>NC_071540.1:13877555-14184877 GCF_026979565.1 Vidua chalybeata
GAGAGAACAATTCATCACTGAGCGCATGACAGCACAAGAGTCCTAGCTAAAATAAATATGATTGAATAGCATGCTTAAGAAAAATGTGATGCTTTTTCTGAAATTAAACTTTCAACTCAGCTTGTGAGCTTCAGGATTCTTCTGTTTTCTGAAATCTCTTCAAGTTAAAGCAGAAATTTGAGTAGACACTTCTGTCTTATGCAAAATAATCTCTCTTTTTTGTTGTTGTTGTGGTTGGTTGGTTTGATTTTTTTGGTCCATGTAAGATACTTAAAATGAGAACATAGCACTTTCTTCCTGCGTTAGCCCTGCTTCTATAGAGCTAAACTTTTATCAGCTGATCTTCAGCTGATTTTTTCCCAATCAGACCATATCCTGTATGCACAGCTGTGGCACCAACATCCCCAGATGGAAGCTTCTGTCTTGAAAGGAATATTGGGCAGTTAAACATAAGAAGTTAAACATCTCATTAAGAACAAAGTAGTCTTGTTTATGCTCCTGATTTTTTTTTTTCTTTTGTAGAGATATGGTATAACTCTACTGTGTGATGGAGTGGGGAGTATTGCTGGAGTGTTTGGGAGCTCTTTCAGTCATACTGGATGTGCACAGGGAGTCATCTGGGAAGACTATGCTGAGCCAAGGAAGAAACGTCCATAGATTCCATGGGATACCCAGTACTTCTCACCCTGCTTCTAAAGATCAGTCCCAAACCCACATAATTTTGCACCACATCTCACCATGGTTTTATCTATCACTATGCTGGATGCAAGACATTTGTAAATTGGGGTGATAGCATTGGTGTGGCAGAGCAGTTGAGAGAAGGCTCTCAGTCAGACATGGGAAGAATTATTCACAGTGGTTATGTGGATGATTATGATTAGATTTATTGCTAATAGAGTAGCTAAACTAAACAGTGAAGTATCAAAATCACAACACTATTGACTATTGCAATGTGGTGCACAATGCTGGGACAGCTGGTTGCCCTTAATGAAGTGGGTTTCCATGACCTTGGGGATTGATCTGTAAGGGTTATTCTTCTGCTGCTTCTGGCTTGCAGTCCAAAGTCAGGCAGATTTTTGTTTCACTTTCATCACCAGAGGAATTGCAGCTGCTATCTGCTACAAGGAAAGTGAGTTGGGAACTCCAGTAAACAGTGTCTGATGTAGCCAGTTACTAAAATGATGTACAATTGTCTAACCTTTGCTTCTTTAAACAAAAATCACTGAAATGAAAGGGAAAACCTATCACCTGTTCAATAATGTGTTATTATTGCAGCACAGACAAGATAATGAGGAAGCATTGATCCTGTTGAAACAGCACAAATACATCTGACAGATCCAACTACCAGTGGTAGTATGTTCACCTCCTGACCTCCAGAAATCAGTGTTTTCCAAAGGGGACTTTGTGGAAATGAGGACATGGTCCTGAGACCTAATGAAAGGTCTGGCATTTTACTGTGTCAAAGTATTATTAATTATTCCAGACCACAGAGGAGGATAAACTTTGGTCCTGTGTTGTTTTGATAGAAGTAAGTGACCTTCCTAGGGAGAAGTCATGTTCTTCATATGGAGAAGCATATTGGAGCCCCGGGTCAGCTGCTGGCTGTGGTGCCAGGATATGAACTGCATTTACCTTTGTTGAATAGGGAAATATATCTATTGTCAAGGATTCTTAGTGATACATGGAGCTGTGTAGTATAACTTAATTATCTGAGAATTGTTTTCTTCTGTGACAGGCCTGAAAGCATTTCTTCCTTATTCATTATAATTTTTAGTTCAAGTTATTTGTTTTTATTGTAGATCACAAGGGTACCTGGCCTTTTTTAGTCTCTTGTCCACCAGGATCTGTGGTTTCTTTTCCACTTATTCTCACTAAGGATTGTTTCAGCCTTCCACCACACTTTCCCCTGTACTCTTTGATTTTTTGCCTGCCTCAAAGCACTTCCACATTGAAAAGCCCATCCTTTCATCCCAAGCCTGACATACTGCTGATCCCTGGTTGTGCTCTTTGTATCCCTTCAGAAGGTTCAGCTCCTTTCCCTCAAATCCCCAAATATCTTTTTTTTTACTCTTTCTCTCTAAGTTCCTTGCCACAGTTGATTTTGCTTCCACAAACTCCCATAGCCACAACCCCAGTCTTACCCTTTACTGTTTGATACATCTCCTAGAGCTGGAAGATGGAAGTATTGGCTAGTATTAGGACATCTCTGCTCTTTTACTGGTTTCTGTGGTATCATTTATTCACAGGTTTCGTCAAGTTGCTTCCTCTTTCTGCCTGAGTTGTATAAAGATGGTGAGGTTTTACAGAGCAGGCATACAATTTGTGAGTGCTGTGACTGCTTCCCTGCCAGTAAACATCATAAACCCTTTACATTAACTGATCTCTGTCCTAAAAGCCTTTTCCCACTGCCCTCACAGGAGGGCTATTTAGGACTGCACATTTTGGCCAGCTGGAAGCTTTTTTCTGACGTCTGGCCTAACTGAACACACATCTCCTCGGTTTCCTGCTGTCTGTCTTGAGCTTCTGTATCTCTCCTGCCTCCATGGCAACATTTTCAGGCTGTCATGGAAGCATTGCTTTGCTCTCATTTTGCTCAGCTAACCATGACAGGCTCTTTGAACGTCTGGTTTTCTGTTCCCCTGGCCAACCCTTTGCTGCATTCACTGTGGTCAGAGGTCTCTTTCCTGTCGATGTACAAAGAGCAGTATGCTCACCACTCCAGGCAGATCTTGTTAGAGATTGTTATTAAAATGATCTGTTGGGGAATAACTTTTCTGGTATGTAATTCAATTTTATCTACCTTTCTTGTAACTAGTAACACTCCAGTGGCTGTCTTGCTAGCCAGTGTACAGACAATAATGAGTTTCCCAAACAACACCTTTCCAAATTGCTGCAAAATTCCTGATTAATTCTTGGCAGTAATTTTTAATCAAACCTGGAACAAGTGCTTTTGGTAGTCAGCAGAAAAGCAAACTCTTTCCAAGCTTTAGCCATTTCACCTTCCTCCAAAACACTGAGGCACAATCCTGTTTTTTTTAAGTATGAGAGAATTGGGAGAAATGCCCCCCAGGTAAGTGCACCTGTAAGGGCATAGTAATGCCTGTAGTGCTTTGGGGGGATACTTTCTTCTGGGCTAGGCTGTCCCCACTGTGTAGACACTCTGTGAATATTTCTGTAGCTCAGTCCCCCTTCCCAAAAGAGTGATGTGCAGTACGTGTGAGAAGACTGCAAGATAATTTGATACAGTGATAATGTCAGCACACAGGAAAGTGGAGACTTACCCTAAAGCATTAATTAAACGTTTTGATTAAATGCTTGCAAAATACTTCATGACGCTTCTTTAGATAGAAATTGCTGTAGGAATGTACAGCATTGTTAGAAAATTATTTCAGGTGATTTTATCTGCATCCTGTAGCAGTTGAAGTTCTCACTACAGAAGCAGGGCTTGAATGACAGCCAAGGCAGTAACATCAGGATTATAGATACAAATTGCTGCAGACACATACAGACAGAGACAACTGAGATTCCTTCAGGACAGAAGAGTCTCAATAATTTTTTTCAACATTATGCAATCTATTCAATACCTTCTTTTTCTAGATAAATCTGATTTGGAGCATTCCCTGCAGTCTAATTGGCATGAATGTCCTCAGTGCTCAAATTAATTTTGTCCTAGTAGGGTGAACGTTTATCTCGTACTTGGCCAGCCACTGCAGCATTACAGGTTAAAACTCAAGTAATTTCTGTTGCTGTTAAATAATAGACATTGCAGAAAGATAGATAAAATGGCCCCTTTTTGATAATCCTGTTTTCCATGTAAATCCAAACTAGGAAGGAGATTGTCTTAGATGAGAGCACATTGGGAAGAGCTCTCAGGCTGTCTGATCTCTCGTCTGCTTTGCAAAAAATGAATCAGATTAATGAACGTAATCAGATTAAGGCTGAAGAAGGGAACATATCTGGGGGGCATCAGAACTCTGCTGATACCAACAAGCTATATGGAAAATCAACATTAAGGGCCTAACATTGCTCTGTAATTTAATTTAAAGGCAGCAAATAATGGGTTTCAAAGAAGTCCTGAGTAGTGGCAAGAGGAGCCTGGACTTCCAGAGGGCAGAAAGACTTGGGTGAGCTGGTAAGTGGCTCTAAGACCCTGGGTTTGGGTGAATGTTGCTTGGGGTGATGGCGACTTGCAGAGTCCTTTGGCACACTGGCTGACAGCCAAGCAGTGTGGGCCCTCTTTGGGCACAGGGTTTGGTGCAGTTAAGTCTGCCTAAAACCATCTCTGCTCTCAGTCTGCTGTGTTCTGTACAGAAAAACAATACTGGAAAAAGGAGGATATACCTAGAACAGGCAGAGGCAGATATGGCCAAGATTCAGAAGTACAAGAATGAGAATGACAAAAAGGAGACATACCTGAAAAATGAGGGGAAACATGGTAAAAACAGAGTTAGAAAGAGGGCATAGAAGGGACAATTATTTATAGATCCTTAATGCTGATTTTCCCACTGCCTCCAGGAAACCAAGTGCAAGATGCACCATGCCAGTGCAGCAATGTACTGTGGGTCCTGACGTGGCAGCACCCCACCTGCTTGTCTCTGTAGAAGAGGCATTTTAAGCTTTCTAAGAGAAAGCAAGAATGAAAAGGAAGTGTGAACTTGAGGGAGAAAGGAAAGTCAAGAACTTGAGGGGAAAGGCCCTCATTATGGTTTCTCTTCAGATCCATTTTCTATTTCTTCAGTACCAACTGTATTTTTCAACAAATAAAACAGAATTGGATTTTTGTGCTGGCATTGCTGGGTTTCTGCTTTCCAGCATGAAATACATCTCTCTCTAAAAATGTCCTGGTTTTTTCTTGGTGCATTTATTACCTTGTTCAATTTTGAAGGTCTCAGAGACAGTCTTCTGGGGTAACAATGGTCTGTTTGATGCAAGGTCTTTAAGATCAAAAAGGAAAGAGGAATGTAAGAAATAAGAAATTCAAGACCTGAAATGGGTGCTGCCCAGTTTTCTGAATTTTTGTTAATGTCTGGATGATTTGTCTAAGAATTGACAAGTTCTAACTGAGGTTTTGTCCCTGCTTGGGATATTTATAAATTATACCCCCATGTGTCCTTTTTGGATCTATTAAGCTGTGAATGCATATTGTAGATGTGGCCTTACAGCTAGGGTGTGTAAGGTCTCTACTCATCACTGCTTTGCTTGAATTTTTTTGGCATTCAATTGTCTTAGAAACATCTCTGCCTCTGTAAAATGTGGTTTACATCAGTTGTTGGGATCAAACACTGATGCACAAACAGATCCATATGACAGGGTTGTTTTTATATTTGTTTTCATACACAGCAAAGCTAAAATTAAAGGGATGGATGGTGGGGTGTCTGTCTTCTTTCCTGTGTCTCCCATATTCTGCTGAACAGAGGTTTAGCATATCTCAAAGAAGTACTTCCTTTTGGGAAGGATGAGGCAATTAGATATAATCAAAAAGCCCTTAGGGGAGCTAATGGGTCATCACCCCTGGCTGCCATGAAAGAATGGCAAGGTAATGATGTGAGATGTGGAAAGGTCTGGTGTCAGTGGTAGGTGGTACAGGTCATCTCGCAGAGTCTGCACACTCCCAGGGGTTTGAATTGCACAGGAGCAGGTGACTCCAGCTGGTCCCCAGGTGATGCAAGAGGTGCAAATCCAGGCAGATCCCTTGTCAGCCGCTGAAAAGTTGTGTGCGTGCGTGTGAAATTTCTAGGCTTAATCTGCATTACAGTGTGTGTGTGCATGCATGTAAGCTTTCTGCAGAGCTCTAGAGCATGTGTGTCATGTGGGGTGAGGCCAGAAAAGCAGATGTCCTGACCATGCCCCTCCTACTCAGGGATTAGAGATGCTCAGGGGACAGCAGAGAGAAGCTGGGACACACTCCTCTGACTCACTGCCAGAGACAGCAGCAGCTTCTGCAGGTTCAATAGGCTTCTGCTCTTTGGTCAAATAAAACCCTGCAGCTCCATTTCCAGCAACCATCCCCTTCTTTTGGTTAACCAGAGAGGAGGAGGATGGCCTATGCTGAGGAAGACAGGTAAGGTGCTGTGAAATAGGGGATGCACGGATGTCCAAGCTGGATGGGGCTAACAAAATTACATCGCTTTTCCTCACCTGGTTTCCTTTCTACTGGGCACTCAATAAATGTCAGACAAAGGCTGCTCAGAAGTAAACATCTTATTATTGGAGAGGAATCTGGCCATCTGCCTGTGCAGGTGCTGATATTATGAAATATGGCAGCGAGTAGGTGACCTTGGGAGAGGTTGTGGGCCCAGAAGAGGCAAATATCTCCTGTGGAGAGGCACAGACTGTGAATACGGATGGCCATGTGCCCCCAAACATAATGCTTTAGCTGTTTATTGAGATATGTCTGCTTTTTTACATAGATTTGCTTTCAGCCAACTTAGAAGCAAATAAGAGTGAGGTTTTTTTCATGCCATAAAAGATCTGTCACTGGTGACAGTCCTGTGTTTTGCAACAGATGTGTTTCTCCAGTGGATGACAGCAATCACAATAAAGGGGGTTGTGTTTTCAGCTGATCCTGTGATTTAATCCAAAGCGATGCTCCGGAGCACTATTATTAGGTGTGCATTGTTAGAGTAGCTAGAGGGGCCTTTGTGCTACATGTATTAATTCAAGCTGTCAAAAAGCTTGCACAGGCCTTGTGCTCATGCAGTTCCAGGCCCAACACTCTGCTTGGTGACCCACGGGTCAAATTCCCCCTTTGCTCCTGCTGAGCAGGTATCTCCCTTGCATTCAGAAATTATCAGTGCTTGCCAGTCCCTTTGATGTCATCCAGAAGGTTTCTGAAAACTAAATACTGCAAGCAGATTAATTTTGGCATCACTGTGCTCTCAGCACTGGGGACAGCTCTGATGTGCACAAAGCCTTTGGGATGGACAAAGCTCTGCCAGGCCCCTGTGCACTTGCTGGAGCTCCTTTCAGGCAAGGAAACATATGCAGCACTGGAGATTTACTTCTTTGGTTAAGAAGCATTTTAATATCTTCTGTTTAAAAGGAAAAAAATTCACTGTAAATTGGCATAGCTCAGTCAGTCCTGATGTCTTCAGCAGACATTGAATGGGTTCCATCCCACATTCCTAAAGTTTCTGAGGATATAGGAATAATATCCATTCTTTAATGTTATTTTGCAATGGTTTATGCACTTTAAAAAATATTGAAACAAGCAGTATTATGGTCATGAGGAAGAGCAGATGACCTTGTTCTTTTCTCATGCCTGCCACAGGTATGTCAAAACCTTGGGCATTACATAGAAATTCTCTTGGCTCCCTTGAATTTCTAAACAAGTATTACAGTTATTCAACAGAGAAATTGGGGGGAATTGTTCATTAATGTATGTAAAACACTTTTAAAGCTTTTGTCTGGGAGCAAGTGATAACGTAGTCAAGTGTAGTCTTTATTAATGTCATTTTCACAGCTCCTGCTTATTTCAGGAGCTCATGATGCACTTAGAAAATTCAGTATGTGATGGTAAATAAACTCTCTCATTTCCAAGCTTTCCCTTTGAAAAGTACTTCAGCTAAGTATGACTCTTCATTTTAATCTTTGTGTATGGAAGTTATTTCTTCCTATTGGATTGCAGGTTTATGACATTTTTGGGTGTTTTTGACATTACAGTTTATAACTAGGACCGTAAGTTTGATGTATCTTATGTTGGATAGGACTTACAGTAGTAACTAGACAGTTAAGAGGCTAAATGCTCACAAAAAACACCTGTGCAATAACTACTGACCCTGTCAGTATAAAGAAAGAAAAAGCATAGAATTGAGAACCTTGGTTTCAGTATTTGCTACTTTAGTTGGAGGAACCAGTTGTACACGGACAGTCAAATCCTCTTAGTGGACTGAGATCTCCTGGAGTGAGGAGCACCACTCCCTAAGCTTTTCTGTCTGTCCTCTAAGACTGCTGAGAGCAGCATCACAGCATTACTAGGGTTGACACCTCTTGAAAAAAGAGACTTGATAAAAAAGAACCAAAAGAAACATTCCTGGATAGATAGTGACTGCTTATCAGCACCTCCAGTCAATTTACATCACCTGCAGCCTCACAGTATCCGATTTTCTCACCTCTCAATAATCAGATCAACATTTCATACAGAGAACAGCTGCCCCTGCCTGTGGGTTGACTCCAGGACCCAGTCCTCTACCATGTACAATCATTTATTCTACTTACCGATGGTAATGATTGAGTTGCTTCCAAGAACTGCTATTAGTACTCCTGCTTTTGAGGATAGTTTCCAATCAACCTTGATATTGACATCAGAAAGTGTCTGCATTGTCCTATTGGAAACAGGATTATAGGATTATTTTGCTATTGATTGTGTTTCAAAACTGTGATTAAGGCATCTGAGTACTGGGCTAAGAGGTTAAAAGTTGAACTCTTCTCCTTTCCCATGAGACAGATGTACAACAGGCACTGTAATGCCAACTTCTATCCCACCTTCAGGCAATGGGGCTCCCTGCTGCATTAGACTTTTTTTAACCAAGGTTTTTGCCGAGTTCCCCTCTTGAATCACTTTAAACTCTGGAGCCCAAATTCCTGGTTTTCACTTGTTTTGATGGAGTCTGATGTCATTGGGCCTCTTGGCTATGTCTGGACTGCAGGTGTGATCCCATGCCCACTCTGTGGGAAAGAGGCTGAGTACAATCTCCATGTTTATCCTTCTGTACTGAAGGCACGAGGTATCGAGAAAGTGGGTGTCTGACATGTGGTACCAGTCTAGATGGAAGTAGTGGGAGCTGATGGCACTCAACACTTACAGAGATTGGCTTCTCCATCTCTGTAGATGATGCTTCACCCATGTCTCAGAAGTTTATCTGAATCTTTACCTACTGCAGAGGACAGTGCCTACTCCTTCATCAGCACAGCATTTCAGCTGTGTTGTTCAGGTGTCTTCAGAGCTCCACACACTTATATTTCCCCATCACAGGCTGGACATCCCCATGCACACTCATATAGGTTGGAATTTCTCAGTCTAATTGTGCTTTTCCCTTTCTTTGGTAACTCAGGAGAGACCAGAGCCCATCAGAAGCAGGAGTGGTTATGCCTTGTGACACTTCTGTGATCTAGGTATCATTAGCCATTCTTCATCTACAGAATGAAACCAGCAAGGGGATTCAAATAATTTCCCTGTAGTCAGGGGTAAAATACATGAGATTAAAAGTGATGCATCTTCAATAATAGCAGTGAAGCTTCTATTATTATAGTCTTGATGAAATTTCTTTTTCTCTGCACCTTTTCAGGACTTTTATCCTTTCAAGCTTGTTCTTGGAATGGGCTAACAGTCTCACTGACCTGTTCTCCTCCTGCAGAAATAGCTACGAGGTGTATAAGGAAGCAGCAGATTGGTTGCGTGCCCATGCTGCCCAGCGGCCCAGGGTCGCCATCGTCTGCGGGTCCGGGCTGGGAGGTCTGTCTGATGTGTTGGATAACAGGAAAGTCTTCCTGTATGAGGACATCCCTCACTTCCCACGGAGCTCAGGTGAGCACAACTCGGGTTATCAGCACCCCACCCACCAGCAGCCTGCAGCAGAGCCTCAAGGCAGGGATTACTCAAGTCTGCAAACCAGTCCCACACTGGTGAAATGTGTGTTCACAGTAAAAAAAACCATAAATATCATAGCACAGATACACGTATTTATTTATTTGATTTCCAGCTCCTGCTTTTGCAGTGCTTGGCCCTGCAGCAAAGCAAAATCACCAACTAACAGATCCCTCTAAAGTAAAATTCCTTGAGACCTGTAACTAAAACGAGCCTTTGTTAATTTCCAGTGTCAGGGCATGTTGGCAGATTGGTGTTTGGGGAGCTGAATGGACAGCCCTGCGTGTGCATGCAGGGACGTTTCCACTCCTACGAAGGCTACTCTCTCAGCACGGTGAGTTCTCCTTAAGGAAAATATTCACGTAGGGGAGATGTATTGTAAAAGCTGCAGAAGTGACTGCTTGCCTTGCTATCCAGCTGCAGGATGCTAGCTCTTGCAATGAACTTACATTGCTCTTGAAATGAGTCTTTCTTAGATTTCAGATCTGCCCTCAAAAAAATTAAATTGGGAGTTTAAACCAAGAGGTAGTTTGGCTTCTGCTGGGTGAAGGGGATGCTGCAAAGCCACACAAATTGGCTGACCCTGCTACTCTCACAGGGGGAAATAGTTTATCATATAAGGCAGATTAATTTACATGCTTTAACTTAGTCAGTTTAATCGTGATTTAAATCAGCAATGAGAAAACTTTGATAAGAATAATCTATTTTAATCTTCTATTGCATTTATATAGTTTACAGCTTTTTTTTTTTTTTCCTAGAAAAAGTTCCCAGGGTACTGCAAGCTGCTATAACCTCCCAGCTAACATACTGGAATGTGTGGAGATTTATGTTGCCTACCATAAATGTACTTTTCTGCTAGAAAGCAACAATAATATTTATTTATTGGCACTTTTTTTTTATTTGGATAGCTCTGTGATTTTCCCTTTTTTGCATTGAGGTTGTTTGCATTTGGATAGAAACTGTAATTTTTGGCACCACCCACCTTCTTATAGAAAAACAGCTATTTTAAAACCACTCAGTACAAAGATAGCTTTATCAACACATGTTTGTCTATTAAAATTAACTTACTTCTTGAAGAAGTGGTGTCCATTACTAGGAAATATTTTGCTCTCAGTATCATTTGATTGATAGCAGGCATCATCCAAATTCCTTCATGACTCCTCAAAATCAAACTTCTTAATTTCTTTTTTCTCCAGCTCCCAACTGTTCCTTAGCTTTGGATTACTCTCCAACTCCATGTGCATAAATAGTTACTTCAATCAGCACAGTGGTTTGATCTCTGCAAGACCTTGGCAGTGAGCAAAAACTATCTGCATGTTCTTTCTGTACCACCTTTATTTGACCTTAGTGCAACTGTGGTCTTGGATTTTAATGCAAGATTTTGTGTCATTGCAAGATTATGTTTAATTTGTTTATAAAGCATTAACATTCTATTTAATTAGAGGACTGTTTAAAATTGCAGCAGGTTGTTTTGTCTCCATATGTAGACTCTTTGCATCCACAAATTGTGATATTACAAATGTAGTAGCAGTAGCTGTCTGCTGACTGTGATACTCATTGCACATATGCTTTTGGTTCTTGCAGATCACCTTTCCCATCAGGGTGTTCTTTCTCCTGGGGGTGGAGATCTTGATTGTCACAAATGCTGCTGGAGGACTGAATCCCCACTTCCAAGTGGGGGACATCATGTTCATAAGGGATCACATCAGCTTGTTTGGCTTGGGAGGGCAGAATCCCCTGCATGGGCCAAATGATGAGCGGTAAGAAGGCATCAGCTCCACTGTTACCAATTAACCCTTTCTTCCTTCAGCCATGGGCTGGCACTGCCAGTTGTGCTTGCTGACAAATATTTACTGAGAGGCAGAGTTTGGCTCCAGGTAACCACAAGGGAAGAGTTACAGCAATAGCTGTATGTGCTGTGCTGCCTGCCCTGCCTTCCCTTGGCTGTTGCTTACTTTTACAAGCCTACAAGGAGCTTACACACAAACTCCCAGAAGGTTTTGTTTTGTACAAGTAGGCTTCTGATCCTTCTCCTGACATGACCAGCTGTACATCTGCTAAAGACACCCACTGCTCCTCTTCTTATCAGCCCCTCTCTCTGTTGGTTCCTCTTAACTGAGCAATCAGTGAACTGTGCTGTCTCCAGCCTGGGTTTATCAACAGCCATTTCTGATGTGACGGAATGGGTACAGCAGAGGCCAGGCAGTAAGTGGAGGGCAGAGCAAAGATGAAATCTCTAAAATTCCTGATCACCACTGCTGTATCCAGGTCTTTAAACTGGAATGCCTTTGTATTCACTGAAGGCATTGCTCTGATGAGAGGTGGTTGTCTTGGCAGCTTCTTCAGAGACCTTGAGATCTACAAGAGCCACCTGCTGCTGGCTGAACTGGGAAGTCAGGTTTCCTGTACTGGCTGTGTAGCAGAATCTTTACCTTACTGAGAGTGCAGAGAGGAGCTTCTAACATATTCTCACCCGTGAACTGCAGTAGCCAACAGATTTGGATTTGCTTTGAGCAAGATGCTGGACTAGATGACCTCAAGGTCCCTTAAAATATGAATTTATGATCCCCAAATCCTTCCAAGACACCATCAGACTGGTAAGGTGGAAGGCCCATCGTGAAAAATGGATGTGTTTGCAGGGCAGGCATCTGGATTGTCCTGAGATCTTTCCAGAGAGAAAGCTCTGCAGAGAGTAAGGTGGCCTGCCTGGTTTTCAGTTAGTTCCTTCCTGATGTAACAGCAGACCTGGCTCTTGCTTCTGAAAGAATCTGAAAGGTGCTGGCAGCTGCCTCAGGGGAAATAATCACTGTGCTGCGATTCCATGGCAAGAGGACAGTACCCATCTGAAGTGGAACATCTTTACATTTTTGTAGGTATTGCCGTGGGTTGGAGGAAAGTGATCAAAAGCAGAAAAGCTACATGGAATGTTTAAAGCTCTCTGGACTTGCATAATTGCTCTGGAGCAGGAGGAGAAACTCCAATCAAACAACTGCATCTGGACAGCGTTCAAAGGCAGCATAGCTGCCTCATTGCCTCCAAAACGCAGCTTCTTGGTGAAGACTGCAGTGCTCTGGGAGGTGACTTCTGTACTGCTGACCAAGGCATCAAAATGGGCAAAAGGTCTTTATGAATCAGGTTTCAAAGTATTGCAGAGATTTAGCTGAGCAAACTCTGAAAATCCTGTCCAGCTGAGCTACCAGGAAGGATTTATCTAAGCACAACAGAGCAAAACTAGAGGCAATGAAGTGATGTGGAAATAATATTTTTTTAATAAATTAGAGATTGGGCTTCTGCATTGCTGGCCATCCTTCAGAGAGGGGAAGCAATTTTCATGGTGATGAATACTTATTACCTTAGACGAGAAGGGGAAGTTTGTTTTTATTTATATAATATTTGGTGTTTATAAAAACAAAATAAGCCACCTACTACCCTAAGCATTCGTCTGGAAGAACATGTAAACAAGCAGAAGCTTTAATAGCATAAATGAGGGACCTGGTCCACTCGTACTGAAGTGTGTTGGTGAACATGGCAGGGAGTTTATTTTCCAGGTTTCCTCAGTGGCAGCATAACAATCTTTGCCATCTACTTCTGCTCTCCTTGGGTCAAGAGTAGGATTCACTCCATCAGAAGCAGGACTGAGCTGCTATTTTAAGACCTAAAGCAAGAGACCCAGTCTTGAAGCAGAAGATGAAAGCTACCTAAAATATGGCCCTGGAGTTCCAAGACGTAAAGTAGCTGCCTGCTGTGATGGGCCTTAAATGTAGGGACAGATGCTCCATCAGGCTGGGCTCAAACCCCCATCCAGGGGCAGCCTGAGGGACTCTCTGCCTCAGAGCAGCAACTGCCTGGTGGGGAATGTTTAATAGACATCATGAGCAGTTTCTGAGGAGAGAGAGGACTGGCCATCAGTGCTCCCTAGAGACAGGAGCCCTTGAAAGACCATTCCAGAAGGGTTCCTGCAGAAGGGAAGTAGTGCCAGACCTTCCAAGAGCCATAAGCTCTGTGTGCTGACAGTCTTGGATGACTAGATCTAGCAGGAATGTCACGCCCAGGTAGGTGCCCCCTTCCTGGAAACATTCAAGGTCAGGTGGGACAGGACTCTGAGCAACCTGATCTAGCTGAAGATGTCCCTGCTCACTGCATGGGTTTTGATGAGATGGCCTTTGAAGGTCTCTTCCAACCTAAACTATTCCATGATTGATAGCAGAATTACCTGATGATAAGAGCGGAATGAGAGAGGTTGCATCCATAGCAGGTCTGCAATTAACACTTCCCTTTTCTCTAAAGAATGACCTATCCCTGGACTCTGATGGAGGGAGCAGTAGCACTATCACACAGCTGTGTTCTTTACTGCCTTTCAGGTTTGGAGTGAGGTTTCCCTGCATGTCAGATGCTTATGAACAAGATCTGCTTGGGCTAGCAATGGAGAGTGCACAGGAGCTGGGGTTCCTGAGCTTCACCAGGGAAGGAGTGTACTGCCTGCAGGCTGGGCCCTGCTACGAGACCATCGCCGAGTGCCGCCTGCTGCAGGCGCTGGGAGCTGATGCTGTGGGTGAGCTGCCAGGCTGGGCTGCCAGGGTTCTTTGAGCACATGGATTGAACAGTTAATTCTGCTCAAGGCCGACTTGCTTCAGTCTTTGACTCTCTAAGTCTCCTGGAGCTAGAGAAATGAGCTCTGTGTATTTCTGCTTCATTCTGCAGTGGCTTAGTGCAGCTCCTGGGAGGATCTGCATAAAGTCCCTGTGCTTACAGCTGAGCAGGACAGGGATCCCAGCACAACTTTGTGTTTATTTCCCAAACACAAAGTCTCTCATGCTCAGATGGCTCCACTTCAGGAGGACTGAGTGGGGCTCAATAAAAATTAAGTATTTTTCTAGTATATGTCTTCTAATTCTGACATTGTAAAGATTTTCACTGTGTTTTTTCTCTACAAACCAGCCTTCCTTATGAGTCTTGTTTAGGGATGGTAATTGTGGATACCTTCCCAACTGTGTAAAAGAAAACTAAGTGCCATGATCGATATGATTCCTCCAGCTATGATTCCTTCCATGACCCCTGGCTCATGGAAGTCTGTATATTAATACCTGCAGATTCGTTGTGTGTGAGGAAAGGGGTTCAGCTCTCCTCAAAGCTATTTTTATTTGCAATAGCTTTTTTAGCCAAGGAAGAGGCAAATGACACAGCACATCAGTACTTCCTTAGCAAGTCTGCAAGCAGTCTGACACATCTTGAGGAGGGAGCTGTGGCACAAGGATCAAGTGGAGGAGGTTTATTGTGCTGAGCAGAGTTGTAACTGTAGTCTGCAGCTATTTGAACCTTGTACATATGACAGCCTTTAACTATTACAGAGTTCAGACACAGCTGGGGAGAACAAGACAAGGGCGTGTGCTTGAAGGTAGGATTGTTGTTTACAGCCTTGGAGAGATCTTGTTTTGTAAATCCTGACTTATTCTGGTCCTTTCCTCTCTTCCTGTAGGCATGAGCACTGTCCCAGAGGTAATTGTGGCCAGGCATTGCGGCCTCCGAGTCCTTGGGATCTCCCTCATCACCAACAAAGCGGTGATGAGCTACAACAGCCAAGAGAAAGCCAACCACGAGGAAGTGCTGCGCATCTCGGTGGTCCGGGCTGAAGCCCTGCAGAAACTGGTCACCCACCTCCTTGGGAAGCTGGAGGAAAGCACAAACTCTCTATGACCTCCAGCCATTAATCCTTCATATCATAACGTGTGTGAACACTACCAAGTGTTGGGAGAGAGCTGTTGGTGGGACTGTTCCCTTCTCTCCCAGTTTTAAATAGACCTTTTGGTCTTTGTGTTTTATCTGACTAGGTGCAGAGGTTCGGTTTGAATTTTGCCAGGATTATCCCCTCATTAGTAGCCAGCGACCAAAACAGCTTACTGCCACTTCAATGCTCTGGCACATTTCCAAACCCCAGTGTCAGCAGAGCCCCAGAGACTGTGACCTCCAGATGTGTCTCTTGGGACACCCTCCTGCCCCAGGTCTATGCTCCTCACTGCACATGAGCCAGGTCAAGAGTTGGTCATGGGGCTTGGTGCCTGCTGGGCCTGCTTTGGTAGGGCCTGGTCTGAAGTCAGTGGAAGCCCACGAAAAGACTGAGTTTTGGATACATGAAATGGGCCAGGATAAAGATGAGATCTGCCTGGAACAAGCAATGGTGCAGAGCAGGTGAATTGCAATTGATTTTACAGCTTGGAAAACCACTGCGTTGCCATGGGGTTGTGTGACTTCCCCTCCCAGAAGGTCTCCCAGAAAGCCCACTCTTTCCTCATCCTCGGCACCTCATGACTAGCTGCAGAGCTCAGTAGCTGTTTGCTACAATGCAGCACATCCCCAGCGCTCCTCACACCTCTCTATTCTGTTTCATTGCCCAATTTAGCAGGACATGAAAACTCAGCTCAGTACAAGGCATGGCTTACCTGTGCACCATGTAAACATTGCCAAGCTGGAAACAGAATCCAGGTTTATCTCTCCCTAGTTTTGATCAGTTTCTGGATGTCTTGGAGATCGGTGGCTTCAGCACTGCAGACTGGTTTCCTGTTGGTGCCCAAAGACAGAGAGATGTGTTTAATCCCATGTTTCACATGAGCTTGGCTGCTGTCCCTGTAGCAGATTTTGGAGCATCAATGATTTGTGGATTTTAGCAATATGAAATTACAGGGGAAATATTTTGAAATAGGTATGACATTTTTCTGAGACTTTCTTGGTCCTCTTACATAAAGCAAAAGAACCAAACCAAATGAGTAAAGGACAAACAGGAGAGGTTGTCCCTTACTAGTTTGCTGATGGTCTGTCAAGAAAGGGAGAACATTCACCAGAATGGTGCATTATTCATTGTTCCTCAAAGGTCAAGCTGAGCTGTGGATGCAGCTGGATGTGAAATAGTGACAGTAATTATTAGATAACCTTTTCCCCTTCATTTATCTTGCAGTTCTCTATAAAGCCCATCACTGTCATAGCTTGATGTTTTTAGTTGACTCAGTGGTCTGAACTGAAGACACCCAACCAGTCATGGAGAGCTCCCAACCTGCCTTCCTAAATTTAGCTGACCAGTTGTTTACCATTGACACTTGCCCTCCATCACAGCCTTCAGCCTTCCATGACATTTCTTCCATTTTTTTCCAGATGGGTATTCGCTTGAAGCCTTTCATGCTGCAATTACTGGTGTCAGCTGCAGTATCCATAGTGCAGATGTTGCCACCAGGAGGGACAGTTGCACTGTAAATGTCTTCCATTATATGGTAGCACTTCAGGCGTAGGGGAGATCTTGGGCTGGCCCCCTTGTCTCCTCCTGGGCAATGTTACCTGTGGTCAGCTCTGAGAAATATCTACCCAGCCTGGTCTGGAGGATTTGTGGAAGGGAAAGATTCATTGCTTGTGCTTTCCTGGCAGACTCACTTGTTCAGCAGCTCCTGGCACTTGGAGGAGCCCTCAGAGACAGCAGCTCTTCCCATTTTGTGGGTCTGACTGTCAGGACAGTCTCTGGGACAGTTCTGGTGGTGGTCTGCAAAGGGAGAGAGGCTCCAGCTCCATCTTTCACAATGCTGTTCCGTTTCCAGATCAAGCAGGAGTGAAGTGCTTGTCAAGGGGGGCAACACAAGCAGAGAAATATGAAAAGTGGCAGATGTGCAGAGCAAGAAGGAGCCACTTCTACCTGCTCTCTTTTCAGACTTGTCCCAGTATGAGCTTGTTACAGGGCAGGGAGAGAGCAGATAATTTCTCCTGCCTAGAAAATGGTGCTTCACATTCATCTAATTAATACTTGGTAAATACAAAGTCTCTCAAGTGGGAGTGGAAGGCAGCTGTGCAGTTTGCAGTAGCTAGCAGCAGACAGAGTAGCTAAGGCTGGGATTTCAGCAAACTCCATTAATTAATCAGAGTCAGGCTGGGCTGGGATGTGAAGGGAAGCATCCAAAAAAACCTGCTGTTGTGCTGGTACTTCTCAGGCAGGGTTTGAGATGATGAGGAGCTTGGCAGCAGCACCTGCTTTCAGCAGGCCAGGTCTGCTCCTCTCTCCAGCTGCACTGGAGGCAGATACCATGCTCTTGTGTCTGAATACAGCTGAAATGCAACTTGAAATTGAACCTGAAAATCACCATACAGCTAAATCTTCAGCAAATTGTGTCTGTTTAAAAAAAAAAAAAAAAAAATCTAAATTTCATCTGAGCCCTTAAATTGGGGCTCTTCTTTCAGCTGGCCAGAGTTGGCTTGGACGGCCCAAACTTTGCATGAACATCCTGATTTTTGTACCTGTCAATGGTAACAGGAAGATGCCCTGGGCACTTTGGAAAGGATCTTATTCATTTGCAAGTGAGAGGGGAAATACAAAACACAGTGAGCTCATCTGGCTTTGGAGATAATTTTTAATGCAATTTGGGGTTCCTTTACTGCTGATGAATTTCAAAAGTCTGAAATATGGTGATGCAAGATGGGCAAGATGTGTGGGGAAGGAACTGTGAGGAAATAAAACCTGCTGTGATCCTGAAAACTCTGGTTTAGTTTGCTGTGCCAATGCCGCTGATTAGAAAGAAAGGAGGTGCTTAACTGCTCCCCCTATACCCAACCCCAGGCTGGAGGATAACCCAGGGAAACCCCACAGAACCACCTCCCTGGGAGACCAGAACTCAAAGTCCAGGATAAGCAGGACCAACATTTGACCAGAACTTGGCACAGGTATTTCTTACTGATCCCACTAGTCTGACAAACTTATGGAAAAAATACTAGGAACCAAAGTACCTCGACTTAACTTCTGAGCAGCTGGAAAATCAGTGGGCTGTGGTAATGCCAGAGCAGTAAGTCACCTATGCTGGAAGCAGGACACAGTTCCCTTCATGCTCTGCCTTTTGTGTAGTGCTTTTGGTGGTTTCTGGCAACATCCATGGCTGAAATGACAACCTCAGCTTTCTTCATTCCTGTACTCTGTGCCACTTACCTGCTTCTGAATTCCAGGGCATTGTGGTCATAGGGATAAGCTGAAAGATGCATGAAAAGCTAGGGCACCTGGCAAGTGGTAAAAGAGCCCCAAATGACATGATGATCCTTGCTGTCTCAGTGCTGTGGCTGGCAGTGAGCCCAAGTGCTGCCTGATTAGGGAATGCCACCAGCACGTGGCTGTGCCCATGGCAAAGGGACACATGGAACACCTGTGTCAGTGCAGGGCAGAGCTGGCACAGCTCCTCCTTTACTCACTCACAGCCATGGATTCATGAGCCAGTCTGCCTCATCCTCTGTGCCAGCCTTTGCTTTTTTCTTGCTCATCAGTCCAGAGAAATCTTTCCAGATCACAGGGTCCTGCTGTGAGAAGATCCTTCCTGGAGAAGACAGAGGTGTTATATTGATGCCTTCATGTGAGATTCACATAAAAGTTTGAGGCTAAGAGGAGAAACCTCTGCCACAGCCCTTGGCTGGACCATATCATGAGTGTTTAAGTAGAGATCTCTGCTGTTATCTGAGAAACAACCCTGTGACCCAAAAAATCTGATGGTGTGATTCATCCTGTTTCCTTTGCAAGCCTCGGTTTCCCACTTTTTTTTTTTTTTTTTTACATGAGGTTTGCTTTTTGCATTCTTTCCTATTTAAAAGTAAATCAGAAAGCTTTTAAAAATCTGTGCTGCCTCAGCTCAGCAGCGAGCGTGTGCCTTGAAGTTATCAAATTTCCCTTAGATGTTTCTCTTTATTGAAGACCTGCAGTTGAATTAAGGCGATTCTGCTATAGTGGTGTGTTGTTTGGGTTTTTTTTCCAAAAGCTTTATGTCTTCACTGCAAGGATTTCATTTGCAGGAAAGAACTAAACTCTCCCCTGCTGTGATGAATGTGCAGCAGGGGGGAGCGATGTGGGTCACGGCTGTGGGTTGATCTCAGAGTGTTGCTGAATTAAGTCCTGGCTCTGTAAGCAGCATGATGGTCTGTTCTTTCCAAAACCTGATGGCATGTTCAGATTGAATCATAGACTGTCCTGAGTTGGACCCACAAGGAACATCAAGTCCAAATCCTGGCACTGCACAGGACATCCCAAGAAGCCTATCATGTGTTGATGTGATGGATCCCATCATCCCAGGAGTGTTGTCCAAATGCTTCCTAAACTCTGTCAGGGTTGGTGCTGTGACTACTGTGACCCTCTCTCTGGGTGAAGAACCTTTTCCTGATGTCCAGCCTAGGGGTGAAGGCTGGAGGAAACCATCCAGCCTTTTCTCCCCCAGAAGGGACATCCCAGTGCCTGGACACCCATGGGGGAGATGGCTTCAAACAGCAGCACAACCACCCCTTGCTTTCCTTTCCTGAAGCTTCACAGCCCTCTCTAAAAGTCTTTCTCAATCTTAGCAAATCCCTTCCTACAGCAATGAGCCCCTTTTGCACCACCAGCTGCTTCAGAGAGGCAGCTTGAGGAAGCATTTCCCCAGAGAAGAGAGGGAATAAACCTGGAGCCCAAATATTGCTCCCAGGCCCCAGCTTGGAGCAACCTTGGCTCTTTGTTAGCAGAGAGGTGGGTGTCATGGAGCAACATGAATGGCTGGTGACCCAGAGCCATCCCTGTGCCAGGCTGGAGCTCTGCTCCCTGTGGAGCAGATGATGAACCAGTGTTGGTCCCTGTGCCCATTCTCTCCCCTGCCTGGGTACAACTAGGGACACATCCCTAAACCCAGCCCTGCAGAAGCAGTGAATGTCCCCTCTCAGCCCCCAGGAAAAATCAGCTCTGGAGGGTGTGGGACAGTAAAGCAATGGGCTCTGCTGGGGAAAATTGTGCTGCAATAATGGAAAAAAAAGAGGCTTTTTTTGACTAATTTCTGTGCCAAACCACAGGAAATGTGAATGGAATACACAGGACACCCTTCAGTGTCCCATGTGTGCCTGAAGGTTGCATTGTGCAGCAAGGAAGAGGAGAAGGCCATCGCACTGCTTGGTGTCCCAGTGTGCCTTTCCTCATGGGATGCTGGCACAGCATCTCTTCCCCTGCCTGAGGTCCTGTGTCCTGCCCTGCCTCAGCTTCCCACAGCATTAGAGCCCAGGTGTGGCTCCATCTCCACTGCACTGAGCTCCTCCAGGCCCTTGCCATGTGGAGGGAGCACCTCACCCCTTGTGCTGTTCTAGCCAAAATACAAAAATAAGAGGCACCAGCACCTGGCAGGATGGGCAGTGCCCCGAATAACTCCCAGCAGCTGCCTGCTGCTGACTGCATCCCTGCTCTGTGCACATCTGAACTTCCCTGATGCCTTCTCATCTTTAATTAAGCACTTCCATCAGCTCAGCCTTCTTGCTGGATCTGAATTTTTTTTTTCCCTGTAGCCATGGCAACGCTTCCCCTGGGCAGGCTGCGCTGGAGCCAGTGACAAACCCCATGTGTGGCTGTTTTGTTTGGGCCTGGAAACTTCCCTGCCGTTTGGGAAAACTTGGGAAAAGAAAATCCTGCAACGAGCTGGTGAGCGGCATAGGGGAGCCAGGGTGAGAAATGTGATTTGGGCTGAGCATCCCTTCTATCCCCCAAACAGCCCTACTCCAGCAGGGATGGCAGAGCCTTGAACTCAGGATTACTTGGTTTTTCCTCCAAAAGATGGCTGCAGTGTCCATGTTTTGTGTCCTCGCTCCAGCCATGGGTGCAAGTGACAGCCCTGCTGTGACCACTGCATGGTCCCTTGGTGGTGGTGACATAGGGACTGCCATTGCCCTGCTCCTCCTGCCAGGACCAGAAAATCATAAGCCGTGAAGCTGCTATGAGGCGGGGGGACAATGACACAGATGTGGTGACACAGGGCATGGACATGGTGACTGGGGTAGGACTCAGTGGCACAGGAAGGGATGCAGAGACTTGAGGAAGGAATGGAGTGACAGGCAGGAAGAGGCAGCAGGGCAGAGTGACAGGGCGGTTAGGTGTCAGGAGAGGGGTAGGTGACATTAAGCAGGGTGGGTGATGTAGGACAGGGGTAAGTGGCAGGGATAGGTGACACAGGGCAGGAGTAGATCTCATGGGACAGCGGTAGGTGAGAGAGTAGGGTTAGGTGACAAGGCAGGGACAAGTGTCAGGGCACGGGCTGCCGACTCCAGTGCCCAGTGCTGCTCCCAGTGTCCCAGTATCCTGGTGTCTCGGTATCCCAGTGTCCTGGCATTCCGGTGTCCTAATGTCCTGGTATGCTGATGTCCAGGTGTCCCAATGTTCTTGTATCCCGATGTTCTGGTGTCCTAATATCTCGATATCCTTCTGTCCCAGTATCCCGATGTCCGGGCGTCCCCTTGTCCCGCTGTCCGTGTGTCCCGCTGTCCGTGTGCCCCCAAGTCCCGGTGTCCCCTTGTCCGGGTATCCCGATATCCCGGTGTCCTCCAGTCCCGGTGTCTCGCTGTCCGGGTGTCCCCCCGTCCCGCTGTCCCTCTGTCCCGCTGTCCCGGTACCCGCGGTCCCCCGTGCCCGCCCGGTGTCCCGGAGCGGCGGCGCCCTCTGGCGGCGGCGGGCGGCGCGGCGGCGGCGGGTATAAAAGGCGGCTGCGGGCGGCGGCGGGATCGGGAGCGGCGGGATCGGAAGCGGGATCGGGATCGGGAGCGGGATCGGGAGCGGGATGGCCGGCCCGCAGCAGGCCCCGCACCTCCACCTGGCCGAACTCACCGCCTCCCAGTTCCTCGACATCTGGCGGCACTTCGACGCGGACGGTCAGTCCCGGGGCGCGCGGGACACTTCGCTCCTCAAAAAACCGGCGGGGAGGGCAGCGGGCTGAGCATCACTGGGGGCGCGGGGCTGAAGGGGGGGTGGTGAAGAGTCCCTGGACATCCCGGAGGAGAGGATAGAGCCTCCACTGCCGCAGCCCGGGGGTAACGGTGAGCCCCTGGCGTGATGGAGAGCCCCCGGGATGCAGAGACTCCGGGATGGAGAGTCTCCGGGGTGATGGAGAGTCTCCGGGGTGATGGAGAGTCTCCGGGGTGATGGAGAGTCTCCGCGGCGCAGCCCCGTCGGTTGAAGCTCCGGGGTCGGGGAAGCAATCAGTCCCCCAGGACCTCCCCGTCGAGAAAGGACGGAGAGCCCCAGAACTGGACCCCACTGGGAGCCCTCAGCCCATGGGAAGCTGAGCCTGGGATATCCTGGGTCTCCTTGACACGTCCCCCAGGTGCCTTGAGAGCTGGGATTCGCTCGGGGCTGGTGTCACCTCTGGGTGCTGCTCTGGGCATCTTGCCCTGCCCGGGTGCCCAGTGTCCAAGCTCGGTCCTCTCCATCTCCCTGCCTCGGCAGTGCCCCACACTTGGTACCTGGAAGGAGTGGGGCAGCACAGTCACCAGATTGGCCCCAGGGCCACCCCTTGCCAGGAGTGACAAGAACGGTCCCTCCACGTCTGGAGTGCTTGGTTTCTGCCTGCCTGCTCCCCAGCCTCCCAAAACCTCTCCCTGGGGATGCTGGCAAAAACCGTGTCCGCTATGGGGATGTCACCTTCCCACGGAGTCACATCCCTGTTTCTACCACTGTCAGCCCCAAAAAGGGGGGGAAATGCAAAAACCAGCATTGTTTTGTGGGAAAACAGTTTCTTCCAGCTCTGCAGTGCCACGAAGGAGGCTCAGCCTGCTGGGAACAGCAGCCCAGGGGAAAGCTCCTGTCCTTCACTGTCTCCTGTTCCTGCAGGGAGTTTGGGGACCAAAAACCTCCTGGGAACTGCATCATGTAGCCTGCCCAGCTGCGCTGCTGGAACTGGAGCTTAGCTTGCTCCTGGCTGCATTTTGGGGTCCCCCCGCTCTGCAGCCTCACAGCATCGGGGACACAGACACAGGTCCCTGTCACTGCTGGCACTGGAGCAGCCACCAAGGGGTTTGGAAGGTGGCACTCCAGCGGGAGTGGGCAGCTCCTGATGTGGGTGTCCAGCTGCCTCCCTGCAGTGCTTCCCACTGTGCCCTTGGATGTGCTCTGTCATCTCCAAACCACCGCGGCAGGCACGGATCCAGCTTGGCCCACGGCCCCCAGGCAGGGCAAGGCTGTCGAGCTGCAGCACGGCAGGTGCCCAGGAGAGGAGGGACTCGGGCGTCAGGAAAGGTGGCCTTGACAAGGACAATGCTCAGCTGCACCATACAGGAGCTCCAACAGCCCTGGCTGCTTCCCTGTGCCAATGGAGGGACCTGGGGTTCATTCTTCTGTGCATGGGTCTACTTCACCCAAGCTCATCCCTGCATTTAAACCCCTTCAATGTGGCTTCCATGCCTTGACCTGCTTCCCCTCAAGGCTTGTCATGCCCCAGAGATGTCCCCTTGGATGTCTTTGATGTCCTCACTTTACCAGCCACTGCTGCCCTGAGGCTCTGAGGTGGAGCTGCATGGACTGGCTGTGGCTCTCTGGAGGGGATTTTCCATGGCACTCCACATCCCACTGCTCTGCAGACATGGATCAGACCTGTCCAAGCTGCTGCTTGGAGGAAGCCAAGCTACTGGCCCCAGCTTTTCTCAGCCTTATTCCTTTTTCCCAGCTCAAAACTCCTGTTGATTTTTCTTTTTTCCCCAACTGAATTCAAAGCCACTTGGGGTTCTCCTGCACCCTCAAAAGCAAAGCCCCTGGGAAGAGCAGTGGGAAGCCAAAGTACCTCAGTGGCTCACACCAGCACCCCAGTATCACTCAAGCCCTTCATCCCCTCCCGGGAAGGATGCTGCTCATCCATTGGGATGTGGTCACCAAATAGGAAGGTACCCTGGGTTTTCCCCAGTGCTTTGAGCTGGGATGTGGATGGGTTATTCCCAGCTGCTGTGTAGCAGTGGGGAACAGATGCTGCTGGGGAGCCTGCAGGTTTTAATAATGCGGAAGGTGGTGCAGAGCAGGGAGCTGTGGTCCAAGCCTCTGGAGGCTGAAATGTGGAGCAGTCCTGGGGGAAATATTCACAAGGAAGAGCTCTGGCTATCCCCCAGCCAGGCACTTCAGGGGAAAGGGCAACATCCCTCTGCTGTGTCCAGATGTCCTTGGAAGGGAGGATTTCTGGCAGGGAGGTGACACCTTGCCTGACAGCACCATGGAGCCAGTGTCTTCACTGCTATCTCCAGCTGTGATGTCACCCTGCTGCTTCCAGGCACAGCAGCCACCCCCCAAAGCCACCAAGGGCCAGCACTGTGGGAGCCATGTGTGGCTGAGCCCTGGCTGAGCCGTCTGGCCATCGAGCATCCCACAGGCAGGGCGGGGCTACAGATACCCTGGGTTCCAGAGGAGCCACACCTCAGCACAGATACCGGCAGCAAGAGGTGCAAGGTACACAGGATAAGGCATCTTTTGGAGCTCCTGGCCATGCTGGAGATTGGCAGTGGGGTCACCCCTTCCTGGGGCTGATCCTGCACCCAGGATAGGGGGATGCTGTGCTGGGTGCCTTGCCTCTGCTCCCCATTTGCCCTTGTGGCTCCCACAGCGGGGTGAGTCCTGATTGGGAGATGCTTGCACAGGATGGGATGCCTTTATTTAAGGCATCTGATTTAAGCATTAGATACAGAAAATGCAGCAAAGACCAAGATGAACAAAGTCCCCTGTGCCCCACAAATGAGTGCAAGGGGCAAGTCCATGGCTGTGTGTCACCTGGGCAAATTTGGGCATCACCAGTACGTGTAACACTCAGCATCAACATTGGCTGGCATTTCCTTGTTGACACAGTTGCCTTGGAGCCATGTCCTGGTGCAGAGAAAACAAGTGCCGTGTTCCCTGGGAGCATCTGTCCCTCTCCTCCTGTGCTCTGACACTGTGAAAGTCTTACTGCATTTTTTTCCTCCTGCAGGAAATGGCTACATTGAAGGCAAAGAGCTGGAAAATTTCTTCCAGGAGCTGGAAAGTGCAAGAAAGGGGGCGGGTGTGGTAAGAGCATCTTCTGGTTTTGCTCCCTCCTTCCCTTGTTCCCTTGTGCCCAAAGACTCATGCTCATGTCGGCCCCATCTCCTTTGGGCACTCATGAGTGGGACTGGGACTTCTCTGGGAAGAAAGCAGGAGAAGACCAGCACAGGGAATGGGGAAAATGCTCCCATTCCCTCTCTCCTTACTGACAGGACTCAAAGAAGGACAATTTGGGTGACAAGATGAAGGAGTTTATGCACAAATATGACAAAAATGCGGATGGCAAAATCGAGATGGCAGAGGTGAGCAGTGCTGGACCTGTCAAACACCAGGTTGTTCATGTTCCACCCCCACGCTCATGTTTCCCCTCCACCATTCCACCATGCTTGTGTTTCCCACAGCTGGCCCAGATCCTGCCCACGGAGGAGAATTTTCTGCTGTGTTTTCGCCAGCATGTGGGCTCCAGTTCAGAGTTCATGGAGGTGAGTGGGACAGGCTGCGCTGGGGGATCTCCAGGGAATTCAGTCCACCTCCACCAAGGGAAAACAACTGGGAGCTGGAACTGCCCAAACCTCCCCTGGTCTCCCCAAAACTCTTGGTATTAACTCAGCACTGGGAGGCAGTGCTGGTTTAGGGAAGAGCAGGAGTGTGGTGAGTTTTCCCAGTTCTTAGCACCCCTTGGATAATTCTCAGGGCAGCTGGGTGCCTCATCCCAGCCTCCAGGCAAGGATTTGGGGCTTTTTTGTAAACTTCCCCTCATGGTTGCTCCTAAGTGCCCAAGGGATGTGCCGAAGCCGAGACTGTTCTGGGCCACCCCACAACCTTGCTGTGTCCTTACATGGAGTGAACCCACACAGGTGGGAGAGAAATTGCAGATGGGGAATAAAACATAGCTGGGGGTGGAAGGGAATGTGCAGCATCCTGGAGAGGAAGGAGCTTATACATGGAAACTGAACCCTGGGTGGAGGGGAAGGCTGAAAGAGGAGCACCTCATGATCTTGGGGGCAGGGGGGGTGGTGAGCAGACACTATTGTTTAATTGGGGGATGCAATTAAATATTATTAAATATTAAAACCTGGTCTTGCATACTGACATGAGGATAAAGGTGCTTGAACTCTTGGTGTGGGGCTGAACAAAAGCATCTAGCCCCAAGGGACAGCATGTGATGCCAGTGGGAGCTGTGAGATGGCCCCATCTCCTTTAGGATGCTGGGGAACACTCTCAGAGGGGGTTTATGGGGACACACACACACGTCAGGGGGGAGTGGGGGACACGAGCCCCTGCAAAGGCTCATGGCAGTCCCTCTGCAGGCTTGGCGCAGGTACGACACGGATCGCAGCGGCTACATCGAAGCCAACGAGCTCAAGGTGGGCTGTGGGCATAGGGTGGGCTGGGCTGGGTCCCTGCCAGTGGGACATCCCTGCTGGGACAGTCAGGGATGGGGACAGCCAGCAAAACCCTCTCTTCCCAGGGCTTCTTGTCGGACCTGCTGAAGAAGGCAAACCGGCCCTACGATGAGCCCAAGCTGCAGGAGTACACACAGACCATTGTGAGTGGGACCTGGGGCACTGTGTCCCCACCAGGGGTCTCAGCACCCCAAGTGGGTGGCTTGCAGGGGAGGAGGAGGTGACGGTGACAGGGTACTGTTTGTATCCCAACAGCTGCGGATGTTTGACATGAACGGTGATGGGAAGCTGGGCCTCTCCGAGATGTCCCGGTAAGGTCACGGGCAGCGAGAAGGAAGAGCAGGGGAGGGAAAGACACCTGAAATGCTCATGTTTAGGAAGAGTCTGCTCCAGCTTCCAGGGAAAACTGTTTTCCTCTTTAATTTACTCATGTTTCTGAGCAAAACATCACTGTGATTTAAGAGAATGCCTTTTCCTGGCTGCTTCCCGCTCTTCCCTGCCCTTCTTGTTTTTCAGACTTTTGCCTGTGCAAGAAAACTTTCTTCTGAAGTTTCAGGTAACATAATACTACTCCTACTGCTAATAATAACAACAAAAACAACCCCCATTGCTTGTACCTCCAACCCCTCTCTCATACACTGGTACCTCTCTCATTCCCTTGTCACTTCCCAGGGAATGAAGCTGTCCTCAGATGAGTTCAATGCCATCTTTGCCTTCTACGACAAGGTAGGGAGCCAGCTCATGGGAAACCACCCCAAATAAATATAACCTGGCAAAAAATAACCCCAAATCATATGGTCTTGGTTGGGGCAATTCCCTGCTCTGGTTTGGGGTAGGAGAACTGGGTTTACCTCTGGCTGTGCTGGGTGAGGGTCTGGGGATGCCCATGTCCAAAGGGGAATTGCAGGGCTTGTGTCCTTCCTGCTGTTGATGTCCCTCCCACACTATCCAGGATGGAAATGGCTTCATTGATGAGAATGAGCTGGATGCACTTTTGAAAGACCTGTATGAGAAGAATAAGAAAGTAAGTGGGGGCAGAGCTTGGGTGCCACCCCCAGAGCCCCCCAGTTCCTTCTCCCATCTCCCAGCAGCATCTTTCCATGTCCATGCTCCATGGGGACGAGGAGATGCTGGTCCGAGTGCTGACCCCGCATCCTCATGGGAAGCTGCACTGGAACTGGGAGGAGTGTAATCTCAGCCTGGGGGTACTGCCCCGGGAGAAAGGGGATGCCCACCCCCACTGCCCCCTCTGCCTTGCAGGAGATGAACATCCAGCAGCTCACCAACTACAGGAAGAGCATCATGAACCTCTCCGACGGGGGCAAACTCTACCGCAAGGAACTGGAGATGGTGCTCTGCAATGAGCCCCCCATGTAGGACCCCCATACACACAGCCCACGCTCCTCCTCCCCGAAAACAAGCACAAAGGGGAGCCCCCATCACTGCAGAGCTCCCCCAACATCTCTTGGGTTTGCTGTAGGTTGCTAAAATCCCATTTAGGGGGAAAACTTTTTTTTTTCCCATCTGCCTGGTTTGTTTAATGACATTATTTTTTTTTCTTTGCGGGAGTGTTGTTTTCATTCCTTTGGTCTCTTGAGTTTTTATCATTTACCAAAGAACAGTTTACTAATAAATTCAAGTACTGCTAGAGTGAAGCCCCTATTTCTCCATCCCATGGTGGGCTGTGGGGTGACAGGGAGGAGGGGGATATCCCCACACTCTGATCCCACAGAGGACATGGCTGCTGGGTGGGGAAGAGAGATGGAGCATTTGGGAAAGCCCCTATGGAATGAGGGTCATTGGAAAATCCCTGGGGAGCAGAGTGCAGGCAGGTTGGGTGGGGACACTGTACCTCCCAGTTATCCCTTCCATTCACCCCTCCCACACACTGCCAAAGCCTCTGGGACATCTCAAGGATTGTTTCCCCCACTTCCAGTTTTGGAAACCAGTCTCAGGGTGCTGATGCTGGCAGAGTCACAGTGCAACCCTTCCCACTCCTGTACTATCCAGTGCAGCCCAGCTGAGGCCTGTATGGCCCAGTATGGTGCAGTGCAGTCCCATCTGGACATGTACAGTCCAGTACAGCCCATTATGACCCAGGAAAATCCCACACAGCTCAGTATGGCTCAGTATAGCCCAATACGCTACAGTGCAGTCCTATATGGCCCAGCACAGCCCCACGTAGCCCAGCATGGCCCAGTACAGCCCTGTACATCCCTCTGTGGCTCAATACATTTCAGTATGACCCAGTACCACACTATACAGACCTGTGTGGTCTTGTACAGTCCTGTGTGGCTAAGCACAGCCCGGTACAGACCTTTACAGTTCCACATGGCCCTCTACACTCCAGAATGGCACAGGGCAACCAAGTACAGCCCCATACAGCCCAGTATGGCCTAGTACAGTCCTTTACAGCTCCATATGGCCAAGTACAGCCCTGTATATCCCTGTATAGTCCCACATGGTGTGTTACAATCCTGTATAGCTCACTATATGGCCCAAGACTGCCCGGTGTAGACTTGTATGGCTCCATATGGTGCAGTACAGTCCTATACAGCTCAAGTACAGCGCTGTGCAGCCTAGTATGGTGCAGTACCATCCTGTATGCCCCAGTATGGCCAAGTATAGCCTGCTACAAGATGGCCCAGCACAGCCTACCTAGTATGGCCCATGTTGTAGTTAAGGCCTCCCTATCCCAGTACAGCCTACTACAACCCAGTATAGTGTAGGACAGCCTAGTACAGCCAGTATGGCCTGGTACAAGATGGCCCAATACAGCCTAGCATGGCCGACTACATCCCAGTCGAGTCCTGCATATCCCAGTACCGCCCGGCACAGCCCAGCACAGCCCCGGACCGAGCGGCGCAGCTGCACCGACCCGTAGCGGCCGCCAGGGGGCAGCGCGGGCGGTGCCCGGCGCGCGGCGGCGCAGGCGCGGGGCGGAGCGCTCAGCCGGCGCCCGCGGTGTGAAGTGCCCGCCCGCCGCCGCCGCCACCGCCGCTGCCGCCATGGCGCTCCTGCACAGCCGCCGGCTCCTCGCCGCCCCGCGTCTCGCCGCCGCCGCCTCCCGCGCCAGGTGAGGGCTGAGAGGTGGTTCAGCCCCTAGGGCCGCCCGCCGGTGTCGGCGGAGGGGTTTTCCCGCGGCTGAGCCCCGCTCCGAGGTGGCGGTGGGGGGAGGCTGCGGGAAGCGAGTCCCCCCGTGCGGCCCGCGGCTGACGCCGCGCTGGGCGAGGGGGTTGCCGGGGGGACGGACCGCGCTCGGATTGGCTGGGAGGGGGGGTCCTCGCGCTCTGATTGGCTGCGGCCCAGCCCGGCGCCCCCCGCCTGCCCTTGAGGCGCCGCCGTGGAGGGCGCGTAGGCACCGGGGAGCCCCGGGAAACGGGGCCGGGGGGAGCCCCGGGAAACGGGACCGGGGGGAGCCTGTGCCTTAACGACGGGTCGGGGACACCCTGTGCCTTGACCGACGGGTTGGGGACACCCTTTGCCTTGATTGGACCGCGGTGCTGCTAGTGATGTACAGTGTGCTTCGGGGCACGAATGATGTGGTCGATGAGAGGCTGGACGTGCCCAGGCGATGTGCGCTCGCAGCGCAGAAACCAACCGTGTCCTGGGCTGCATCACCGGCAGTGTAGGCATCAGGTAAAGGGAGGGGATTCTGCCCCTCTGGTCTGCTCTGCTGAGACCTCCACCTGCTGCACTGCATCCACCTTTGTGACCCTAGCACAAGAAGGACATCGACCTGTTTGAGCAAGTCCAGAGGAGGCCACAAAGATGATCACAGAACTGGAGCACCATTTCTGTGGGGAAAGGCTGAGAGAAAGAGCTGGGGTTATTCAACCTGGAAGAGACAAGACTTTGGGGTGACCTAGTTGTGGCCTTCTAGTATCTAAAGGGGCTACAAGAGAGCTGGAGAGGGACTTTTGACAAGGGTATGGAGTGCCAGGGCAAGGGGGAAAGGGTTTAAATTGACAGAGGGCAGGGTTAGATTAGATATTAGGAACAAATTCTTCCCTGTGAGGGTGGTGGGGTCCTGGCACAGGTTGTCCAGAGAAACCGTACCTGTCACATCCCTGGAAGTGTCCAAGGCCAGGTTGGACAGGGCTTGGAACATCCTGGTCTAGTGGAAGGTGTCCCTGTCTATGGCAGGGGTTTGAGCAACGTAATTTTTCAGGTCTCTTCCAACCCAAATCATTCCACGATTCTGTGTGCTGTGAAATGGGGCTGAGGTGGTGCTGTCTGGCTGCCCTGTGTAGTGGGACCAAAGGGTCCTCTGCACTGTGCAGTGGCCTCATGCATGTGGGATCATGCACGGTGCAGCAGGTCTGCAGTGACCCCATGATCCATGGAATGGGGTGGGAGTAGTGCTGGCTGTGCTAGAGCTGTGCTCTCAGGGGTACAAACCCTAGCAGGAACAGAGTGGGAATGACTGTGTTTCTGTGAGGACCAGTCCTGCACTGGCAGCTCTGGATTCTGTTGTCTCTGGTCAGCAGAGGTTTGGATAGAAAAATGTAGGGTGCTGCTGGAGCTGTGTGAAAAGCCCAGAACATCCAAGTTTCCACAGAGTACAGCTGACCTGAGAGCCACGGGGCTGGGAACATCACTGAGATCAGATGGCCCAGAAGCAGAGTGTGCAGAGGAATCTGGATGAGGCCTTGGTGCTCTCCCAAACCCTTTGACTACTAGCCCTCACTAGTGGGGAAGTCTCTAAGAAACAGTTTCCCGCCTACATCAGAGCAGGAAAGCAGTGGGTTTTTTTAAATCTCTATTCCAGCAGTCACTACTGCTTCTAAGCCAGCCTTCTGGCTCTTCTCAGCTGGGACAGAAGAGCAGCTGTCTAGAACTTGTGTTTTATGCCCATGGACTATAGCAGGCCTGTGAAAGGCTGGCATAAGCTTTGCTTTTCTCAAGCTTGTTATACAGCAAACTGTAAATTACCAAATTGCATTGAGGTCACCCAAAAGATGTTGTTAAGTTTTTTAAGTAAGGAGCCTCTGTGCACAGCCCCCTTTTTCTGTTCAGGAATAGTGGCTTATTATGCAACATGGGAAGCCAAGCACTGATTAGCAGTTTCTGTTTCCTTATCTTCAGCAATACAATGTGGTGCTCCAGCTGCTATCATTAATCTGTGCTGAGAATGCTCTTTCTGAAAGCAGAACAAATGTTAAGAGATACGAAATGGTTAAAACGGCTCCATTGACACATAAATGCTAATTAGGACGATAACTCAGTCTGCTGCTCTGCTGTATCACAAGACAGCTATTTAAATAGCTTTTCTTGGTGGAAAGCTTATCCGAAGCTCACTGGGGCAAGGAATTTGTAGGCTTGAAAGGCCCTGTAGTAGCCAGCAGCCTGTTGGCATTGTTCTTGTGTAAATATTAGCTTTAAATGTGGTTTACGTACAGCCTTTGGCCTCTCACTCTGCTCTGTCTTGCAGAACTGCTGTGGGGGCTTTGGCAAAGCTTCTGAAATCCTGTCTCTTATGTGGCTGTACCTCAGGAAACCTTCACTGGGCTTGTAAATGCTTGCTCTCCAGGCTTGGCTTGAGTCCTTAAGCACTTCTTAGGTCTGTGCACTTGAGGCAGAAGTCCCATATATATTTTTGAAAAACGTTGCAAATTTATGCAATTCCTGGTGCATTTTCCCACCCTCTCTGTCTCACTGCTCTTGCAGTTGTACATTAAACCAGCTCTGAAGACAAGCATGGCTGAAGAGTACAGAGACTATTTGGATCTCTGATGAGCATCTAAACTCTGACTGGGCCTTCTTTGTGGAAGTCCTGTAGCTGGAGAATGTGCTTCCTTTGGCTTACATTGAGTATCCCTCGAGTAGCTCAACCCCAGCTTAAGTTTACCTCTGGTTAGTTTTCTGCACTGAATACCTCTGGCCTGGCAGAGATGTGCAGTTTATAGCTTTGACCTTTATTCAAGCCAAATGTTCTTTTAATTGCTCAAAATAAAATACAAGGCAGTGCAGGGACAACAACAGTAACAGGGGGTAGCAGTGTGTTAGGGTTTGTGGCCTTGGACCCCTAGTAGATCTCTTTTCCCCAAACCCCTTTGGGAAAGCTTTGCCTCTGTGATCTCTTTGGTATCCTAATGTGTTTGGACAACTCAGCCTAGGCTTTTTTCTCCTGTCTCCCTGCAAGCTCACCTCCCTGGAAACACCAGAGTTTTGTTTCACCTGGAAACCTTCATGCTGAGAACAGGAAAATAAGCCCTAAACCTACCGTGTCGGTGCCTTAAGCCAACACAAAAACCGGCTCAGAACAAAAGTACTTAACTCTCTGAAGTGCTGTAGCTTAGGTAAATGCCTGCAGGATCAGCATTAATTGAGGTATGTTAGAGCTCAGTGACCTGCCTAAGCCTTAGCAGGATTGGGACCTAAATACTCCAAACACTGTAAGCTGCTTGGGGAAAAGCCCAGCAGAAAGAAGGTGCTGTCACCATCTCCAAAGTAGCAGCTCTTTAAAATAGATGGCCAGGCTCCTGCAGCCTTTGATACCAAAATAATCCTAAACCAGGTAAACTGAAGAGAACCACACCACTGCACATAGTTTCTCTCTTTCCCTGCCTCTCCATTGCCAGGAACCCATTGGGAGGGGTTTGTCCAAAGCCGCCTGAACCTGCAGCAGGAGTTTGCCCTGACAGTCCCCTTGACGTGTCCTGCTCAGGTTGGTTCTCCAGGTCACTCCCTCCACACTGGCTGCAGCCCCGGTCCCTCTCTGGAGGGTGTGTGTTGCTGGCATCTCCGACTCATCCTCCTTTCCAAGCTAATCCTATACTTAAGAGGTAATTAAGACTAGTTGGTGGTCTAAAAAACGTTAAGCAAATCTTCCATTTTTAAACTACCTAGAGGTGGCTCTACCTCTTCCTCAAAGCCTGTCAAAAGGAGTAATAGGCTTCTTTTAAAATTTGAAAATAGCGTACAGAGGGGAAGAACGGTTAGTCTGAAGAGGGCAAATGATCAAGGCTCCATGAGATGGAATCTACGTACATGTGAGAGTGCAGAATTTTTCTGTAGTGAGGAAACTTGGCCTAAATGGACCTAAAACAGGGACAGAGTGGAAAGATGACTTTATGAATTCTGCTGATCAGTTAGAGCTTCCTTAACCCGCCTGGCCCCACTGCCCACAGATCTGTATCTGCCTACAGAGTCTGCCCTACACACTCAGCAGGAGGTCTGGCTGGCCCTGGGCTGGCTCCAGGCTGCCTGCATTGCCTGGGGCACGGACCAGCCCCAGGACAGCATTCCCAAGTTGGGAAAGGATCTTGTTATCAGATGATGTAGCCTTTCTGGGGCTGCAAAACTGGCAAAGCTGATATGTCTCTCTGTCTCTGTGTTTCTCCTTCAGCAATCAAGGCTTGAGTTCTTTCCTCCAGGAGATAAATGCAATCTATTTTGTATTGCACCCTTTGTTCCCCACTGAGCTGGGGGACCAGGTTAGGCACCTGTGTGGTGAGTCAGGACGCTCAGAGTGCATGCAGTGCCTTCAGGAGCGGGCTATGACAACCAAATCCCTCTGCCAGGCAGGTTAAAAAACACCACACTGCTACTCCTGCACTGTCTGCAGGCCTGCAAAGCCTGGACATGGGACAGGCCGGAGACTGTGGCCAAAGGAAATAACAGGTTTCTTTTTATAGCATGGTCTGCTCTGCCCTTGACATTAAGAGAGCCTTTCCATCTTCAGGGTGTGCTGCCAGCTGGGCAGAGGCATGTGGCTCCTTGTGTTGGGGAAACACAAAGCTCCTCCTGATGCAGGGAGGTTTTGTGCTTGACAGCAGGGGAAGGGTCTTCACATCAGAGCTTGTCACTTGTCACACAGGGAACAAACTGTCTTCTATGATTTCCTGGAAAACAGCATTTGTCTACAACACCAGGGGAGGCAGAGTTTGTAGGGCAAGGAGTGGAAATACTTTTGTTCTATCAGCTAATACTGGGAGCAAAACAAATTAGTTTTAATGTACTACAGCCTTTCCAGGGGTTTGGAAGAGACTCCATATTCATGCTTTTGTGCAATTGCCTGGGTCTGGCCAAGGTTCCCTGGAGGGGAATAACCTGTGCAATCCCACGTGCAGGCTCTGGGCACTTGTCCAGAGCATGGGAGTTCAAGGCTTCAGTTTCCTGGGCTCTTTGTGGTGTTAGCACATAAGGCAAACAGGAGCATTTCAACATGCTAATGACTGAGAGGGTGTCAGTTATCTTCAGCCACAATGAACTGAGGCTCTTCACCCATTCTGCAATATACAGTGTGACTTAAATGGTTTGGTTTGTTTTTTTTTATAATTCTCTGAACACTATTTGTACCTTTTTCAGTGGTTTAAAGACAAGATTTCCCTTGGGGGTTTCTGTTGGTGCACATCTCTGCCCAGTTCTCAAGCCTCATGCTTAGTTTCTCATTTCTCCCTTTAGCTCATGGTGGTCCCATGTGGAGATGGGTCCCCCCGACCCCATCCTGGGGGTGACAGAAGCTTACAAGCGTGACACCAACTCCAAGAAGATGAACCTGGGAGTGGGGGCATATCGGGATGACAACGGGAAGCCCTATGTCCTGAACTGTGTTCGCAAGGTGAGCTGGGTGCTGACTGCTGGGCAGGGCCAGATCCAGGTGCCAGGTACCCTGAGGAAGTCAGGGAAGGGGAAGGTCACTAAGCAAGTTTTGTCTGTTGATCCTTAAAATAAGCTCTGTCTCTAACAGAGCAGGACAGTATTCCTGGATATCTCCCTTAGCAGGACTAATGCTTTTGAGACATGACAGAGCTGTTAAGTGGTACAGGACAAAACAGAAAATACATGTCCTGTTCCCATTCAGGCAACTAACTCATTGCTGACATCTATGAGCCCTTCAATGCACTTGTTCTCTGAACTTCAAGGTGTTTCTTGAACAGGCTGGTGTTCTTTAGGGCACCCCACAAGGGAGGAAGGAGCTGACATTGGCCCCTTAGTGGATTAGTCTTAGAAATTCTGCTGAGCCAATACTACCAGTTTCTCCATAAGCCAGTCTAAAACTCCAGCCCAGGGAGCTGGGTGTGGACATTGCCCTTGAAGGGATTATGGGGTCTTTTAGGGCTCTAGGGGTAGAAATAGGCTGTTAAATAGCTGGCAGCTGACATATGCATTGATTGGCTGCACTGACAGGGAGGGTGCAGGGAGAGTGCCTTTTCCAAGTGTCTCATCAGTGTGGGGTTTAAAGCCATCCCTTGCCCTCCCTCTCTCTGTGCAGCTGGGTCACAACCAGGGAGCCTGGATGGTGTCAAAGGGACAGTTTCATGGTGGTATGTGAATGCTGCCAGGGTCTGTGCCACTTCCAGCATGACAAGGCCCTGCAAAAGGTTTGCTACCCTACCTGGTTTGGGGATGTCTCCTACGGAGAGATGATATCTGCCTCTCAGTAACACTCAAGTCTTGCTTTTCTGCAGGACAATTCCTGCTTGGGCAAAGAAATGCGTGTCCTCGTGCGGCAGCATTGACTTGTAATGGGCTGGAAGTGGTGCTTTCTTCTGGTATCAGGTTTCCGTGGCTCCACTGTACCAACGCTGTCACCCACTGAGAGCTCTGGTGGCTTCGGGGTTTTATCTGAAATGTTTACTGCTGCCCCTTGCTTGGAATGAACCCTGCAGAGAAACTCCTGTAAACCAACCTTTGCCCCTTTCGAGCAAGCAAATGTGCAAAGAAGTGACCTTCAGCTGTCCATCACTTCTCTGCACGATGATGCCTTCCTTGCTGAGCTTGTATCCTCTCTTCCAGGCGGAGGCCATGATAGCATCCAAGAAGATGGATAAGGAGTACTTGCCCATCGGGGGACTAGCGGATTTCACCCGGGCATCCGCAGAACTGGCTCTGGGGGAAAACAGTGAGGCTTTCAAGAGTGGCCGGGTAAGGAGAGGCCAGGGCACAGGGGGCAGGGAGGACACACGGTTGGTATGTGAGTGCTCAGCAAGTGTGGAAGAACCGGTGGGGTATTGATGCTTCTGAGTTGTGGGCTGGCTGGCCCCAAGGATCACTGCGTCCTCTGAAGGCTGGGGTGAAACGGTGCTCTCCAAGGAGGGGATTTAACTTTGCCAGTGATCCCAACTCCCTGCTCTGGAGCTGGAGCTGCTGATCCCTATGGTCCCTCCAGCCCCTTGTCCCTGTTTTGGTGTGCTGCTGCCAGTCGTGACATGGTGACTGCGCTCTCTCTGTAACACAGCATGGCTGCTCAGACTCAGATATTTTTTTTCTTTTCTTGCAGTATGTTACCGTGCAGGGTATTTCTGGGACTGGATCTCTGCGAATTGGTGCCAACTTTTTGGTGAGTGCCTGGCCAGCAGTGGAAGGAAAGGACGTATTTTGACCAGAGCTGAATTTTTATGGTTTTCTAACTGCTTGAATGTATACAACCTGTTTGAACACTTTGTCTTTCTATTGACCAGCAACGATTCTTCAAAGCCAGCCGTGATGTGTATCTACCCAAACCGTCCTGGGGTAATCACACTCCCATTTTCCGTGATGCTGGCATGCAACTTCAGGCTTATCGCTACTATGACCCCAAGACATGCAGCCTTGACTTCTCTGGAGCCATGGATGACATTTCTGTGAGTTGCCTTCCATGCCTGGAAGAATGGAGGTCATGTGGGGAAATGGGTGGTGATACTACTTTACCCTATATGTGATGATGCGGCATGAAGCTGTGTCAGGGGAGGTTTAGGCTGGATATTAGGAAAAGATTTTTCACCCAGAGGGTGGTTGGGCACTCAAACAGGGTCCCCAGGGAAGTGGTCATGGCACCAAGTCTGCCAGGGTTCAAGGAGTGTTTGAACAATTCAGGCACATAGTGTGGTTCTCAGGATTGTCCTGTACAGGGCCAAGGAGTTGGACTCCTTATAGGTCCATTCCAGTTCAGAATATTCTATCATTCTATGATGGCTGAAGGCATTAAATCAAGGCTAGAAGCCTCACAGAGCTCATCTAAGCTGTCTCATCTGCTGAGGAGAGTGCTCAGATATCATCGATGATTCATTCCCTATAACATCTTCCTTAGAAAATTCCAGAGAAGAGCATCATCCTCTTACATGCTTGTGCTCACAACCCCACTGGGGTGGATCCCCGGCAGGAACAATGGAAGGAGTTGGCAGCTATGGTGAAGGTAAGCAATGTCCCAGGGGTACTGTGCCATTCCTGGGAAAACCTCATCTCTGGCCTTTCATGGGTGGCACCTGGTCTTCACTTCTCTAAAGGTTATTCCCTTCCCTGAAGCCAGGATGGGTGTCATGTTCCTGACAGGAACCAGCCAAATGTACCCAGAAGGCTTCTAGCTGACCATTGGGCTTTCTGTTGGCACCTTTCCAGGAAGCTGGAGTAGGGAGACCTGAAAGGAGAGCAGCAGGGTTGAAAGCATGAGCTGTGATTGCTGGAGCAGAGCACCCAGTGTTGCTGTATGAAAAATGCTGAAAGATCTCTCACATGCCTGGTGTCTCCTTGCAAGCTTCAGCTGCAAATAGATAGGGACAAGTTCTACCTTCTCCTCCTTCCTGCTGCTCCATCATGTAGCCGGTGAAATTTGGCTTGGAGATACCTTGCCTTAATAGGGTCCTGAGAATTGGTAGATAGCAAAGTGATCTCTGTGGCCTACAGAAGGGTAACTCTAAGGGGCAGTGTATCTGGGGTATCTGCCTAGCTGACTAGAGTGTTACCAGGTGATTGTCCTGGAAACTGATGATACAGAAGACATTGAAGTAGACTGTTTTATTACTGTTGAATTTACTTCTGCTTTCTGGGCCAGATTTGCACATTCCATAAATGCCCCGGAGGATCTTCAGCTGCTGTTTTGATGTGTGCTGGGTAGCTGCAGGTTTTGGGCTGCTTTCCCTGTGGTGAATGAAGGGGAATAGCGCTCTTTCTGGAGGAGAATTGCTGCAGGTGGACAGACTGCTGTCTGCATGGCTTTTCTCAGCCTGCAGCCCTGCGCCTTGGAGGGGTGCTCAGCTTCTGTGACACTCTCTTCTATCTTTGTCGGCAGAAACGAAACCTCCTCGTGTACTTTGACATGGCCTACCAGGGCTTTGCCAGTGGGGACATCAACCGGGATGCCTGGGCTGTGCGGTATTTCATCGAGCAGGGCATCAACATCGTCCTGTCACAGTCCTTTGCTAAGAACATGGGGCTGTACGGTGAGTAGGGCACGTGGTGAGGAAATAGTTTAATCCAGGCTGCTGGTGGGATCCCAATACCTCCAAGGTTTAGCAGCCAGTGTTTTCCTACTGCCTGTGTTAATCCTGCAGCATTGAGCAGGAATAACCCTTTAGGAGCTGGTAGAGAACAGGGATCCACTAAAGCTGTGTGGTGTTTGGTGCGACATTATAAGACGGATATAAAGCTTTCAGAGGGTGTCCAAAGGAGACTACAAAGATGGTGAATGGTCTAAAGAGAAGCCGTACAAGGAGCAGCTGAGGACACTTGGTTTGCTCAACCTGGAGAAGAGAAGACTGAGGGCAGAGCTCATCACAGGCATTCACTTCCTCTCAAGGGGCAGCATCTGCGTTCTGTGACCAGTGACAGGACCCAAGGGAACCACATAGAACTGTGTCAGGGAGGATTTAGGCTGGATATTTGGGAAAGGTGCTTAACCTTAAGGGTGACTGGATATTGGAACAGGCTTCTCAGGGAAGTGGTCATAGCATAAGCTTGACAGAGCTTAAGGAGTGTTTGGACAATGCTGTCAGACACAGGAATTGTGGGATTCTTGGGGTTGTTCTGTGCAGGGCCAAAAACTGGACTCAATGATCCTTCCAACTCAAGATATTCTGTGATTCTCTTAGGAGAGCGTGCGGGTGCCTTCACAGTTATCTGCAGTGATGCAGATGAAGCCAAGAGGGTCGAATCACAGCTGAAGATCCTCATCCGCCCCATGTATTCCAACCCACCTGTGAATGGAGCACGCATTGCCTCTATGATCCTGAACACCCCTGACCTACGGAAGGAGTGGTAAGAAGAAATCTATAATGTTCATGACAGTGAGGTCTCTTTGTGCAGCCTTGTGCTGTGCTTACTGTGTGCTGCTGTCACAGGCAGCTCTTAGCTTCAGCAACAGTCAGAACCATGTTCACTCTGGAAAAAACCCTGCTTATGTCCTGGCATCAGCTGGTGTCAGTTTAACCTGACACAAACAGGTTTTCCTTGTGTTAGCAAGAAAGAAAACTCTGTAAAGGAGGGGATAAAGCTCTCATAGGATTGAGGGCTGCAGGAGCTGCCTATCTAAGAAGCCTAAAAGTCTGAGGTGGTGTAGCCATGTAGTGTGTCTCATGGGGGGGAAGTGGAAGCATAAGTCCCCTGGGAATGAGACCCAGGAATGTAACCCTCATGTCCTAAGCCTGATTCCTGGCATCAGCCTGTGCTGTTTTCCCAGCCCCTTAATGCTGGGTCCCTCCCAGCAGCTGGCCTGGCAGAACAAAGGTTGGCAGTGTGCTGTGGCCTCACTGGGGGCTGTGTTCTTTTGGCAGCCTGACACTTGTGCCTGATCCAGGCCCTGGCAGAAACATTTCTTAGCTGTGCTGCTTTGGAGCAGGGCCTGTTTGCAAATGCTACCCCTGCACTCTTGGTTTACCTGTAGATACTATTTTATCTGGGTTTGAATAGTGCTGCCATGAGGCATCCTACTGACCCGTGGCTTTCAGATGTGAAAAATGTCTATATTCTAGTAGTAGTGTCCAACAGCAATGGAATAAATAGAAAGAGGTCACCTTTGGGTATCAGGAGAAAGAAGCAGCTTCCCCAGCTGGAGCTACTTTTTCATGCTCATCTGCATCCCCCTATGGAGCCCCTCCAGGTGGAGAGGTTGACTTTCAATAGCTGGGGTGGGGAGAGCAGCACTGGTGTGTTCCAGCCCTGCTCTGAATGGTTCCTGGGTTGGCTCCTCAGGCTCACAGAAGTGAAGGGCATGGCTGACCGGATCATCAGCATGCGGACTCAGCTGGTGTCCAACCTCAAGAAAGAGGGATCCTCCCACAACTGGCAGCACATCACTGACCAGATCGGCATGTTCTGCTTCACAGGGCTGAAGCCTGAGCAGGTAAACACAATTCCAGTGATCTCAAAGTGTCATTTGCAGTCCTTGTCAGCAGGTTTTTGACTGCACATGCCAAAATGAGCCCTTGTAAGCACTTCCTATTCAGAAGGAACATCCTCCAAGTCCTAAGCACTGTCACATCATGAGAACCCCGGCTTGCTCTGTTCCCTGCTGTACTTGGGGAGGTTGAAAGTAAATGTAGCTGTCATGTCTATCAAAGCAAGCAGTCACTTGGTGCTGCTCTGAAGTGACCTTAAAGGTCAGCTCAAATGAGGTGACTCTTCCAGCTGAACATCTGCAGTGTTGCTGCTTGGCCTGAGAGCTGAGCAGCATCTCTCTTGACACAGGGTACTCTGCAGTGGGATGCCCTGTCTGCTGGCAGCCAGTTTGTTTTGAGTTTCAGCAAGCTGGGTAAATTTGCACTTTGCTGACACAGCAGAGGTTGGCCTGCAGTTTGAACTTTGCTCTTTCACCCCAGGTGGAGCGGCTGATCAAGGAGTTCTCAGTTTACATGACGAAGGATGGACGCATCTCTGTGGCGGGAGTTACATCAGGCAACGTGGGTTACCTGGCTCATGCCATCCATCAAGTCACAAAGTAAAGACAAAGGGGTGCCCTGGAGCTGGTGGCTTTCCCTTCTTCACCAGTTGAAGATGAGGAGGGAAAAGAAACAAGCAGAATACTTCAACCACAGCACTTGAAGCCGCTGCTGAATGTATCTTGTAAATGAGTTGTAGAAGCCTAGTCAAATCCACCTTGTGTTGTGGAGCAAGGACATAATTGCTGGCTCCTGCTCGTCACAGCTGTTCTTCCCTGCTGTCCATCCTTTCTCCATCAACCCCAGCACCTATCTATGCTGGAGGAAGCAAATGCTTAGCAATGCCGTCCTGCCAGTGTAGGCACCAAAGGCTTCTCCACACACATTTCTCCATGAGAAGGCTTTGTGAGGCTTTTGGCTGCTGGCCCAAGCAGCAGCAGGCAGGGAGCTGGGTGGGCTGAGTTGGAGGGCTGCTCTGGTGTGCTCCTCCAAACTCCTCAGCCAGTCCCTGCTGCCAGCAGGCTCCATCCTCCTCTATCATCCCAGCCTGGGGCTGGGCAGCACCAAAGCTGTCCTCTGATAACCAGCTCTGAGGACTTCTCACTACCAAACTCTGCTCCGTTGTTGGCTTCGCTTTTTCCATCTGGGACTCTCTCCTTTCAGGTGTAATTCACAGTGGCATCAGTGCGTGGGGCAGACCAGTGTCCCTCTTTTAAACCTGTCTCACTTTCATACCTGGAGGTGAAACAATTTCTCACGCCCCCCTCTCCCCAGTAAGAACCTCCTCTGAAAACTGCTCTCTGCCTTGCCCCATTCCTGTCCTAAGCCCAGCAGTCCAGCCCTATACCTCCAGCAGCCCTCCCTGCAATCTTTGTTCAGTGTCCCAAAGCCGTAAGACAAGAGGCTTGCCCTGCAGTATCCCACTCATGTGGAGGTGTGGGGCATCCCTCTCTGCTCTGTTCAACCACATTTCTGGTGACACCAGAAAACAGAGATCTTGAGAGAAATCTGAGAGCTGATGACTCAAAAACCATTCTGTCCTTCTAAACCAAGTGTCCCTGAGGTCCTGTGACTTACTGGACTCTGATTTTTAATCCAAATAAACTGGTGCATGGCTATGTTGAGCTGGGGAATTCATCCTGTCTTTGTGCAGCTGGATCCTGTCCCTTCCATGCACCAAACATTCCCTCTCAGGACCTTACTAGCACAGGGGATCTTACATGACTAGTGAACCCTCATCTGAGAATCCCATGTAGAGAGGCAGTTCCCACCAATGGGCCCCAGGAGCACAGTGTGTGTGAACTGAGATTGTCCAGATGCAAGCTAGTGCCATGGAGCTGAAATTGAAGCCTATGGTGTTGAATGTAGGTGTTGCTGGCGAGAGGACAAATTCCAAAAACTGTCTGCCTTGGGACATGGGGGCCATCTTTGGCCACTGGCCCACAATGGAGTGGAGCCTCCCTAGGCGGAGCTGAAGGCATTACCTCTTAAGTCTGAGCTGTCTTCATCCACTGCCACTTCTTCCTACTGCAGCCGTACCAGGGCATTTAGCCCATTCCCATTTAGCCCATTCCCATTTAGCCCTCATTTCCCATTCCTGCCCAGGGCAACTGTGTGCCCGTTGGAGCTGGGACAGGTCCTGTCTGGTGCACCTGTCCCGGTCTAGTGCACGTTGTTGCCACACTTGCTGGAAGGCTGGATCCTCCCGCCGCTCCCTGACAGAAGGTTTCCGCTCCCACGCCGCTTGTTTACTGGCCCGATGCCCACAGCCGCTGCTTGCTGTCCTTTGTGCAATAAACTGCTCTCCATGCCGCACACGCCGTAGGTGCTGCCCCACGGCGCTGTGGGTTCCTGTGCTGTGGTCCCTGGTTCTGCGTGGCTCTCGAGCTGCCGCCTCCTGCCCTCTTACCCGCGTGGGGCGTTCTCCTGCTCGTTCTCTGTACAATAAAAGCACCCTGGAGCACAGCCCCGTCTCTCGCCCTCTCCTTGCCGCATGTCCCCGGAGGCTCAGCCCCTGGGAAGGGCTACCCGAAGGGGGATGTTTCCCCTTCGCTGATGTTCCCCCGCCTCCGGGGCTGGACTACAACCCCCGGCGTGCAGCGGGTAGGGCGGAGTCGCCACCGCGCCGCCGCTACCGCCGAGCTCAGCCGGGGCTGGGGCCGGGGCCGAAGGGAGCGTAGCAGAGCGCGCTCCTCGCCTGGTGAGTGGGGCCGGGGTACGGACGGACCGGGGGGACACATGCGGGGAGCCCAGCGACCAGTTAGGGCAGGAATCTGTGCATCCCCTGCGAACGCGGGGTGACCGTCACCGGCTCCGGGCCTTGCTCCTCCGGGCGGGGGGCGCCGCCGGGGCCCGAGCGGGGCCGCGGCTCTGTCGAGTCACCCTCGGTGAAGCGCCTGCTCTCGGGTTTTCTGGCTGCCAGAGTATGGCGGCTTTGCCTGGACGGAAAGGACACCCTTCAGCATCCTCCCCCAGGCCATGGGAGAAGCATCGACCCCTACAGCATCCTCGGCCGGGTGGGAACTTCAGCCCACGCGGACCCACCGGCCCGTCCCTCCACGGTCCTACCCACGGGGCGCAGGGTGGCCCTTCCTCCCTTTCCTCAGAAATCTTTACAGTGGATTCATAGTACAAGCACAGAGTTTAAATAGCCCAGAAGCAAGGAGTAAGCTGGGCAGGTAGAGTCTCTGTAGATGTCCTCTAGGAATAAAAACCAGATTTTCTTGAAGAGATTTCTCATGGTCATGTAGATTCCTGCAAAATCCTGCCAGGTTGTGAGGGTCAATCTCCTCCTGCTTGGAGACACTGGGATGAGATTTGGACTTTCCAGCCCCCAAGGGCTGTGTTGCTGGAAACACCAGATCTTCAAATCCAAAAGCTTCTGAGACATCATCTCCTACTGGTTGTCAACCTGGGGGTGCCCTGGAAGGGGCCAGTCCTGCTTTTCCTGTTGACACAGTATTTCTGCTGCACACAGGACATTCCTGTTGAGCCCAGCCTTGCCCTTTACTCAGGAGCACGTGCACAGCTGCTCTTGCAGAGCTTGCAGAAATTAGGGTTGGAAATCAGGAAGTAAGCTATGACACTGGGTCTCGTGCCCACAAAAAGGCGAGTCCTGCTGTGAGACTGCAGCTCCTCAGCCCCACAGCCAGGGCTCAGTCCCCTATCCGACAGCAGTTGTGTCCTCTCCCTGGATTTGAGGGACAAGAGGTGAGTTCTGCTTTATCTCTGCTGGTGTGTGTGTGCTGTGACTCCCCGAGCTAAGACCCAGGGAACTCAGTTCCCCTGTGCCCCCACCTGATGCCCAGGTTGTCCCTTGTTAATATAATTTAGCTAACACTTAACAGTGTCATTCTTCATCCCCTTGTAGGAGTAGGGAAGTGCCTGACTCCTGTGTTGCTGCATTCCAGCCTGTTTGTTTGCTGCCCTTCCTGCCTGATGGAGCCAGCGCTGGCTGAGGACCCTCCTCAAGGTGCCCAGCTGAGCCTGGTGCAGGAGCACTAGTGGGACGTGGACGGTGGCGTGTGCCACCTGCGAAGGGACAATGGCTCAGGGCACTGGGAGCATCAACAGTGACTACAAGGATTGGGAGTGGAGCGACGATGCTGGTGAACGGGCCAGGCTCCTGCAGAGCCCTAGTGTGGAGACAGTGCCCAAAAATCCAGAGAGCCAAGGAAACAGTTTGGGGGCCACATCAGCTCTGGGAGCTGTCTTCATTGTGGTCAACGCTGCCCTCGGCGCTGGGCTGCTCAACTTCCCTGCTGCCTTCAGCATGGCTGGTGGCGTGGCTGCAGGCATCACCCTACAGATGGTGAGAGAGTGGGGAAGGGACAGTCCCCGTCCCATCCTGGGAGGGTGCATGAGAGGGACATGTGGTGCCCCAGAAAGGGCCTGGGGAGAACCAGACTCCTAGGAAGAAGCTCTTTTGGGTGAGGTGCACCAGAGATTCTCAATGTATGGAGGGGTGGCTGCCTGGGGTGGCTCAGGGAACCTTGCCATATTGTTGGCTCAGTATTCCCTCCCTGTCTCTCTCCCATCCTAGTGCATGCTGATCTTCATCATCGGAGGCTTGGTCATCCTGGCATACTGCTCACAGGCCAGCAACGAGCGCACCTACCAGGAGGTTGTGTGGGCCGTCTGTGGGAAGGTGCCTGGTGTGCTGTGCGAGGTGGCCATCGCTGTCTACACCTTTGGCACCTGCATCGCCTTCCTCATCATCATTGGAGACCAGGAGGACAAGAGTAAGTGTGTTCCATGGAGCAAATAATAACCAGTTGTTGTCTCTTCAGCAGGAAGGGCCTACCTGACCATCTTGGTTGTCCCCACAGTCATTGCTGCTCTGGTGAAGGAGCCTGAGGAAGTTGGGAGCAGCCGCTGGTACACAGACCGCAAGTTCACCATCAGCATCACTGCCTTCCTGCTCATCCTGCCCCTCTCCATCCCCAAAGAGATTGGCTTCCAAAAATATGCTAGGTGGGTGGGAAGAGCCCTCTGGGGCTGGGAGTTGGGGTGGGCCAGCCAGCACCCACCTAAGCACGGTTGCAGAGGACAGGGACTAGAAAAGCTGCGGTTCTAGTGCCATATCTGCCCACTCACCCTCTGCTTTCCCATGCCCGTTTCCCCATCTGGGAAGCAGAGGAGTGGCTGGGAACCATGCAGGCACAGTGTCATACTTCAGGGCTTGTGTCCCTCCCTTCTGCATGCTAGAGGAAGCAGGGAATGCTGCTTTCAACTACATTGTCTCCTATCTTTGGAGTTGGCAATCCAGCAGAAAGGAGAGCCAGTAAGTGTCCCTAGGCTGGGTGGTCTGCTCCACCAGAAATTTTGGTGTGATCTGGCTGCTGGAGCTGAACCAGCAGGGGCACCAAGGAGTGTCACTGCTTCAACACTCGCCTCTTTCTCCAGCCAAATACCCAAGTCTAGCGGGTTTGCCACTCACAGAAGGATGGGATAACCCCCAAATGCAACAGAATTGCATTGGCATCTGCCTAGGGGACAGTGGGTGACATTTCCTGGTATATTCTCATGGGAAGGGAAAGCAAAAATGGGTCTGATAGGCAGGAGGCGGGTAGCTTGGGCTGTGCAGGGCAGAAGATGGGGATGGAGAGGTGGAAGGAGACCCTTCATGAAGTGGGGAGGCAGAGCACTCACAGCCTCCTATCCTTTTTCAAAGCTCCCTCAGTGTGATTGGCACATGGTATGTCACAGCAGTCATTATCATCAAGTACATCTGGCCTGACAAGGAGCTGGTGCCTGTGGAGATCCCCACCAGGTGAGAGCAAGAGACACGATGCTGTCGGTGCCATCACAGCACTGCAGAGCCAGGCAGGGCTGTGGGAGCGAGGGCTGCAAAGGCTAGAGGTGAATCTTTCCCATCCCTGGTCCTGTGCATTCTGCATGTTGCTGTCAGAATTTCCCAAGTGGCTGCACCTCTGCGTGTTTCAGAGGAGCAGGTGGTGAAGAGGAGGAAAAGGACCTCTCAAAGGTCCCCCATGGCTCCATCACAGGTTTTGATAGCACTGATTGGCTTTTACCTGTGACATATCCAGGCCCTGGATTCCCTATGCAGTGCTTATGCTCACCCACCATCAAGGGCTGTGTCTATATTTGGATGATTTTGGTTATTTCCTTAGCCAGCACAACCATTGTGGCTTATTCCCTACCTCACAGTGTATATTTTTGGATCCAGTGCAGGAATTTTATGGCAGATGAACGGTTAGACCAGTTTTTTGCACTGCCCAACTAGATCTTTATTTTTTACTGATACTTTTATGTGCTGAGGTTTGGCCGATTCTGTCTCAGTGAAAGGCCCTGGTCTTCAGGGAGTACCTAATTCCATGCAATGGCATCATCCTGGGTGGGGGGATGCAGTAAGGCAAAGACACTGAGCACTCCCAGATCATCCTTCCCTGGGGCACTGGATGGGGGTCACAGAGGATTCTGGTCTGACTGATGGGTCTTTCTCTCCTGCCAGCCCCTCCACCTGGACAGCTATCTTCAATGCCATGCCCACCATCTGCTTTGGCTTCCAGGTAAGGCCATGAGCTTGGCACTCCCCTTCCATCCTGTGGTTGCTTGGGTGGCAGACCAAAACCCTGCCTGTGTAATCAGCTGGTTGATTGGCTAAAACCCTGCCCATGTGCCCACTGCACAGTTTTACAAGGAGACTGAAGCCTTTTTAATACCTCACCACCTCTGAATGGAGATGGATTCATTTTACCCCAGCTAGGACATACAGGGCATCCTATCCCCCCCAGCTTTTCTTCTCCAGTGACAAACCTGGAGGATCACAATGTCACAACACATGCTGAATGTCATGAGTAGGATGCCCCATAGTTCTGCCCATCATGTATCCCCACTGTCTCTGTGTCCTGGCAGTGCCACGTGAGCAGTGTGCCCGTCTTTAACAGCATGAAGCAGCCAGAGGTGAAGACCTGGGGGGCAGTGGTGACAGCAGCCATGGTGATTGCTCTCTTTGTCTACACAGGCACTGGTAAGTGAGGGTACACCGTGTGAGTGTGGCACAGTCCTTGGAGTGGCTGTGAGCTTCAGGAAGGCAGGGACCCTCTGGTCAGCAAGGGTCAGAGAGAGAAGGGAGGAGAGTCTATTGAACACCTCTGCAATGTGTTCTGTGCAATATCCATCCAAGTCTGGTCCTTCAAACAGATGTTCAGACTTGTTGTCCCTGTCCCCTGCTGATTGCTCCCTTCCTGGCAGGCATCTGTGGCTTCCTAACCTTTGGAGCTGGCGTGGAGCAGGATGTCTTGATGTCCTACCCCTCCAATGACATCCCTGTTGCCCTCGCCCGGGCTTTCATCATCCTCTGTGTGCTGACATCCTACCCCATCCTGCACTTCTGTGGCCGGTGAGCGCTGGGAGAGATGGGGCTGGTGTGGGAAGGAGGAGCAGCACGAGGAAACCCCTCTGTCCTGGGTCTGTGCCCACAGGGCTGTCTTGGAGGGTCTCTGGCTCCGCTATACCGGGGTAACAGTGGAGGAGGACGTGGTTCGGGAGCGGAGGAGACGCCTGCTTCAGACCATCAGCTGGTTCCTCCTGACGCTCCTTCTGGCTCTTTTCATCCCTGATATTGGCAAAGTCATCTCTGTCATTGGGGGCTTGGCCGCCTGCTTCATCTTTGTCTTCCCAGGTAGGGCATCCTGGGATGCTTAGGGGATGACAAAGGTCTCATGGCCTTGTGTCTCAAAGAGGGAGGGACTGGATGGAAACACAGGAGCCAGGAGATTTTTATAGGAGGACAAAAACGTGGTGTGAGGCCAGTCAGCAGCCCAACTATTTTGGCTGGACATGGAGCTCTGTAACAGGAAGTGCAGCTCCCTCTTTTATAGGATGTCTGTTCAGTCCCCAGTGGACAATCCTCATCTGGTTCTAATTTGCCTCCCCTGCCTTTCAGGACTCTGCCTGATTCAAGCCAAGCTCTCCGAGATCCAAGAAACCAGGGCAATCAGGTAACTGAAATGTGCCTCTCCTCTCCCCCATTCCCCTCAGGATATTGAGGTGAAGGACCCCTGTAAATTTGCCCTGTCTTCCTGCATCCACAGCTGGTGGGCCCAGGTCAGCTACGGGGTGTTCATGGTCACCCTTGGAGCCTTCATCTTTGGACAGACCACTGCCAATGCCATCTTTGTGGATCTTACAGCCTGACTCCTCCAGGCTGGACTGCACTGCTGCTGCTGAGGGGATGGAGATTTCCCCTAGGACCAAAGGGAAGTGGGAAGAAAACATGTTGGTGTGTTGGGAAGATCCAAGAGAACCATGGTGACTTGGGGCTTGGCTGAACAAGCCCTGTGGTGGTTTGTATCTCATTGTCTTAAGGCTCCAGGCAGTCAGACTTCTCTCAGGCCTGGCTCCCTGGTGAAGCCAAAGCAACACTACAAGGGGACCTGTCATCCAGGGCAACTCTTTCTGCCCCTGGGAGTAGACATCACTAAGGGGTCATGGTTGGGGTTTGCAAAGCCATGCTGCTCTCATGTATGTACCCTTGTGCTGGTGGAGCTCCTCTCCACAGCTAAAAGTCCTTCTCCCAACTTTTGAGAGAGAAGCAGTGTTCTACATAAAGGGAAATAGTAATCATGTTTATCAGACAGGGAGACATCCCATTGTCCTATTCTGTGTCAATGTTTGGTTTGAGCTCTGATTTCCTGCCGGTCTTCTGCCCCTACTGTCACATCTCCCTCTGCCTGGGCTGCACTTTGTGTTACAAAGGGTTGCCTTCAGTCTGTTTGGGTTTTTTTTCTTTTGAGGATCAGAATGACCCTGAGGTAGGGACATGCCAGTGCAATGTTTTCCTTGCCAGGGGTTGCTCACTCAGTAGAGAAGCTGCTATGGCTGCATCAACCTACTGAAGACACTACAATAGAGCAAAGCTCTTCTCCAGATTTACAATCCCGTTCTTCCAGGTGTCCAGGAAATGGGACTGGGCCAGGTTTTAAGAGATGCTTTTGAGATAAAGCAGTCAGTATTAATTTGTTTTATATTGTTCTCTTTTTCATTTACACTCTCTATGGCTGGTGTTGCTCTGGGCTGTCCCTCTGTTGCCTGTCTGGATGATAGTTTCATTCCTGCTTTTTCTGGGTTGAGCAGTTCCCCCAGCTGCAGATTTGGTTGGGGGCGTTAAACCTCAACAGCAATGTTCTCTTGTTCTGTCTTTGAGTTTCTTTTTATGTTGTTTGGCTTCTAAAACCCTTGGGGAGGGAGGAATTCAGGTGTAGCTGTTGATGCATGTGTGACGAGGGTTCAGCCCAGATTTGTGCAAAACCTGGCCCTGCATTTCCTGCATCTTCTGGAAGCAGCACAGGCTGTTGTGGTGGGAAGGAGAACCATGGCTTGTGCTCCTACACTTCTCAACATGGCTCTCTCCCACTGCAGCCAGTGGCTGCAGGAGGGGTGACAGCCCGTGGGTGCTTCCCCGTGTGGAAATGTTTGGTCTTTCCATACTAAAACTGCGTGTAAATGGGGATCTCCCCATTGCTGCTTGGGACAGGGAGACCCAGGTGGAGAAGGAGGAAGAAAAGCCCAAAGCACAGCAGGAATGTTTGAAAGATGCTGTGAAAGCACAGATACCTCCTTCCTCTCCCAAGGGATCTCCACTTGTATGGCACCGGCTGTGTCCCGAGCCCCTTTGCCAGGCTCCTGCCTGTGAGCAGGAGCTGGGGCTTGGGGACCCTTTGGCATAAAGAAGATGGCCAGTTGTCCTGGATGTGGGGAGCAGAGACACCACCCATGGAGCCCAGCAGATATGCTCAGCAGATGCCAATGCCAAAATGCCTTCCAGTGCCCATCCTGCAGGAAGATGAAAAGGTTTGGTACCTGGTGGGTCTTGTGGCTCTGGTTTTCCTGAAGGTGTGCTAGGCATGAAGTCCCTTGGCCGAAGTGGAGGAGAACACAGTGTCTCATGTCACCTGGGAAACACATGGGCTCCCTTGGTGCCCCTGTGGCTGAGGGCTGGGCAGGTCTGGAGGTGCTGTGGCCGTTCCTGCTTGCCTTACTGCTCCCCTGTTTACAAACACTGGCCTTTTAACATGTATTTTGTACATGCAGAAAGTGGAGGGAACTCAATAAAAGTGACGTTGTGATGCGTGTGTCAGGCCAGCACGAGGTGGTTTCTGTGGGAGATACTCCCGGGTGGGATACAGGGATGAAGCCATATCCTGAAATGCCATCCCAGCTCTCCGAGCTTCGGGATGGATGGTGTGGAGCTGCAAAGTTCCACTGCCTTCCTCAGACCCTCATTCTCCGGGGTACCTTCGCGCCCAGGGCCGGGGGATGCCAGGGAAGGCTCTGTGGGCCCCGGTCCCGGTGTGGCACCCCAGTGTCGCTCCCCGGGGCCAGCAGGCGGGTGTGGTGTGGCTGAGACGGGCGGGAAGGAACTGAAGGGAGTTTCCTCTTCGGGACTCAGGCCGGCCATCCGGGAGGGTGCAAATGGAGAGAGGATTTCCTTAGAAAGGAAAACCCGCGCCTGGAGCGTGCCGGACGGGGGCCGGGCGCTCTGAGGGACACACAGCCACCACGTTGTGGGGGAGCAGCGCCTGGGCCGTACCACGGCAGCGCGGGGGAGGGGGATGCCGGTTCATGGGCCTGTACCACGGCGCTGCGCGGGGGGGAAACCATTCACTGGGGTCGTACCACCGTCGGGGGGAGGAAACAGCGAAGTGGGGGGGAACGGGGCGGGCCGCACCACTCGGAGAGGGGTACCCCCCCCCCCCGCGCCATGACTCCGCGCGCCCTTTGGCACCGCCCGCCACTTCCCCTTCCCGCCCCGCCCCCGCGCGACGCCCCTCGCGACGCCACTCGCTCGTTGGCCGGGCTCGGCAGCGCGGGTTGGCCGTCGGCGCGCACGCGCACGCCGAGAGGGCTTCAGAGCTCTGATTGGCTGAGAGCGTAGGAAGGATTTCGGCCCCTCCCGGCCAATGGCGCGCGGCTCAGGCTCCGCGCGGAGGGCGGCAGGATGCCCTCCCCCGAGGTCGCACGGCGCTGATTGGCCAGCTCTCGCGCGGCCCCGCGCTCTGATTGGGCGAAGGCCTCTCCGCGGGGGCGCGGCCGCTCCGCGCGCATTCCGCCCCTCCGCTCCCCCCGCCCCCCCCCGCGAGAGGACGGGGGAGGGGAAAGGCCGCGGCGCGAGCGCGCGACCCCATCCGCCATTTTGTATCGGAACGGCGGCGGCGCGAGAGAAGCGCGCGAGCGGCCCCGGCCCGGCCCTCACGACACCGCCGAGGTGGGAGCGGCGCCCGCCCGGCCCCGGGGGGGGTCCTCTGGGTGGCTGTGGGGGCACTGCGAGCTTCGGGGCGGCGGGGGGATCGCGGTGGGGACGGGGCCGGAGGCAGCGGGACCGGGCCGGCTTGCGCTGGGGGCAGCGGAGTCGGCTGAGGCACCCGCCCGGCCGGGCCGCCCTCCGGGCTGTGCGAGAGGCAGCGGCGGGACCCGCGGCCCTCCTCCCCCGCACTCCTCGGTCCTGCGGCCGCCCCTGAGCCACAGAGGGAACTCCGCAGGGTGCGGGGCGGGAGCCGCGGGTGTTCCCGGTTCGGTGGCGGGGGGAGGTGGCTGCGGCGGCGTCGCGAGGTGGCGGGGAAACCGGCAGCTCTGGAGCTGTGCTCATTTCTCCCCCTTCGCTTGTGTAACGCCTGTGGTGACAGGTGGAGCTTTGAGGACTCCGGGCCGGGCCTGCCCCGGCCGGGCTCGGCGGCCTCCGTAGGAGATCGGTGTTGTTGTGACTTGCCCGCAGAAAATACGGAAAAAGTAAGCTGTAGTAAATAATCCAGTGACATAACCTTCTTGCAGACCACAGGAGAGAAATCCTTCTCAGTGCTGTCCTCCAGTTAAGAAAACACAGCCCAGTAAAATAGACTTGTATAATTCTAAACTAGAAATAGCAACAGTTGGGCGTCTCGACAGATGCTGTATCAGTACAAGAGCTTCTTTTCAATAGTTTCCTAACTTGGATTAGTACCATTTACTTCTTATATAGGAAGGCCAGTGAGTACTCATAGTTTAATTTCAACAAACCGCAACCAGTTTAGACTGTATTTACAACTGGAGCGAGATAATACTGAAAATACATCACTAGTCTGTTGGTATATCGTGTATTCAGATTGTTTCTGAATCCCACTTGTTGTAAGGAAGCATGGCAACTGCTCTCAGGAACTTCTTTTAAGCAAGTAACAAAACAGGTGTGACTCTGACAAGTCAGTCTTAGTGTACCCAACTGATTCCAGTTTCTAAGGTAACTACTTTGGCAGTGGCTAAAGTTATGGGCAGGGTGAGTCCAGGTGGGGTAACTCTTGTAAACAGGAAACAAACTTAGTTGGTAGTAGATTGGTCTGTCCTTTCCACGATTATTTTGATTCTTTCAGCCCTTTTGCTTATAAGTTCACTCTTAACTGTTGGTGCTGTTGGCCTGGTGTCTCCAAACCAAACTCACAGCCAGTTTGCTGCCTACCTATGTCTCTTCTTTGGAGAAATACCTTATCCTGTTTATCCTATATAGTGTTCCTAGATTTTTGATTTATGCTGAAATGGCCACTCTTGGTGCTCAGCTGAGTAAGTGGAAGAGACACTATGGAAACATAACTTAGCAATAGAGGACAGTAATGTTTTGTGTCCCCATGATGGGACATAACTAAATCATGTTGGGAATTGTTATCACTGAGAATCATAGTTGAGGCCATCACTAATTTAGCCAGATTTCTTTTTTGTTTCATAAACATCCCCAAAGTATGAATACTGCAGTTTTCTTTGGCTTTTGAAGTAGCATTTAACTATTATAAAACATATTTTGGATGGTAAAAAACCATGAAGCATTTGATAACAAGTCCCTCCTTTTTGACCCTCCAGCAGAAACTTTATTCTGCAGTTCTTGTCTGAAGGAGAACTGGGAAGTGAGAGTTTCTTGTTGTTTTTGGTTTTTTTTGTTTTTTTTTTTTAACAGTCCAGGTTGAGATGTGAAAGTATCTCACATCAGAAGGTATCTGAAGCAGCCAAGTTGTGTTTGATACATATCTCATGTATTTGAGGTAGATTCCAATCTGCAACTTCACTGGCCCAAGTGTGTAGGCAAAACTTAGGTGCTTAGTTCAGCCACACTCTGAAAACTAAAGTTACTGTGTCTAATCATCCTTTGACTTCCAGTTTACTGGAATTGGGTGCAGCTTTCCAGTGTATGGAATGTTCAGGTGTCTTTTCTGATTGTAAACACCTGAATTGGAACTGGTCAAATGAATCGCGAGCTTATTTTACTGCTAATGTGATTTTTTCACTCTGGGTTTTTTCCTCAGTAGATTTCAAAGTGGTAGACATCCTGAAATATACAGTATAGTATGATTCAAAACCACCTTTGTCCCTTGGATTGCTCCCAGTGTTGGCCTTCATAAAGGTGTACTGCTCTTCCATGTTTTGTATTTGTTCATGGGTTTAAAAAGAGGGTAGGAGACTGTTCTGGAGAGCAGGTTTAGCAGTGGTCGCTTTAGCATGTTTTATGTGGTGTTTTGTGACAGGAGTTTAGAACCTAATCAGCAAACACAGGGCTGTTTGTGTCACTTGATCTGTTTTATCCTCCACATGCAGCACGTGTGCCCTGAAATCGTACAACTCTTGAAATCCAGTGGCAATAGTTATTTACTTTTGCAAAACTCTGAAAAAAAGATCCAAAGTTAGCTTAAAGTAATTGAAATTTTGAAATTGCTTCCTTTGCAGGAGTGTTTCTGAATTTGTGGAAGACTTCAGGTTTGTTGACTTCAGCATCAAGGCTTAGTTACTCTCTAGTGCTTTCTGGTCAGTAGGGAGTGTCTTTGTTCACACCTGATGGGTGGTTTCATATTGGCCCACTCTATTTTGTGATCTTTGGATTCTTGCCTGAAATTTTATTGCATTTATGTTTTAATCCAACAGAACTCTGCTCTTGAAAAAAGATCTACTGATATAGATGTCAAATGTTTTTTGCTGATGGGCTGTCGTTTTCCTAAGGAAGTGTTCAGGGTGTGTAATGCTGTAGAATTCGGTAAATATTTTTTATCTCTTTAAAATGGGTTGTGTTGCACAGTATAAAATAGTAATATTGTAAGAGCTCCTGAGCCCCCTGCCAGGTATCTTAATCTATTACTGTGTAGTAGGGTCTGTGACTGAAAGTAGCTAATTTTGCCAGGTAATCGGAATTTTTTTTTTTAATAAACTCCCTGTGGCTGAGGCCTGACTTGTCTGAACCTGGCAGGTTTGTCCCATGAACTGAAAGCTTCCTGAATTGTTGAGGCCAGTGGAGGGAGATTCATTCCCACTAAGAATATATGGATCTAAAAATAAAGGCTGCCTCACATAGCATTCATAGCTTCTTTAATCAGTGCTGTAGTAATTGAATTTTAGCCTTGCACTGAATGACCAAAGAGGTACCTGTGCAGTTCTGCTTTGCAGGCAAGGCTCCCTTGGTTGCTCTGTACTCTCCTGAGTTAGGTTGCATCATTTGAACCTCTGAAATGCTGTTAATGTTGTGTCTGGGGGAGCTGTCAGGTTTGCTGTGTGCTGGGATACACACAGTGCAAACCATATGTTTAGAACATAAGTAGGAAGCTGTTTCCTCAGCTATTGTGTTCCTTGAATCTCTGTGTTTGCTCAGGCTCTTCCTTGAGAGGCTTCCTTGAAAGAAAAAAATCTCATTTTGCCTTCAGCTTGGATTTTCCAGTGGCACTGCCAGATTTTGCAGTTGGAAGGTAGCAAAGCTTGATTTGCTTCTCTGCAATCAAAGCGTTCCCTGCTGTTTTGGAAGACAAGAGATGCTAATAGGAGGGTGGGATGGTCAATGTGTTGTATGGCAGCAGGGAGGTTTGAGCCCAGCTTGAGAATTTCAGTACTAAAACCCCTGAGTTTTAGGTGGAGTAGGTGTGATTGCTGTCCTGTTTGTATTGGTATGATGAAAAATGCCCAGAGAGATGTGGTTTTTCTTCCTAGGGCCTGAAAGGCAGACTCTGAAAATCTGTTATTGCATTAAAAATTGGCCAAGTTAAAGTTTTGTGTTATGTCCTGTAGGCAGTTCAAACAGCCTGTGGGTTCTCCAGGCTGGTTGCTGTAAGCTGGTGCTCTGATGGGACTGAATTCCCGTTGCTCACTGCTGGTTTTAGTATAAGTGCAAGTACTGTGCTGAGGTCTGTGTGCTTGATTTTTAACAAATGCTTTTCAGAAGCTTTATATTGGTCATGGATGTTAAACCCTGCCAGTAAGATTGTCTTGGAAGGCATGTACTTGCCAAACCCAGTGACATTTTCTAGGTTATTCCAAAAGAGGAATTTAAAGGTTATTAAAAAAAAAAAAAAAACAGGTACTGTACTACTGAGAAATCTTTTTAAACTTCTGTGCCAGTCCTCCCTTCTAGATGTTCCTCAGTCAGTGGCTTTTTAAACCTTTATATATAAAGGTAATGAATTCTAGCTTGTCAGAGGTACTAAAAAGAAATTTAAGTTTTGTGTAATTCTTCTCACTGCAGCTTTAGGCATGCCCTGAAATTCTTTTAGAGACCACTGCCTTGTCATTGAAGAATACTTTCAATGTTACTGCTTGAAAATTTGTTCTTTGTGAGATGTAAGCTTTATTGCATAAGAAGGATCTTGCATACCTTCATTGAGTAGTCAAGGTTTTCTTTGGCAAACTGAAAGTCTGCAAGTCAGTTGATTTGACTTTTCTTACAAATAATTTACCCATATATTTATGTAATATAATAAACTTTTTCAAAGAGCTGAATTATCTGCATTGCCCCTGATAGGATTTGTTGCTCCTGATGTATTGAAGTGTAGGGAGATGTTAAATAAGGTATGGTTCCAAGTGTAAGCAAGTGAAAACCTTTTTATAAAGGGAGATGGGAAGAGGAGTTCTGTTTGCACCCAGCACAGCCTGTTCAGCTTCCTGTGTGCTGCTGCTGTTGGTGCTGGCAGAAGGAGGCCCGGCGTGCCGAGCTGTGCTGCTGCAGGAATGCTCCCTGGACTGGTTTGCCCTCAGTTCCGCGTGCCAGGCAAACACATCACCCGAGCCATCCATTTCCATGATGAGGCAGAAATCATGTGCTGGTGGTTCTCTCCATGGAGAGCCAAGACCGCAAAGCAATAGTTTTTGTTCTGAAAAAGGAATTTTCAGACTCTTGGCATGAAGCCCAGTGACCTTTGTGCTCTGATCAGGTAGAGCTTCCAAGCAGTGACTCTCCAGCTTGATTCTACCTTTGATAATGCATAGTGCTGCTTCTCAGCTTGGGGCTTTGATGCTTCCCACACTGTTGGGTATGCAGGACTTGCTTTGGGATGCAATTTTGTCACACTGGCAATCTGTAATTTAACAGATGAGATGTCAAGTGCCAAGTTTTGTGTTGTCATAGAAATTTATTAAGCTGGCAAGCTCTGCTGTTGTAGCTCACTGGAAAGCTGTTTCAGTATAAGCCAAATGTTAGAGTTAGTTTATTGCAGTTCTTTGTGTGTTGCTCATTCACGATTGCTTGTTTTGGTGTACAGGGTTGAGGCAATACTGCCTGGATGTACTGGGGCAAAATATAGCAGAGATGGTAAAAATGCATTTTTAATATTAATTTATGATGGATGCTTTGAATGATTCTGACCTCTCATTGTTGCTGTGTATCTAGTTCATTATTCATCTCATTTTCTTCTTTCTCATGGTGCTGAAAATCATTCTTCTGATTGAGTTGTGTGCGGTCTCTTTCAGACTGCAAAATGCAGAAACAAAAGTGGTCAGATAGTCTAAAAACAACTGAGCTTGTGTTGTGAAAACTTAATACTACTTAATTTTCCTTGTGAACATAGTTATGTGACATTGCTACAGAACTTAAATCTAATTTAATACTGTTTTCCAGGTGCCATGTTTCAGAACAGACAAAGACCACTGAGAAAGAAGAGCTGAAGCAAGTAACACAGTAACAGATAAAGGCTCATTGGGGGAAAAAAAATTGACCTGTCTCTGAGGTGACTAAAGGGGAATAATGGTGATTTTGCGCCGGGCTCGGCCGCCTGCTTCCGCCCCAACCAGCAATGAATCTTGACTCGCTCTCGCTGGCCTTGTCTCAAATCAGCTACCTGGTGGACAATTTAACCAAGAAAAACTACCGAGCCAGCCAGCAGGAAATACAGCATGTAAGTAAAGTGATATGGTGCTGCAAAATAAATTTTCTAAAGAGAACTGGATTTTCTCTTGTCATTTGTATTTGTGCTCTGTTGTGCTCTTGTATATGTTACTCTTTGCTGTTTTCTGTGGTGTTGGGAACTGCAGGGTGTGTCTGATATTCCTGTTGGTTCATCTGCCAAATCACAGAATACAGCCCAGAGCTGAGACCAGTATTAATTTTGTAGCCGAGTATCAGGATTAACTGCTGCTCCTGAAGGGTGGCATGAAAAGCTTTCCTAACTTCTCCAGGTTAAATCTTTCCACTTTTGGCCATTCAATAGAACACTGATTGGGAAGGGGAGGAAAACATATACATTCAGTGTTCAAAGTTGAAAGCCTGAGTATGTTGTAATTTACCTGTGAATGCTCTCTCCTCCCTTGATGGAAGTTTTTTTCCTCTTTTCATTCAGTGACTCATGGCTTGGTCGTGAAGCTGAGCTGACTGTCTTGGCCCTGGGTTTTCAAAAGGCAGGCAGAGTAACTGCATGTTGAGACCCAAATATCTTATGATTTGGGCAAGAATTCTGTTTTAACTGACCTTTTTAAAAATAGCTCTGGCTTGCAGGGTAGACTGAAAAGCATTATCTGCAGAGGAGTGGTTAGGAGGAAGTGAATGCTACTGAGCTAGTTTCAGAAACTGGTTTAGTTCAGTTCCCAGCAGACAGCTGGGCCACTTAATGTTGAGGGTTTTTTTTCCTGCAGCAGTGCAATCCTGCAGCGATTTGAATCAGAAGGCCAGAGGGCTTAAGCAGTGAGTTTCTGTAACATTTGGTGTCTTTAAAAGTGCATTCATATGTTATCTTGGGGTGAGAGGAGAGTGATTTCAGCAGTATTGGCTGTTTAAGTGTAAGATGGAATGGGTCTCTTGTAGCTTTTGTAAATTTCTCGTGTTTTTGCAAGTTTAGTACTCCAGGGGCTTGTTTGGGATCATGCTGTCCTTTTGATCACTGTTAGTTTCAACATATGATTTTTGCAACAAGGTGTGACTAAAGCATGACTTGTTTTGGGAGAAGATATGGTTGATCTGCCATTCACTTGGAGCATAGCTCTCTAAAACAGGGACAGATTGTTCCTTACCCTTCAGCCTGGCCTCTTAGCCTCACTGGTGAAAGGAGTGAGAGACTGGGACCTGGTCTGTGGAAATGGCTGGATTGTGTATGGTTATAAAGCAGATCTAGAATTTCAAGGCTAAATTCCTGAAATCTGAATCCTTTATCTTTTTTGTTTTTAAATTTTATTTCCCTGGCATTGCTTTACTTTTGTGGTTGCTGGCACAATACTTCTTTAGTTGAAGAGAATATATGTGCTGTAACTCTGTCTCATGGTACAATGCTTGGGGTAAATTTTTGGCATGATTCACTCAATTTTGCAGAGTTTCCATCTAAGCATGTAGAGTTGTGGAAATTCTTACTTGGAGTTGTTCTTGTCTCAACTCAGCAAAATGACACTTAAATATGTCACTCGAGTGTAACAGTGGCAAAGCCTGAGGAACTAATTTCTGTTTAAATATGTTATCAGTAGTCATTTTATATAGCTGATGCTTAAAGAAATAGAATATATGTTTAAAAAACTCAGAAATATTTTATACATTTGTCAGACACAAATTCTAAACCATGACTTCCTCTGAAGTGAGTTTTTGTGGTCTCTTCTCCTTAAGTGGTAAGGAGAGCCTGGTTGGAGAGGCAGAAAGGGCTTTTTGGATGAATTTATCTCATACACAAAGGAAAGCAAAACTTTCTGAATCTGGAAAAACAAAGTTATTTTTTGTCTAATGCTGTATTTGCCCCAAACACATTACTGATAAATCCAAATACATGTGTCTCAAGCTTTATCTAAATCACAGGCTGGTTGAGGTTGGAAGGGCCCTGTGGAGGTCATGTGGTCCAACCTCCTGCTCAAACAGTCACTTAGAGTGGGTTGCCCAGGAATATGTCTGAGCAGTTTTTGGGTACCAACGTGAATGGAGATTCTACAACCTTTCTGGGCAGCCCCTGTCAGTGCTTGGTGACCCCTGCAGTGAAAAAATAGTATTTTTGATCTTATTGTATGACTGGATGCACTGTCATGTAAATGTGTATCAAGGCTGCCAATGCAAAGGTTTCTTTCAGCTCTTTCTTCGGGAAAACTGGCAATTCTCATTACCCATTTCCGGGAAGAGCTTTTTTGGGAATGTAGTTAGAATTGAAATATGATACACTGCACTTTTAGACTTCTTTTCCCTTCTTTCCTGTATGTTAAATTTTCAAATTATTGTCCTTTGGAAGATAACTCAGTGCAAGGAAGCAATCTACTTCTGATGCAGGCAAGTTATGTGGATGGCTTTAGAATGTACAGTTTTCTTTGGCATCTGATTACTTTGATGAATTCACCTTGGTCAAGCACCAGGCAGCTCCTTAGGAAATTGATCCAGTTTTATGTCAGTCTTGTTACCACGTCCAAATCTTTGTATTTGATTTGGATTGCCTAAACAAGCTGCCTGTTTTCTGAAGCCTGAGCTAGGTAGTAGAATTTGCTGTCAATTCAGGTTTGCTGCCTTTTGCACCAGTCTGAGCATCTTCTCGATCCTGGGGTGTGGCTGCCTTCAAAGGCCCAGCTGTCACCACAGCTGGGCTGTTTACTCTGGACTGACATACCACAGGCATGTAGCTTATAGCCTCAGGTCAAGAAGCAGAGCTAGATTCGACTTGGAAGTTTCTTTCCAGCAGAACAAAACTTGGCAGCCACTGGAATCAGCAGGCTCTGAGAGAAAGGGAAGCATAGTGTCAGATAACAGTAGAAAAATTGAGATGAAAACCGTCAAACATCAGAGCACGAGCAGAAAGAGCCTAAAGCAGCCCTGTTTGTCCCTTTGCACAAAGAAGCTACTGGCAAACAAGGACATTCATGGTGGGTGAAGCAGTGGGCTTGGTGTAGGCAGTCAGACCAGAGGCAGAGCTGCAAGTTTTTGCTGGCACATTGGTCTCTCTCCTGCAGCTAGAAAAGGGGAAAGAGTGAGAAAAATGTTGCTAGTAGACAAAGGTTGGATTTGTTATTAGCTGCTACTGTTTGGCCAAAGAGGAAAGCTGCTGTTGATTGGCTTCACGTTTTTGACAGTATGGATTCTATTAAAAACAAGTAATGCTGTCCACTTGGTTGAGTGTAAAGAAAGGAGCAAGTTCTGAAACAGTCTGGAGATATTTCAGACAGCAAGCTGATGAGCTGGTCTGTAGCCAAGAGTTAAGGTAAATGGTAGGGGATTTAAACAAATATGTAATATTGTTAAGGTGTAGTAATAGTGATAGGGTGTTATAAGTCAGCAAATGCAGGTCACCCATTTCACAGGTGCTGTCCCAAGGCTGTGTTCTTGCAGTTAGGCACTGCAGCTGTGGAAAAAAATGGGGAAAAGTGAAGCCATGGACTGTGTGGATTTGGGGCTGCTTTGGTGGCAGAACCCAGAGGATGACTTGATAACCCATTTTTACTTAGCTTTATAAGAATACGACCCCTGAAATGCATGGCTTCTGTGTCAGTGACTCCTGTCTAGATTCTCTTTGTTTATACTTCTTATTTGCAAATAGAGTTAATGATGTGGCTTCTAGGTTACTGATTAAAAGGAACATTTATAGCACTTTTGTTGACACTGTAGATGATTTAACTACTAGCAGTACTGCTGTATCTATAGTGCTAGACCCAGTCTTGCTCTGTAATGACTATTTGCTATCAAGCTGCTTTTTTTGATACTTTTTTTCCAGATTGTGAATAGGCACGGTCCCGAGGCAGACAGGCATTTACTACGCTGTCTATTCTCGCACGTGGATTTCAGTGGCGATGGTAAAAGCAGTGGCAAAGATTTTCATCAGGTACAGTTGGCACCAACACATCTGTTTATGAATTTTGATTGTTAAAAATCTGGGGTGGGATTTCATCCAGGTAAAGCACAAAGGCAGGTTAGAAGCAGTAGCTTCAAACAAACTTATTTTCTGGTTATATAGCCTTTCAACTGCAAGCACTTTTTGCCAATCCTCAAGATGATATCTGACTTACAATCTCTTGATCTGGAAAAAACCACGTTTCATCAATACAAATGCTACTTTTACCAGATGCAGTGCTCTAGTTTGAAAGCCTTTTTCTGTATTTTAAGAGTTTGTCCGAATCCATTAACTGACATTTCTGGTGCTGACTGTGTCTGTTGGCAGGAGTGTTTTCATCTTTAAGCAATTCTGCCGCAGACTTTTTAGCTCCTAACCATGAATCAAATACTCTTGGGCTGTCTACTGCAGTGTGTGAGGATGTTTACAGAAAGCAAAACATTGCACATATGATGGAGAATGTTTCATCACTTTGTCAGTCTTAAAAGCAAAGCAAACCTGAAGAAAGCTTGAATGAAGTTAGTTGATGTTAGAGAGATTTTGGGCACTTACATAAGTACTTTATCTTTTACTTTTCCTGTGCACAGTAGTTTATTTTTATTGTCCTGTTATAAAACTGTGAGGCTTCAACTTAACCTTGTTCTTTTCAGACTCAGTTTCTGATCCAGGAGTGTGCGTCGCTGATTACAAAACCAAACTTTATCTCGACGCTGTCATACGCCATTGACAATCCCTTGCACTATCAGAAGGTTTGTATGCTTCTTGAAGGGGATCCCAGTGTCAGAAACTGCACTGAATTGGTCTCTAGGAAACCAGCTAGTTTTCCCTTGTAGTAAATTTTTCAAAAACTGAGTTTGCCTGGTTGATGTGGAGTTTGTTTTTTTTTTTTTGTTAAACAAGAAAGTCAATCACTCACAATGACTGCAAACTTAATTTTAATACTTCATTTAATGTTGGTACATCATGGCTTGTTTATGATACCAGAACCAAAACAAATCATCACTGCTTCTGTTTCTTTCAATATGAAAGCCATGATAGTGGTTAAATAGTGGAATATATAGAAGAACCTTTTAGATAAAATAGATCCAAAGTAGTTGGAAAGTTGTTTAGCCATAGAAGCTTTGTGTTAACCTGCAGCAGAATAGTTACTAATATTCCAAGCTTGTAAATAGACTCTAGATAGTCTGACACATTGCAAGTGAGATTAATCCCAAAACAACTTTCATGTTCCTCTTCTTACTTGTTTCAGAGTCTAAAGCCTTCACCCCATTTATTTGCCCAATTGAGTAAAGTCATCAAATTAAGTAAAGTTCAAGAGGTAGGTGACTGCTTATTTCAAAAATATTTTAATTTTTTTTTTTTTAACTTCACGAGTTAGAAAGGATAAGGTCCCCTTACTATGATGTTTGTTTTTGTTTGTAGGTGATTTTTGGTCTGGCTTTACTGAACTCTTTCAGCTCAGATCTGCGAGGTTTTGGTAAGTTTTCTAAAGTACTGCAGCAGGGACAGCCTTTTTCAGCAGTGTGCTTTCTAGATGGGTAGATGTGTGCCTGCCTGACCTGACCTTGCAATTAGAGTTGACATTGGGAGGGGCAATAGATAACACAGTAATCTTGTGTGAAGTTGAAGGACCGTTTAATGAATTACTTGCTTGATAATGAATCAAATTGGGGTATTGTGATATCTTAAATTGTAGCTGTCCATTAATATTTGAGTTCTCAGGTATGAGATTTCTGTTTAAATCTGAACTGTTGTGGCCTGTAGTAAACAAACTCAAATTAAGAGAATGGTACCTAGCTAAATGAATCTCATATTAAAACAGAATCCCAGGTTTTGACTTTAACCTCTTCTGTTTCCAAAAGCTGCCCAGTTTATCAAACAGAAACTCCCGGATCTTTTGCGCTCTTACATTGACGCAGACGTCAGTGGAAACCAAGAAGGTGGCTTCCAAGATATTGCAATAGAGGTCCTGCACCTTCTCCTCTCCCATCTCCTCTTTGGGCAGAAGGGAGCCTTTGGGGTAGGACAGGAGCAGATTGACGCTTTCCTTAAAACATTACGTAGAGGTAAGTGGTGCTGTTCAGGAAGCCTGACCTGATGCAGAGTTCAAGATGAATTTTCATTACTTGCTGTCAGTGCAGAGTGCTGAAGTGGTGGGGACCTTGCTGACTTAGAACACAGTAAATTTTCATAGTTCTAAACTGACAGAAAAATACCACTGTTCTGTTTGCTTTCAATGAGCAGTATCGTGATCTCATTCTTGAAAAGTTTTGATAAATAAACACTGAGTAAGGGAAATTCAAGTCTGTCTTTGCTTGTATGGCATGGTATTTGTGGATTTAACTGAAGCAGCTCAGTGCACTATAGTTGAAAACCCCCTTACAGAGTAAGGAACATAAGTTTCAAACAGGTGCATTTTAAGCATTACTTTATTATACTAGTTGTAGATACATGAGGGAACACTAGCACAGTGAGGGAGGTACTTCTGACTTTAACTCTGGTTCATTTCTTGAAAGCTACCATTTAGTCTGTTCCTTTCCAAAACCAATGTTTGCTGTAAACCTATCACACTAGGGAGGATTTGGACTCAAGATGATAATTGAACTTAACCCACTCCTTCATTCTGCACAGACCTAGAGAAAGCTCCTGTTTGTACAAGAGCAAAATATTTGTTCTAATTTTTTTTTTAAATATAACTTCTTGTTTCGTATGTATTTTAATAAAGATTTGTGTATTAGCTTGTGTAATTCCTGACACTTTGCTTTGGGATATTGGGCACTCTTCTTGGAATGGCCCTGGAGGGTATGGAGTTGTTACTTGTCAAAGGTGCTGTCTCAGGAAGGCCCATGCACACCAGAAGGTGTCTTTGCTGCTCTCCACTGTGAGCAGAACTCTGATCCACAGATTTGATCCTCTCATTACTAGTCTCTCTCAAACTTTGCCTGCCAGGAAGGGAAAAATTAGTATTTACTCTTTCTATGCCCAAGTGCCTAGCTTAGTTTTGCTATATGTCTTAGACTCAGTAGCAGATCCTTTGTTTCCTGATATTTCCTGAGTTGGAGGAGTGGCTTTGCTGGACGGCTGTGTTGTTTCCTGCCCTGTGCTTTTTTTGGATAACTGCTGTTAGTGACAATCTAGTTCTAAACTTAAACCAGCACAGCTGCTGGCCTTCTGGGCAGCTGCAGAGCTGCTGTGAACCTGCACGAGCCTAGTTTAGTCTACATTCTTCTTCTCTAGGAATATCCTAGTGCCAGTAAAGAACTGAGAATGGGATGGAGGGATGCTGCATCAGTGCTCTCTTGATTTCTGCAGCAGCAAGCCAACTCTAGCACAGCAGTGGAATAATTTTGAATACTCTTTCACATGCAACTGGTGTTCTGGATGTTTTGACACACTGTTACTCTTGCCTTTAGATTTTCCCCAGGAGCGTTGCCCTGTGGTGCTTGCACCACTTCTATACCCTGAAAAACGGGACATTCTAATGGACAGGATCCTGCCTGATTCTGGAGGGATAGCCAAAACCATGATGGAGAGTTCTCTGGCAGATTTCATGCAAGAAGTTGGCTATGGCTTTTGTACAAGGTTTGTAGGAAAATGTAATCTTCAAGCATATAACTTTGGGTGGTGGTGGTGGTTTTCTTTCTTGTTTCTTGAGGTAAAAGTTAAAGAGCACTTTAACTACTAAAATAAGTAGACTCTTATCAAGTATTATGAAGTAGTTTATTTGAATTCTGGTTGTATTTTGCTTCCTTCTCATGTGTATTACATACCTGTAGACTCTGTGTAGAATTTTGTCATGGTAAGAAGTGCTGCATAAAAGGATTCACATTGCTTGTGAAGGTTTCATAAGAATTTGACTGTCACCCTTTCATAAGTGAAAATGAAAGTGTCTGGGTAGACACAAATTCCAGCTAAATCCCACTAGAGTGTTGGAAGAACTTTGGTCTTGCAAAACAGCCCTCAGAATGAAGCTAACCTGCTTTTTTTGTAAGAAGCATAAGGTAGAATTAAATTATTCTGTATTTCAAGAGAAAGACTATTGATTACTTTGGGGAGGTGATGAAATCTCGAAGGTAGTAACATGAGTTTCTGTTTAAACCAAGAAGTAAAAACACCATGTGTTGGAAAATACGGAATTAATTCCTTTGTTAACACATGCCTGTTAATAAAACAGTTTATATACTCATGCTATATAAATCTTCCTGGCCTGTTTATGAAGTATACACAAAATGGAAAAAAACTTGCAAAAAAAAGCTTTCAGTTATGAAGTTGAAACTCAGTCACCTGATCTTTGTTTTCTCTCGTCTCCTGGGAGGTTTTTGCTGGTGCCCTCTGCTCAGGGATGCCATGGGTTGTATCAGGCTGAAGGGCAGATGTTCACAGCTTACCTTTGAAGAGTGCATGTCAGCACTTTGAAATGTGCATTCTCAAAGCCTTTGTTTCGCTTTTAGGTAGCAGAAAACTTGAGTCTCTGAAGCTCTGTATCACAGATCAGTAGTGGAAGTACTTTTAACCAGGAAGAGTGCTAAACCTATCCTGTGCTTTAGCTTTGACAGAGCATAGTCTGTGAAACATCTCTGTGACATCCCTGTCACTTCAGTACACCTGTCTTTGAACTGGAAACGTGGCATAGTGTATTTTATGGAAATAATTGCACAGATTGTCTACTGAATTTCTCTTCTTGATTTTCCTGGAATTTTGTTATGTTGGATCATTTGACTAATTTGTGCTGCAATGAAACTTGCTTTCCTGTAAGATCTCTGTTTTGTTGCATCTTAGTGTTGAAGAATGTCGCAATATAATCATGCAGTTTGGTGTTCGGGAAGTCACGGCTGCCCAGGTTGCCAGGGTTTTGGGGATGATGGCTCGAACTCATTCAGGATTGACGGACGGTATTCCATTACAAGTGAGTGGCCTGTTGTCCTGGGGATTATATTTCAGCAGAAGAAGGAGTTAAAATGCTGGCTTCAAGGAATTTAACAATTGCTTGTATTATTCAATACTTGTACTTCTGACTTTTTTTTTGTACTCTGTAATGCTTTCATGAATGAAAGATTCTCAAAGTGTTAAACTGATGTCATTACTAGTCTGAACTTCTGTGTATACCTTTCTAGTGCAGGGAGTTCTGTAGCCAGTGGGTGTTGAGACTGCTTTATTTTTTACTAGTGTTTGATTCAGTGTATTTGACTTGCAGTCTATTTCGGCTCCTGGCAGTGGGATTTGGAGTGATGGCAAAGATAAGAGTGACGGAAGCCAAGCCCATACCTGGAATGTGGAGGTCTTGATTGATGTTCTTAAAGAGCTGGTAAGTCTTGCAAGCATCTTGGTGTCTCATATGGATAAAGCAGGGCATATCTCAGTATGATTATAAACCTTTTTAAGCTCCCCAACAGCCTGAATAGCTTTGAATCTCTAACTTAACTGTACTTAAATGCTGGGGTTCTTTTCCCTCATGATCAAGGAAATTTTGAGGAATTCTGGGAAATGGAAACTAATTGAATGAGTAACTTGGGTGCAGTTTGAGATTCATTCCACACTGCTCCCATGTATTTCAGCATGTGTTCTCTGAGGGTTTTTGTGTTTCAGTGTGTTTCTGACAGTGGAAAGTTTTGTGCATCAGACACCTTGTTTTGGAAAACCTCTTACTCTAGGCATTAGTGATGAAAATGAAGGTGTTTTTGTAGCTACTCATTCCAAAACTCTACTGCTTCTTAGGTATGATAACACTATAGAAATGGAAGGTTTTTTTCACTGCTTTATAAGCAGTGGTTTTTGTAATGAACTCAGTTAAACATGAGTACCATTTCCTTTGCTTGCCTTATACAGGATTTTTTTCTGGATGTTCCCTATGCAGAAGTCACTGTTTTGTTTTTCTAAACCTTGGGCCATAAAATAGCTTTGTCTCTGGTGCTCACCTATCTCTGAAATTAGTGGTTTGTGTTCCATAATGGCCGGAGTTCCCTCCAAGCTCCCTCATCAATATTGTTTCACACTGTTCCTGAAAATACATTGGGTGCTTTACAAGTTCTTGGAGTTTACATTTTGCAAAAGGAGAAGCAAGTTCTGCTTGCCAGCAGATCAGACCCTTCTGCCTTTTATCAGAGGATGTGGAAGCCTAGGATAGGAGTAAGTTAATATGCTAAGAGAGGAGCTATATGTTTGGGGGTGTTTAAAGATTTTTTAACTAAATTTTTGGAAGCAGAGACAGCTACTGTCCTATGGGGTAAGTGCAATCTCACAGGGTAGTTTAAAACATTAACTTGTATCAAATTCTCACAACTATATAAATACATCTCTTTTTAAAACAAAACCCTTGCGTTCAACTAAAAGTTGGGTGGATGTTAAGCTGGGTACAATACTGATGAAGAGGGGTTCTTTCAAGACAGTACTGAAGATGGTAATGTGCAAAGCTCACAATCCTTGCTTGTCTGGTTGCAGAACCCTAGCCTGGACTTCAAAGTAGTAACATATGAATTGGATCATCCAGGATTTCAGATTCGTGATAGCAAGGGCCTGCATATTGTAGTTTTTGGCATCCAGAGAGGGCTGGGCATGGAAGTTTTTCCAGTTAATGCCATATACAGACCTTGGAAGCATGCAGAGGGCCAGGTATGTTTACCAGCATTTTTGCTCTATCTGTAGAATATTCACAAATTTCCTGAATTTCTTGAATGATAAATGGAAATTAGTAGTGTGAATGTTTAGATAATCCTCATTTGAGACCTTGGCCTGTAAGGACAAGCCTCAGGTGTGTTACAGAAGTACTGTGTGACTGCATTGTGTGGGACATGGTCACTTGCTGTGCACTGTCACCCTACCTTTGGCCCCAGCAGAGTTTCTGGTGTGTAGTGCAGCTGAGCATGGAACTGCTGCTGCATGGCAGTGCTCTAGAGTGCTTACCTGGTTAGACAAAAAGGCCACAACTTCATGCAAACAAGTATCCTCAGCATATCTACACCAATCATTCTCAAATTCTAGAAGTGTGAGGTTCAGTCTTGCTTAAAACACACAGTGAAGCTTGGCTCATCCCTGCTGCTTAGTAGATTTGTATCATTCTCAAAATGTGGCACTTGATAAGCGGAAGGAACCTGAAACTCTAATATCTAAACTGCTTCTGACATCTTTTTCTATTCCAGCTCTCCTTCATCCAACATTCCCTCATAAACCCTGACATCTTCTGTTTTGCTGACTACCCTTGTCATACTGTTGCCACAGACATCCTGAAAGCACCACCAGAGGATGACAATCGAGAAATTGCTACATGGTAATAAATCTGCTCTCAACTGCTTTTCATACATAGAGTAAGATTAATTGTCTGGTCAAAAGTGGTTTTATCTTCATGCAGCCAGATTTATTGTAGCTGTGTACATACCAGTAGATCAGCCATTATTTGTGACATGTTTGATTGGTGAAACTATTCACAGTATCAGAACTTCCTGTGTACTTCCATAATACTTTGCTTTTGTTGGAGTCTTCAACTTCTTTGGAGAGCATCTGCTGATGTGTTTTGGCGTATCCTGCAAGCTGAAAGGAGGGGATAGAGGTTATGGTTTGAAACTTAAATCTGTCTTTCCCAGGATGATATTAGAGAAATGTGCTCTACTTGTATGAAAGAAGTCCTAAAATTTAATTAGTAAATGTATATGGCTATTGGTGAGTTACTGCATAAAGCTGACTGATGTGACTTTGAGCTGACCTTTACACCCCTTTTTTGATATAACCATGTAGCTTATTTCAGTACAGATACTTGCTTCTTTTTCAATTTTATGGCCCAAAATAGGGAATTGAAGGATGAGGAGTACAAGTAAATGGGCAATGATCACTTGTCTGTAAAGCAAAACAAGTAGAGTCTCTTCACTAACTTCCACGAGTGGGGACTTTGAAGTGTTTTAAAAAGTGTATTCCTGGAAGTATTTACACTTTAAAAAGTGTATTTGCTGGAAGTATGACCCAGCTCGAGCTGAATTTCTTCAACATCAGCTTTCAGTTCCCTCCTCCCTAACATAATTAGGAGCTCCTAAGATCTTGAGTTATTTTTTATGGTTTCTTGTGGGCTTAATTGTACATGATAAGAGCTGCAGTGTCAGGTTGTTTGCAGTGGGTGTTGCTTTATATGTCCTTACAGTTGCTGCTGTAAAATACTTGAATCCAGGATCCTGTAAACTTGCTGCTTGGTAACTTTGTGGGAGTTGTCTATTTGTTTTTTCTTCTCTTTTCTTAGGAAGAGCCTGGATTTGATTGAGTCTCTGTTACGATTGGCAGAAGTGGGGCAGTATGAACAGGTTAAGCAGCTCTTCAGTTTTCCTATCAAGCATTGCCCAGATATGCTGGTATTGGCCTTATTGCAGATCAACACGTCCTGGCACACCTTGCGCCATGAACTCATCTCCACACTCATGCCAATTTTCCTTGGCAACCATCCCAACTCAGCCATCATTTTGCACTATGCTTGGCATGGACAGGTAAGTATTTTCACTGTAGTTTGTTCCTGTAACTTGAAAGCTTGTTAAATGGATTGAACAGTTACAACAATGTTTGTATTGTTTTATGAACTGGTCAGTTTAAAACCCAAGAGGTGAATGATCCATGGTTTATGCAAAGTAATGGGATATCTCTTCCCTGACTTGAAGCAAACTGTTATGGTTTGGTTTTCAATAATATTCACTGAGAAAATATTCCTGGAGAAGTAGAGAGACCCAAGTTAAGTTTGACTTTTTAAACCTTTAGCTTTAAACAAAGTTGACCACAGTTTTATTTTAAAAAAAAGGGGAAAAAAATGCAAAACCAAACAACCCAAAAGAAACCCCCAACCCCCTGACAACAGCATCACCTACCTCGCCCCCTCAACTCTCAACCTCACACATTTAAAATGTAAAAACTTGAAGTTGTAAGAGGTGAGAAGGTTTAAACAAAAATAATCTCCTTTGTACTTGCCAAAAAGATGAAAGCTATTCTAGACACAAAAAAACTACCTGCACCAGAAGTTTTCAGAGTCTGGATGTTTTCTGAAAACTTGGGACTGGCTGCTGAGCTTTTTGAAGGACAGCTTCCATGTAGAGATATGGTAGCTGTGTATGCAAATACCATCCTTCTAATGGATGTTTTGTTTGGCATGGCTTCATCATTGTGTGCACTAGTAGTTAAACGAAGAGAAGCCATACAAAATTAAAAGTGGAGGAAGTCTCTGGGGTTGGAGGGAATCTGCATTAGCAAACATGTTTCCCTGTTCATCTATAGTAGAGTTAATGGCAAGAAGCTTGACCTCTGAGGTCATGCTATGAATGTTTTATATTTTCTTGATGGAAGTCTTTAAATGGAAGAATGAGGGGTAGAATAGAAGTGCTTTTTGCATGAAGTCTTGAAATGGCAAAAGGAGCAATTTTTTCATAGGGTAGGTCTGAGATCAGGGCACTGAATGATGATTGCCATGGGACATGATGTCATTCCATGACACTTTTCCTTTAAACAAAACCCTTGCTGCCGTAAAAATCTTACTTGTGTTGTATTTTGAAATTGCCCCTGTATGAGCAATGATCTAGATACTGTGTTTTCCTTTTTATGGTGTGGTACTGAATTTTCACTTCAGGACATCATGTCAGGCATAACATTTTGTATATATTTGGGTAGTCTGAAAGTGATTTGCCTGTGATAAAGAGGAATTTGTCCTTGACAGTGGTAGGAAAGAGGTGGGGATGTGTGTATCTACCATTTGCAGTTAGCTACATCATTTACTTGTAGCTCCTGGGTAGTGTATTTTTCCATAGAAAGAGCTCAAATCAGAAGCAAGTTCTGAAGCTAAAGAGTAAATATGTTTGTATGTTAAGCTTTTTAGTTATGAAATACCCTGTTGAATGTTTACATAATTGATACTGTTACTAGAATCATGAAGTACAATCCTAATTTAATTCTTCTCAGGGTCAGTCTCCTTCAATTCGTCAGCTTATCATGCATGCTATGGCAGAATGGTACATGAGAGGGGAGCAGTATGATCAGGCAAAATTATCACGTATTCTTGATGTGGCGCAAGACTTGAAGGTGAGTTTTGCAAAATACTGCCATTATTTTTTGTCTGGTGCCTTATGCAGACTTGCTCATCTTTTAACAAAAGCTAAGCTTAACTTAGACTAATTTAGTAAGGATTACATTGTTTAGGCATGTCTGAATTCATTTGTGGCTGCTGTCCCTCATCTTAAGCCTACGTTCATATGACTTAAAGTACTCTTCAGCTGAGTTGTGGTATCTGATTGCAGATGCTTCCAGCCTGTCCTATTGTGAGCCTAAGACATTGTACTTGGTATTTGCAGTGGGGTTGGTTATCGTGGCTTAGCTGACAAGTACCTTGGGAAGCAGCACAACAGAACTGCTTGCTGTGTAAATGTGGTGTGAATCCAGGAAGAGCTTTGACTGTTTTAACCTTGAATATTACTGAAATGACAATGTAGAAAATATCAGATGTTTGTGTGAAGGTGGCACTTCTCAACATAATGGAGTGGGGATTTCTTGAGAATGCTACTAGTTCTTAGATTTTATACATTGACAAAAGACTGGAAGTTGTGACTAACTTCTGTGAGGCCTTTATTGCTTCCTAAAGTTAGGTGCAAAATAAATGGGTGTCTCAGAGTGTAAGAGCACCAGCTGCTGCTTGAAGTCAGTTTTGTTGTAGCAATTACAGTGTTCAGATATGACCTCTTGGAGCAGATATGTTCTGAGTATCTCTGAAGTGGTTGAGGTGTTTGCAGGAAAATGCTAAGTTCTTCTGCTTAACTTTGTAGCAATATCACTTTGGTAGCTCTTGACCACTTGCTGGTGGTTTTTCATATCACAGAGGAATTTAAAACTGTCAGCACAAGGTCACTTCAAATAAGGTAAAGTCATAATTTCAAATCAGAGCTCTTGCTTACTTGTCTCACAAGCGAGCTATAAGTGAAGTTGATAGTACTGATCTTTGTTGACAAAGAAAGCATAGCAGCATGTCATAAGACCTCTTTACTAAAACATGTATGGGAACTAGAAAGAAAAGAAAGGAGAAAGGGTATCTGTGTGTCTTCACTAGTAGTCTTCTGATTTTCTTTCTTTAGGCCTTGTCAATGCTGCTAAATGGTACTCCATTTGCCTTTGTTATTGACCTTGCTGCACTTGCCTCTCGACGGGAATACCTCAAACTTGACAAATGGCTCACAGATAAAATTCGGGAGCATGGGGTAAAGCAGGATTTTTCTCTTTATTTTTGCACTCTTGTCAGTGACTAACTTAAGTCACTTCTACAATTTTCTAAGTAGCTTTAAAGTTGTCAAAAGTGTCCATAGTCTGATAGTTCAACTTTTTCACTGAACTACAGTAGCTTAGTGCAATTCTTTCCATGGTACAATTGCCAAGTTTGAAATAGTATGTTGGATGTGGTTTGAGAGATTAAGATAACATTTTTTCCTCAGGAACCTTTCATCCAGGCCTGTATGACTTTCTTAAAGAGAAGATGTCCATCTATCCTGGGTGGCCTTGCTCCAGAAAAGGATCAGCCCAAAAGTGCACAGCTTCCTCCAGAAACCTTGGCAACTATGTTGGCCTGTCTGCAAGCTTGTGCTGGGTAAGAATTATATTGCTTATGCTGAAAGAGTAATCCGTTTGCAGCTGGCTTTCTGGCACATGGTCACAGCTAGTTTGGAATTTCGTGTGGAGGATGGGGTTAATGAGAGCGTATAAACTTGCAAGGATAGGTGCAGTAGTAAATTTAATTTTGTATTGAAACTTCTGTTGTAGGCTAGATCACAAGAGTTTGAGTATTGTCTTTATCGTCAAAAAGGTGAGCTGATCTTGGTGACTGGAGGCTGTCTGGTTAGTCAGATAATCACTTGTTAATGACTAGATAGATACAGGGCTGTAATTCAGACAAAAGAATCCAGGCCATGGCTTCAGAATGGGACAGCATCTTGGAAAACTGTCTTTATATAATGGATTTTGTGATTGTATTAACCAAATGTTACTGTGCGGTAACTGCTTTGGCACAAAGCACTCATTTCGTCCTTATGTGTAGGGGAAAAGTGGCGAGTGGTGATTGTAGTGTAATTGAGACTGAAACTAGATATGTGTAACTTCTGTTGTCTTTGAGAGAGACTCAAAGTAGTCAAAGATGGAAAATATTGAACATCTTTTGCAGATCAGATTGTTTAGCTGAAGTCAAAAGAAAAGGGTTTGGATTTGAGAGCTGCTAGAGACAGAGCTAGAATATAGGGCTGATGGAAACTGTAGTTGGACAAATCAGTCTTTAAACGCTATGTACACACATAGTAAATGTGACTGAAAATTGTAAAACATCTGTGGTGTTGTTTCTTAATGCTGTCAGGTCAAGGTGTGTTGAACTGCTGCAATATTTCAGAGGCAACGAGAGGCAGCGTAGTGCAATGTGCAAGCCAGAGTGACTGGAAGCTGGAGATGGGGCTTGTTTTGCTGCTACGTTTTGGCACCAAAGGAGGCTGGCATGATGGCTGTCCAAGTGTGTGTTACATAATCTGAGGTTTATAGTGTGTCCTTTGGCTTAGCCAGTGTAGTCTTGAAAGAGATAAGAAACATCTTCAAAGGTACCCAGGATGATTCATGGCTCTCATGTAGATAGTATGAAATTGGTACCAACATAGAGTTGGTCACAATGAGTATTGGAACTGAAAGAGAAGTTGAGGTACCTGTAAGACTTTAGGAGAAAAGACAAGACTTCCTGTTTTCTGCTGGAACCTGTGCAACTGAAGTTCAAAGACTGTTTCTAAAATAAAATTATCTAGCACATACTTTGGTCAGAAGAGATAGCTCTTAATTTTCAAGTCAAAGTGCATCTTTTGAGACTGTAGTTCTCAAATGAACCTTATTCCTTATTTTGTATGCTGCAGTGTCTGTGTTTTAGAGGTTTAATAGTTAACTGTAGATTTGAATTGCATCTAATGTCATTGTGTTCTGAATTTTAACATGTTACCGAGTTTTATTTATTCCATTAATTCCAAACACCACTAGTTCTCTACTGGCACAATTCTCACAGCCTTTGGTTTCTTTTTATAGCTACTTCTATTCCCTTTTATACAAGAATGTGACCTACTTGCAGTCATTTTCCATTAGTTATTCTCTTTGAGCTTTAGAAAGAAAAAGCTTGGATTTCTTTCATGAAGCAATTGCTTTGATTAGCTTAGGTTTCAGTCACAAATGGAAGCAGGCTTTCTGAAGACTAGAAGGTTAAAATCACAGTAAATATTAAATACATTTGGGAGAGTAGTTGCACTTCACTAGCTGAAGCCTGCCATCTCTTAAATCTGTTGATTTAGGAGCCTGCTCTTTAATTAGGCTGTGGTTAGTTCTTGTCTTGTTTGTGACCTGGGAGACACTTTTTTTTAGCCACCAGGTCCCTGCATGTTCTGAGACTTATATTTGGTGCAGCTTGTTTATCACTGGTGAACTCTGCAGTTGTGGCATCATGTAACAGTGAGTCTTCAAAAAGAAATAAGTGTTCCTTCTATTACTGAGTGTTTTTACAGTGAAGTCAGGCTTGGTTGCAGGCACCATGGGCTGACCAACCACGTAATTTATTAACAAGGTGCTTATGAGAAGTCCTTCCCTTGTGGAGCTGCAGTGAGTTGAGAGGGGCAGCAGTGCCTTCTCCACACAGTCATGTCCTGCATGGCCCAAGTGTGTCAGTGTGGGGAATGGTCATTTCTTCTCAGTCCTTGTCTCAAGCAGGGAAGAAACTTCCGTGTATCTGTTCCTCAGGAATGAAAAGGCTTGTTCCCACTTTGTAAGAAAGTATTTTGGGGGAAAAAAGAGTAAGAGAAATGAACGTGTGATTCCAGCAAGCTGGAGCTTCCCTTACAGTGATAGTTTTGTTGCTCTAGACTCTGGTCCCTGGCTCTCAGCCCACCAACTTCATTTGCCTGAAATGCAGACTGGGGGTTTTTTGTGGGTTTTGGTTTTGTTGGGTTGGTTGGTTTGGGATTTTGGGTTTGGTTGGGTTTTTTTTGTTTTTGTTTTTGTTTTGTGGTGGTTTTTTGGTTTTGTTTTTTTTTTTTTTTTTTTTGGTTTTTTTTTGTTTGTTTGTTTGTGGTTTTTTTTTTTTTTTTTAGAAAAAAGCAGTTCTGTGCTGTCTAAAAATACTATAATGTTTGCAACTTCATATTCATACAGCAGTGTGTCTCTTGACATGATAAAAAGATTAACCTTAAGTCTGCCTAGATTGTGGGACAAAACATTAGTTGTTCTCTCCAAAGCACAAATTGCCTAACCAGTCACCATAAATATCCAACTCAGGAATTATAAGTGTCTTTGTCCTTATTCTGGGCTGCCATATTATCTATCTACAGCAAGTTGGAATTTGTTTTGCAAAGGCATGTTGTAGTATTTAAGCATAAAGACTGCAAATTTAACCCCCAAAAAAGGAGGAGGGCAAAAGACTGACGTTGGTAACAACATGTGAACTGTAGACTCCCCTGACCCATTCCATGGCTGACTGAAGTGTAACATGTCCATTGTCCTGTATAGAAACCTGGTCACCCATGATACCTCCCCACATTCCCATCTCTCATGGGTGGGATTTTCCCCACACTGCATAGTGGATTGCTGGCTTTGGAGAATAGCTGGATGCCCTTGACTAATTCTGTGTGTCCCATAACAGGATACCTGCCTAAGCTGAAGGCTAATCTTCAATTCTTCTGCCTTAATCACCAGCATGGTTCCTTTGTTCCTTTTCCCCTCATCCCAAGAGTTGAGCAGTAAAAGCTTGTGAAAATTGTGTTGAAATGAGCAATCTTCAGACAATGTTAACAGAACAACAAAGCTGTATTAGGATAGTTGTACCATTACAGGAAGGAATCTGCAGCTTTAGCTGTCTTCACCGAAAAGGTATAACTGAAGTTCAGGAAAGCATAAATATTTGGCTGTTTTTTCCAAAAGGAAAACGTTAGTGTTCTGTTATTATGTCTGTGGTTAGGTAAGTCAGCAACAGAGCTGGCTTTCCTTCCAGTTTGGGAACCTGCCAGTCAGACATGGAACACTTTGGAAAGAGGTACTGGCTGCTCTGGGTTGTGCAATGACTTTGTGCCTAAGTTTGAGTTTTCTGATGTTTTTTGATTATATTTTCCTTGAATAGTTAAATTTCCTGTGTCTGTTTGGGTTTAGTGCCAGTATGTGAAGCATGTCTTTCAGTCTGTAGACAGATGAGTTTTAGTGAAGCAGGTGGTGGTATTTACCTCTTCTTTTTTTGTCTGTGACTACATAGCCCATGTATCTCATCTTTTAGAGAGACCTTGTGTGTAATGAGATTCAGAATGAGAATTACCATAAATGGTGAAGTTTGGTACAGGAAGAAGCCTTGGGGGGCAGATTTGAACAAGGGATCACAGCATCACTATCTGTGCTTTAATTCCTGAGGCTAAGCTGTTATATAGCCCGTAACGTGGACAGCAGCAGACAAAGACTCTTCAAGAACCTGTTAGAGTCATATAGGTACCATATCCCAGCCCTTACTTGCTGGTGTAAACAAAAACAAAGTCTAATAGTCTATTGGAGATTGTTGTAGAACTACAATTTAAACTTTTCTATTTAAATATAGCTGTTTCTCTTGGAAAATTATTAAGGCAAGTTTTTCTAATAACAAAATGTAGCTTTTGCTGGGGTTGTTTTGCAGCTTCTTTTTGTGAAATACGGCCTCAATTTCTCTAGGAAAATCAAATAAGTTAAGGGCCTTATTTTTGTGATTGTTACATGGCTCACTGTCGTGCTTCTGCATCCCAGGAGTGTTTCTCAGGAGCTGTCAGAGACGATCCTCACCATGGTAGCAAACTGCAGTAATGTCATGAACAAGGCTCGACAGCCCCCACCTGGAGTCATGCCCAAAGGACGCCCGCCCAGTGCCAGCAGCTTGGATGCCATCTCTCCTGTGCAGGTAGAACAATCACATGCTGCATTTTCAGAAGATGGTGTTGATGTAGTGCTAGTTCTGCTGTACTAGTTGAGCTCTTTCTGCAGGACTAAGTCAAACATCATCTGGCTCACGTAGTTTTGTGCTTGCATGTCTTGATAGCTTGCTTGTAACTAGAGAATAATGTCTGAGGGATGTAATTCAGAACTGTCTTTCACTTCACTGATGTCTGTAAGAAATAACTGTGAAGTATTACAGGATGGGAGCACTGAGGAGGGACAGATATTTGGTTTACTTAAAATAACTGAGGCTTTCTTTTAAAGTGCTAAAATTTACTAGGACTTCTGAGAATTAAGCACTGCCTTTGAACCTGATGTGTCTTGTTTGTAGCTTCACGGGCCAAGCCACAGTGCTAGAGCATAAGGACTTGTTATAACTGGGGCTCTTCAGCTCTCAACTGAACTGCTCTTTTAAAAACAAGGTACATTTCAGTTAATCCCTGCCACTCATCATCCCTTCCTCCTCTGGGAGCAACACATTACAGACAGGTTTTGCTTCTAGCAGTTACATTCAATGGCAGATTTTTAACTGGTGAAAAGTATTTCACATTAAATAGTGACAATCAGCATTTAAGGATGACTGAATTGTCAGTAGATTATATAAACTAAATGCAGACAGTGGTTTTCTTTTGAATTGTTGCTTTATTGAAGTTGCTCATCAGATGTACCAAATATCTTGGCAACCTGCTACAAATAACTCATATGAACAAACAGCAGCAATTTTTATTCTGTAGTCATGTTGTATTCTGTTGTAGTCTGTTGTATTATCTACCATTTTCTGCTATTCCTAGTCAGTTCCTTAACTTACTGCTTTGGCAGACTGTATTGTGCCTTCCCTCCTATTCATAAACCAGGTCTTAATGGTTTTTATTGTAGACTTCATTCAGGTATTTAGCTGTGAAAAGTTGGCATAGTAGGGTCCTTCAGACAGTCAAAAATACTCATTAAGTTTGAAATTAAACAGCTTTGTAAGTCTTGAGGTGCGGTCTGAGGTTGCAAACTGCAGAGCATAAACTACTCTAGTACAAAAATCTGCAAGTAGAAGCAAATGCTGCTTATTCTAAGCATTTACTGTTGTGTTAACACTCAACTACAGACTGTGGAACAATCAGGCTTTCTGTAGAACCTGTGAGAGAATAGGATTTCATGGGATTGCAGAAGAAAAACAAGAGTGTGTTCTGTAGACATACTGATCTTTTGGGGTGATCTGGATGACTTCAGAATTTACAGTAACCATGCAGAAGAGCTTTTCTCATAAATGTTTTGATACGTAGCAGTCTTTGTACAAAACATGCCAAAAATCATCTGGATTGTGGTTTATGGATGTCTCTATAATCTTCCTTCCTTTATTCAGATCGACTCGCTTGCAGGAATGGCCTCTCTTAGCTTAGGTGGCTCAGCTGCTCCTCACACCCAGAGCATGCAAGGCTTCCCTCCAAACTTGGGCTCTGCATTCAGTACTCCTCAGTCACCAGCAAAAGCGTTCCCGCCTCTTTCCACCCAAAACCAGACAACCGGTTTCAGTGGCATCGGAGGACTTTCTTCACAGCTTCCAGGTACTGCTCTTCGGGTGGAGTGGTTTGGTTTTGGTACATGGCACAGCTAAGGCACTGTTGTTGCTGTGGCTGGAAATACTGAATGTGAAAGTCCACTCCTTAAGGGAGGGTTGGGTGCTTCCTTCCCTTTAACAGTGGGAAGTCACACTGGATGAACAGCTGTGTCTTAGGGAAGGGAGTTACACTCTGATATGGAGTGTAACCCAGTCCATACTCCTGGGTCATTGCTGAAACAGCACTTCAGAGTGTTGAAGCTACAATAGGTAAAAGGTTTGAGTCAAGAGGATGAGTGTTTTGACAACTATAGCAGCATTATTTTAGGTTGGGACAGAGATGAACAACTGCTTATGTTAAAACTGCTTGATATTAGACAGCAATGAGGCTATAAAGCTCTGAGTTCTTGGAAATGACAAGTGCTAGGAGGAGTGGTAAGTGGATGCTGTGAGGGTGCAACTGAGATGACCAATTGCTTGCTTTCAGTAAGTGGTCTTACTACAGGTTTGCTTTTCAGTAGGTGGTCTTACTACGGGTAGCCTGACTGGCATAGGAACTGGAGCCCTGGGCCTTCCTGCGGTGAACAATGACCCATTCGTGCAAAGGAAGCTGAGCACATCTGGACTGAACCAGCCTACATTCCAGCAGAGTAAGATGAAACCTTGTAAGTGGTAGTGTTGTCTGTGGCTGTGAAGTGTGACTGTGGTCTGCCGTTAATCTGTGTTTCCTTCAGGGGAAGCTTGGCTCTGTAGGTGGTAAATGTTAGAAGTGTGGCTCTTGTATTATTATATTAGTATGAAAAAGATGCTTCTAAATGTGTATCCTAAGAGCTTGCCAAATGTCCAGGGTGGGGGTGGCATTAAAAAAGAACCCATTAGCATAAAAATATAATGTGTTACGGATTTGCATGAATAGTGTGTTTCTGTCCTTTTTTAGCTGTGCTGTGTTTTGAACAAAAGTGTTATCCTGCTCATGGCAGAGAATTGTATGTGTGTGGTACCGGGGTGTTTTTTGTTTTGTTTGTAACAAGTTTAAACCTGGGTAAGGTCCTGTTGCAGCAGAGAACTTGACAGGTGAAGCAGTGAAATAGACTACAACATGGGATACAAATAAGACAAACAAAAGCTGGTGGAAAGATAGTTTTTGAGAGGAATAATCTGTTTCTTAACACTAAGCCATTATCCTTAACTAACTTATGCCTCTGCAGCATGTTCACAGTGAGATGCTGAAGCAGTAAAATGATCAGGAAGCACAGCCTTATGCTAAAACTTCCACATTGCTTTTACAGAGGAGCTATAAAAGAAGCCATATGCAATAATAGCAAAGTTACCTATCTCTACAGATGTACAGGGGAGAGGTGGCTGTAATCACCATTGGTTTATATTCTGGGTCTTGAACATTCAATAGAAACTTGTTGGAAGCTCACTGGCTGGCTTGAAAGTTTGTGTGCAAGTTTGTGTGCATGTTAGTGCTGTGTAGCATGCTTTATTCTAGACTGTTCTGCATTCAGTTATTTAGTTGTCAGCTGAGGTCAACTTGGGGTGCACTGGGTTCTAGGAGTGGAGCAGTGTGAGGTTAATACTATCTTAGGATGCAGGTTTTTTCAATAAATGTTGTATATTGAAAACAGATTTTTAAGTAGCAATTCCTGTCTACTGGGAAGGTTAAATATCCTTCTCTTCAGAAGAACTAGCAGTTCTGTATAGATTGGTGGAAGAATTGAAAACGACTGGATGAAATCCTGTCTGAAGTAGTCCTGAGTATGATACCTGTTCCTTTTTTTAACAGCTGACTTATCTCAGGTGTGGCCAGAGGCTAATCAGCACTTTAGCAAAGAAATAGATGATGAGGCAAACAGCTACTTCCAGCGTATTTACAACCATCCACCACACCCAACCATGTCTGTGGATGAGGTGAGTTCCCTTCTGTAGCAGTTACAGCACCTGTCCAGAGACTTGCAATAAAGTGGATCGTAATAATTCCTTCATGTATTATTTTTAGTGGGAAATAATAAAGGGCTCGTGGTGGATGCTTGCAGCATTGCTTTTTTGCTTGGTTGAAGTTGTTCTCACAGTGAACTTGCCGTTGTTCATTACATTCAGCTTTGACTTGTCTGGATTGAGGATGTCAGATGCCTAATTAACACTCCTAAAATGCTGCTAAGTGGGAAGGATTCAGTGTGGTGTGGAAGCTTTTTTGTTGAAAATAAGTGCTAAAGAGTGCCTTTAAATAGTCTATATAAATTATCTTAAATGTATTTGGTTTTAAACTTTGTAAAAATGACTACAAGATCCAGATATATAAAAGTGTCCCAAGTTCTACCTTCTGAGCTTTTGATAATTATTTTTGTTAGTCTCTATGAGAGTAATTATTGGTCTGATGTACTTACTCTTTGAAGTACTTCAAATTTACTTTAATATATTTGCACAGTTATAAATTATGGAAGACACAACATTAATTTTAATTTTTCTAATTTGAAAGTAATGGCGTAGGCAGTCACAAAACAGTTTTGTGTGAAGACAGTTGCTTAAAAGAGAACTAAAGTCTGAAGGGAAGTTGGTTGTAGCGACGTAGTGTCTGTCTGCTGTGTTAAAATGAAGCAGTTACTTTGTGGTTGTGGTAGCCCAATGTACCTTAATAGTTGCAAACACTTATGAAATGTGAACATGGGAAAGGGGTGAAATAAAGCAAATATGTTAGTAACAATTTCCAATTTCTTTGCAGGTCTTGGAAATGCTGCAGAGGTTTAAGGACTCCAACATTAAACGGGAACGAGAAGTGTTTAACTGTATGCTGAGGAACTTGTTTGAGGAATATCGCTTCTTTCCCCAGTACCCAGATAAAGAGCTGCACATAACAGCCTGTCTCTTCGGGGGCATCATAGAGAAAGGACTGGTTACTTATATGGCATTGGGCCTGGCCCTGCGCTATGTTCTTGAAGCCTTACGAAAGCCTTTTGCATCCAAAATGTACTATTTTGGTATTGCTGCACTAGATAGATTTAAAAATAGGTGAGTGTGGGTTTGGTACACTTCTAATAGTGCCTGTATTGTCTTGTGAGCCTTGAACCTGCTCTAATCATGCAGTACAAGATTGCACATCTCAGCTTTGGGATTTCTTCAAAGATACACTGAATTGAAACAAAATGTGTGAATGTGCTAGTTAAAGGGTAACCTTTCTAAATTAAAATGTTCAGTGTGATACCTGTATAAATGTGGGACAAACTGAGATGCTAAAACTACTTAGACTCTATAAAAATCAGTGAAGTGTTGAGTTAGATGAAGTAACTAACAGCTTCTTAGACATAGGGTGAATGTAATTACTCTTCACAACTTTCCAGTGGAGTGCCATTTGCACTGTTCATTACTGAAGGACTGACTGAGAGCTATGCTCTAGAACTTCGCTTTTTCACAGAAAAGTATGGCTACACAATCTCAGAAAAAGTTCTTTCTCAAAGCTTCTTATGAATTGCAGATAGAGAAGATTCTGGGTGTGAGGTGTGCTCTGGTTTGCTGTTTAAAATGCACTGAACCAGACTACAAATAACTTCTCCAGTAATCTTGTTGCAAACACTGGATATAAATGCAATTGTGTACTAGGTCAGAAGTACAGAGATGTAGGAAAAGATGAGTTACTGTGAATAAATCTTGTGCTTTAATGTTAAATTAATTCATTTAAAATAGATTGTGCAACAAAAAATATTTTGTAGGTAGTGCTTTGTTTATAGCACAGCTGCTGTAAGGAGTCCAGAAGTAATTCTGTGGTGCAGTATGGGAATGACATACATGATAGTTGTTTCTCTCTAATACTGTTTCTGATGTGGGCTTATGCTTTTGACTAATGCATCTTTTGTCTGACAGATTGAAGGACTATCCCCAGTATTGTCAGCACTTGGCTTCTATTAGTCACTTTATACAGTTCCCACATCATTTACAGGAGGTGAGTGTGTCTGTAAGCAACACTAACATTATATGATGTTAAATTCTTTAGAGCAAATTTCTGTTCTCCTTTGGAAAAGCAGTCTCATCTGTGGTGATTTTAGACCATGTTACATCTACAGAATCAAATGCCTTTTCTTAAAGGTTTTGCTTTGGGATAGGGTAGGCAGGTGAAGGTGCCTTTCCTGCTCCCATAAATCTGTTTGGGTTGTTTATGTTGAAACAGCTACCTGAATGTAACTGCATAATCAACCAATGCATGCATGTCCTTGCATGAAGGTTTTAAAGTGCCTCAGTGTATTCATATTCCAGTCCCTTTAAAGATTTGGAGTTTTAGTCTAAAATAGAAATCATTCAGCTGGCTTTATACAGTTTCATACTTAGACCTGATAAAATAATACAGGAAAAATTTCTTTCCTGAAGGTCTGAGAGCCATGGGAATACCTTGTTGTCCAAAACAGTGTTCACCACATGGTGTCTGCCTTGAATGTGCTTTTATTGGTAGAAATACCGAAAAACTGATCCCAGTGGCAGAGCTTAAGAGCATGAGCTAAATAAGGAAAAGGTTCGGCTCTACCATTAAGGTAGAGGCTCACACCTGAAGGTGCAAAGTCCAGTAGCACTCTTGTTCACTAACAGCTTTCAGACTGTACCCCTTAAATGACAATCTGTTTCCAGTTTCTGGGGAAATGTATAGCAGTGGGGAAGAAACTCATCTTCTACCATGGAACTATTTCAGGAGATGTAATATCTAAAAGTTGACTATTTCTGAACTGTGGTTTTGCTTATTAATGGTGAGCTGCAGACAATTCTGTCTGGCTGTCGGAGTTCTTGCAGAAGACTACTTACCTGCTTTGTAGCCTGTTTCTTGATACTCACACATTGTTCTTAGGCTCTTTCTTCTCATTTGTTCTGCTGTTCTAGGCTTGGAGGGATAGGGATGGAGTTTTTTTTAGGTAGTACTCTGTAGAATATTAAGCATGTTAGATCTTGTGATGCTTGACATCAATTTGTTGAGGCCAGAAGCAGAGCTTGAGACTCCTCTGCAGTAAGTCCATAGTGACAAGATGTGCTTTATCAGGGTGTTGCTTACAATTATATTCAGAGATTCCTTTATGGCAAAACTGTCAAATATTTTAATGATTGTTGGCAAACCTTTATATTGCTCATGCAGAAGATCAGCCTATAGTTCTGTTGCTGCATGTGAAATTTTGTATGTGCTTGTTCACCCTATTTTAGTACATAGAATATGGACAGCAATCCAGAGATCCTCCTGTGAAGATGCAGGGTTCAATCACCACCCCTGGAAGTATTGCACTTGCCCAGGCTCAGGCCCAGGCCCAGGTTCCAGCAAAAGCTCCACTTGCTGGCCAAGTCAGCACTATAGTGACCACCTCAACCACCACCACCGTTGCAAAAACCATTACAATCACCCGACCAACTGGAGTCAGCTTCAAGAAAGATGTGCCGGTGAGCATTGTGTCATTGTGCCCTTCCCAGAGGGGCAGATGCTGCTCTGGACTAAGTACATACAGACAGAATCTGTTTTAATTTGTGTACTACAGATTTTCAAACTGTGATCCTTATTTATGATTTAAAACATATAACCTTTTAAAGGATGACCAACATTTTTGTAGAGAGAAGGCGTTTTTCATCATCAAACTACCCAATTACTTTGGGGTCAAGTTGAAATGTGTTCTTGAGGCTGTAATTATAAAGACAATTACAGAAACATTTTTGTTAATGACTTGCGACAGGATTTTTAAAATAGTTGGCAGCTGCTATTCTGCTTGGGATTTACTGCACACATCTGACACAGTTCTAACTGCATTAGGTTTTTCACATCTTTGATAACTTGTGTAAATAACTCTGAAGCTTGTCAGAGTAACTACAGCGTTGGCAGATAGAATTGGCTATTGCACAGAAAGTTTTGGGGCACACTTGGTCCCATGTGGATGCTGAGGATGGGCAGTGCTGTTCTGTGTGATGGTTGGTGCACTGGAAAGTTGAACCTGTCTTTCTGCCTGGGACTATCTTTGAATAGGTCTCTGTAAAGGAGGCAAAAGCCAAACGCAGCTGAAAGTGTTGTAAACACACTTGAGGGGACAGTCATTAGTGTAGCTATTAATGTCTTTCACACCTGATTACATCATGTAGAAACTTGTTACTTTGAGGTGTTTGCTTTCCCATTTAAACTCCAGTCAGGATTGATACTGAAAACTGTGTTGCCTTTTCCCGTAATTGCAATGTAGCAGGTGCTAAAGCCCTGGGCTCCAGACCTGCAGCTGTAGGGACCAGGGCCACATTCTCTTGAGTTAAGCTGGCAACTTAGAATGAGAACCTGGTCTCAGAATGAACCTCTGGGATTTCTCCTTCCTAAATCAGCACTGAAGTGCTCCTGGAGACTCCCTGCTGTGTTAAGTGCTGCTCACTATTGTGTTGTGATTTTTTTTCCAAGCTATAATCGTACACAGGCTTAAAGGCCTAAAGGGTGCCATTGCAGTTGCACCTATTATATGTGCATGTAGAGGCTTTTTCTGCAGCAGCATTCTTCTGCTAAGTATTGATCATCATTTTTGGAATAAAAAAATCGCTTGGCTCCTTAGAGTGTTGCTGAAAATGAATCTGAGACAGTAGATGTCCCCTGATAAAGCTCAATTCTATTTTTGCTTGACAGAAGAGACCAAAAGTTTCTTTTGATGTCACCTTTAGGTATTGTTTATGCTTAACTTCTTGTTTTCCCTCCAGCCTTCCATTAATACTACCAACATTGATACGCTGTTAGTAGCAACAGATCAAACAGAGAGGATTGTGGAACCTCCAGAGAATGTCCAGGAAAAAATTGCTTTCATCTTCAATAATCTGTCTCAGTCAAATATGACACAGAAGGCAAGTATGAAAGAATGCTAGTAAAAATAGTTTTTATATTCTTAATCCTTTTTTTATATATTCATTTTTAAGTGTGGGCTGATGATACTTCTACAAAATTCTAACTTGAAAAACTTCAGGAGGGAACACACTCTAAAGAAATTACAGTTTCCAACACTTTGTGCATAAACATCTTTGGAGACAAAATTTTCCAGGGAGAGGAGAGATGGGTAGAAGATATCTTTTCTTAATCTTAAGTAAACATTCACATCATAAATGGACTGGGTACCGTTAAATGCTGCAAGGTTAAGCTCTGGTATTCAGAAATTAAGGGAATTTCTCTGAACTAGTTGAGGTGTGCAGTCCTCAAACACCTGAAACACCTGTGCTGTTTTCTCATGGATGGATGGCTTGAACTTGTAAGGTGACAACATTTATTTCCAGTTGTCTGGTAAAAAAACTGGGAAGTGAAGGAGAGGTAAATTGTTACCCCTTGCTGATTTCATTATTAAGTCCTTACTGGTTGACCAGATCTTTGGATAATGAGACACTGATTTCAAATACTTATTTTTTTGTAGAAAAACAACTTTAGTGTTAGAAGCAGGTGAGTGACCATAAACTGTATGTTGGTCAGAGCTGACCCTAGAAGGTTTTGATTATCTTCTCATCTGTTCTGTGGTATGCTTTGTCTTTGGTTTGAGCACAGGTGGAAGAATTGAAGGAAACCGTGAAAGAAGAGTTCATGCCTTGGGTATCACAGTATCTTGTGATGAAAAGAGTCAGTATTGAGCCTAACTTTCACAGCTTATATTCAAACTTCCTTGACACACTTAAGAATCCAGAGTTTAATAAAATGGTTCTGAATGAAACCTACAGAAATATCAAGGTGAGTAGTGCAAGTTTTCTAAAGGCAGCACAGGAGCATGCTGTTCTCCTCATGCTATTTGTTTGTGTGGTGCTGATTCTCGAATATGACAGAATATCATTCAAAAGTCTACTTTCTAGCTTACCACTAAACTTACAGATTATCTTTAGGAATACTAGGATTCTTTTCATTTAGGAACATATGAAAGACTTGAATTGTGTAACAGAAGGGCAAATTTGCATTTGAATTCATTTATGTAGGTGGACTTCAAATTTGTGTGAGGTTTGCAAATTATAACCCAGGGGGAAATTGCTTATAGTCTAGTTATTTTCTGTGGAGGAAAGTGCAAAGATAGAAAATAGCACTCTGCTCTTTTGGCTCAAGAGGAGTAGGGGGGAACTTGTGTGTTTAGAAAATGGGGGTGTTGTGAAATCCAAAATTTATTGGAGGGCTAAAATAATGTGGATGAGAGGAGGAAGCAATAGAAGTGATGACCAGATGAAACAAGTTTGTAAAGAATGCACTATTTTTAAACCTGTTGGTGGAATTTCCTGACCACCATGGGTTACGCTGTAGTGCAAAAGCATCTCCTGGCTCTTGAGAATACAGCTGACCCTGCTCTGTTCAGCTGATGCTCCTCTAGAGTTAAGGAACAGAACTAACAGCAGAATACTTGTTTTATGATTTATGACATGATGACATGAGTTACACTTTGACATGATAATGAGATGGTTTCCCTGGAAGGTTAAACTGTAGCCTTCAGATCTATGATGAGGCATTAAGAGGAAGCACAAGTTACACTCAGCTATGGGGGTAGTTGTAACAGTCTCAACAGAGTAAATGGTAAGGTCTGGGAAAAGTAATCCTCTTTTTTTGATCCTTTTAAAGAAAGGAGTTTTGTAGTCATTACAGTGCAGATCTACAGGGTGCTACCTTGAAGTAAAAGCTGTTCAAATATCTTTGTAATATGACTGAAGCTCAGAACTTAATGTTCTAAAACTTTACCTTCATTCAGATCAGCTGTTGGATTTGGAGTCTGGTTATCTTCTGCTCATTGCTAGAGATCTTTTTTTTATTCTTTGTTAGGTGCTGTTGACATCAGATAAAGCTGCAGCCAACTTCTCAGACCGTTCCTTGTTAAAGAACCTTGGACACTGGCTGGGAATGATAACGATGGCTAAAAATAAGCCCATCTTGCACACGGTGAGCTTCTGTCTTTACAGATTGCCTTGGCATGAATTGGTATGCTGTTATGCAGTAGCATAGGCTATTTGGGAAATCTTTCTGGTGCCTATTTTATGTGCCAAGTACAAAGTATGACTCCAGAGTCGGTTATTTAACACTTCTAAATATTTCTTTTTATATCAGAAAAGTTAGTAGCTAAATTTATTTTGACAAAAGCTTATTAATCCATGTAGAAATGGAAATGTATAAATCTTTGTTCAGAAAGTAACTGCTGCTTAGCAGTTTGTAAAATTCAAGGTCTGTCTTGACTCAGCCTTGCCTGTATCTGAAAAGGAAGCAGTGTATTAGTGGAATTGTGCAGTGTGCTTGCTCTGCCCTCATTCCCACTTCAATTGTTTTTCAGGATTTGGATGTGAAGTCACTACTGCTGGAAGCATACGTTAAGGGACAGCAGGAATTGCTTTATGTAGTGCCATTTGTTGCCAAAGTCTTAGAATCCAGTGTCAGGAGTGTGGTAAGTGTCTTTATACAGACAGAGTTGTTGCTCAAATGGCAAAATATTGCAGGATGTAATCAGCTTTTGTCCCAAAATGAAAACTGATTTAATTCAGTGGAGTGAAAGAAAAGGGATATAAAAGCATAAAGTCAAGGAGTGGTCCTAGGATATATTTATTCCTAGTTTGTTGGGTTTTTTCCTCCCACCCACTTTGATCCTGATCAGCTTGTCAGTTCTGTTTGGCATATAACTGATTTTTCAAGAAGGACCAGGTCATTGTGTTCCCAGTTTTTCACTTAAGTTCCTAATGTATTTCTAGTTATACTGAATTACTGGAATAATTATTACTAAAATACTAAATTCTACTCTAATCACAGCTGCACAAAGGTTTCCATGGCTGTACGCACACATAGCTGCTTGTGTTTCAAACATTGCCAGTCATAAATTATCCAGATGATTCAAGAAGTTTCTGTAATCCTGCTCTCTTCTTTCTCTTGTAGGTCTTCAGGCCTCCAAACCCATGGACAATGGCCATTATGAATGTTTTAGCTGAGCTACATCAGGAACATGATCTAAAAGTAAATGACTGGATTTTTTTTCTGTAACCTCTGAGTGTAAGATTTTATTGACATACTAGTCAAGAAGGATGTTATGAAGGACTAAGCAGTCCTTCTCACTGCTATAGCATGGGGAGATTGCTTGGGCATTGCTTAATTTGGTAGAACTTCAATGAAGCTCTTCTCCATGAGGTCAGCATCAAGATAGTTGTCTAATCCTCAGTCATTATTAGTCTCTGAAAGGGGTGAGATTAGAATGGGAGTTGAGGAGTCAATTGGCTCAGTAGATGTTTTGGGTATTTTCCTTGTGACATGACCTAAACTAGAGTTGTTTTGCAGTTGAATCTCAAGTTTGAGATTGAGGTACTCTGCAAGAATCTTGCACTAGACATCAATGAGCTGAAACCTGGAAGTCTCCTGAAGGATAAGGATCGTCTGAAAAATCTGGATGAGCAGCTGTCTGCTCCAAAGAAGGATGTGAAGCAGCCAGAAGAGCTACCACCCATCACAACAACTAGTAAGTACATCTCATAGAATCCAGAACCACACTGTTAAAGTTCAAATAAGACAGATTTTGCTATCACAAAATAAAATATGAAGCTACATATGCTGTTCTCATATTCCTGAGTGCTTGGGAGCACTTGGGTAGTTTTGTAAGAAATAGGTCTACAGAGTTTGGAGATGGGAAGGGAATGGAAGCCATCATGAGGACTAATTCTGTATTATGTTTATGTAGCTACTCAGACTCCCTCCTATTAACAATAGACCGGATGCTAAAACTATCATAATAAACAGCTCTCTTAAAATATACTGAAGCTACTTTGGTACTAATTATTAGGCAAGTGGAGAGTGAAAGTTGCTTGGTGAGTTTAGGAGGTTTCATGATCAAACTGCAAACCTTTTATTTCTAGGTTGTTTCCTGGTTTAAATAAGAATTATATACTTGTTTTATAAGCAGTTGATTTTCACTAGTGTCTCAATACAAACGTACTTGTGTTCTCCAGCTGCTTCTACAACTCCAGCTACCAGCACCACTTGTACAGCCACGGTTCCTCCACAGCCCCAGTACAGTTATCATGATATCAACGTCTATTCTTTAGGAGGGCTGGCTCCACACATTACCCTAAATCCAACGGTAAGTTTTAGAACTGATTTAGTTTACTAAAAGAATTCTTTCAGCCAGGGTTCATGCAGATCTCAGCTGGTGGGAGCTGTCAGGATTTCAGTATAAAAGGAGCCTCTGTGCTCTTTTTGTCCAGTTAGCAGCTCAACTCTTAAGTCAGTCTTTGCATTGTTATTCAGCTGCAACTTGGTTAGAAAAATAATAATTTGTTCCGGTTTCAGATTTATCAAATACTGTAATAGCTGCATGGGGAACATGGGAGTACTCTCCATGCTATGACAGTGCACTTATAAGTCGTTGAGAAAATGCGGGTGTCTAGGGTAGGTGGGATTCCAGTGTACTTTATTCTCTCACCTTTCCTAATCCCCTGCAGATTCCGCTGTTCCAAGCGCACCCGCAGCTGAAGCAGTGTGTGCGGCAGGCGATCGAGCGTGCAGTGCAAGACCTCGTCCATCCGGTGGTCGACAGATCCATCAAGATTGCCATGACGACCTGTGAGCAGATAGTCAGGAAGGACTTCGCCCTGGATTCGGAGGAGTCCCGCATGCGTGTGGCCGCTCACCACATGATGAGGAACCTGACTGCTGGGATGGCCATGATTACCTGCAGGGAACCTTTACTGATGAGCATAGCTACCAACTTGAAAAATAGCTTTGCTACTGCACTGAGGGTAAAAGCCCCATCATTTGGAATTTATATCCAACTTACAGGACTGTAGGCATCCAGCATTAGGAAATCAGTTCTCCACAATTTGTTAATTAATTGTGTGGCTTAACTAGCATGGGGATGAATTCACTGGGTAAAATTTAATGACTTTTGTGGAATTACAGTGGAAAAAAGTGTTGTGATTCCAGGTGAAATACCCTTAAACTGAGATGGTGGATCTTAGTAAATGGCACACAAACTTCCTGACTATCTTTTTATTTTGCCCAGTGTTCTCTCCAGTTTAATCACATAATGGAAGCCTTGGAGGCTTGAACTTTCTGCAGGGTATGAGGCAGAAAAGCTAAAGTGGGGAGGACTGAATTGATTTTGGTGATATCTTGGATTGTTTCAGCATGCATGCTTCAGGCAGGTTTTATTTACTTGTGCTGTTAGCAGATAGGTGATTTAGACTCTTCTGCACAGTGAATTCATTGGGTTTTTTAGGGGCTATTATCAGGTCTCTTAATGAACAAAGTTTGAGCTAAACAGTATGGAACAGCCTGTGAACTGCTAACCACAACAGCAGCTACCACCCAGAATTCTTGCCATCAGTGTCAGCAACAGGCACAAGAGCATAAGGATCTTGGAAAGATCAAGACACAGCTTTACTTTCAGCAATTAGAAATTAATCAGGTTTTTTTATTCCTGAAGACGTATGCCATCGGTACAAATCGAGATTTAATCCAAGGAAGTTTTTAAAGGGATAATTGTAGAAAATATTTTGTTGCAGAAAAGGCTCTGTATGAGGTATCTCAAAATTCTTATCTGGCTTATTGTTATGAAGTGGTTTAACAGAAATAGTGTAATTTTCAGGAATGAATGAAAGAGCTCTTAGCAGGCAAGAAGGTCGAAGTAGATAGGACAGGCTGCCTTTATAGATGTATTCCATTTCTAGCGGAAGTTGCTGCTTTGCACCCTGGAAAATACATGCATCTGTTCAGGGTTCTCATAAAGCAGACTCTGGGAAGGAAGAAAATCTGATTCCTTATCAGAAAAGGAACCCACTGAAAAAGGCTTTGGACTGCTGTTTTGCACTGTTAGTGGTGCACTTTTATATCTTCCAATTACAACCTAGGAAGTAGAAGAACTACTACTGTGATGCAAAGCCTTCCCTGCATTAGCATCACTCCGTGTGTGTCTGTCTAAAGCAGGCCTTTATTTCTGTGCCCTGGAGATGGGTAGGTGGAGAAGATGGAGAACTCCTGCTGTTTTGTTCCTTGTTGAAGGTCTTTACTGTCATCTTGACTACATGTTTTATTCAAAACTATGCAAAATTAAATTTAATACTGTATATTCTATGGGAAGGGAGTGTGATCCTAAGAGCATTCCTTTTTATTGCTGGTGTTCTGTGTAAGCAGTGGTTCAGATTTTAAGGCTAGTTATATACAGGGAAATTTTACATTCTTCACTGATTATTGTGATTTTCAATAGGCAGCCTCCCAACAGCAGAGGGACATGATGGAGCAGGCAGCTGCCCAGTTAGCACAGGATAACTGTGAGCTCGCCTGCTGCTTTATCCAGAAGACAGCTGTGGAAAAGGCAGGCCCTGAGATGGACAAGAGGCTCGCAACTGTAAGTATGGGACCGTTGAAGTATCCTATGTGCTCATACACATCCAAATGGGTGTCTAAAATGCAGTGTGGTGTTTGTGGTTTTGCCAGGAATTTGAGCTCAGAAAGCATGCTCGGCAAGAGGGGCGTCGCTACTGCGATCCTGTTGTGTTAACGTACCAGGCTGAGCGGATGCCAGAACAGATCAGGTTAAAGGTGAGCTCTGTTCTGATGCTGCTCTTCTCTCCCTCCTGATAAGGAAAAGTGGATGGCACAGAGTCAGCTGAGTAATCATATATTGTTAGTCTTGCCTAACAGTGCAGCTGCTGTTATTTTGATTAGTATAGAAACATATAAATATGTTATTCCAAATTGAGTATTTATATAATTTTCTCAATTCCTTGAGTCTCTATTTCTCTGCATTTCCTCTCACTGTTTTGTTGTCTTTATATTTTATTTTCTTTTGTCTTCTTTCTATGTTCTTCCTTTAAAGGACATAACATGTGCTTTCAGCAGAGCATTTCTCAGTATTCAGTTATTTCTGTTTCTGGGAATGTGAGTTTAATTTTTAGAGCAAAATCTCCCTCTAAGGAGGTGTGGAAGGAGAGATAGGACCTCAGTGCAGAGCAATTGAATCCTACTTGATGTCTAGGCCACTTTCTTTAAGAGTAGCTACTTGATACGTATAAGCTGCCCTCATTTTTTACTGCCTCAGTCTTATAAATTAGTTAAATGCCTGTTCTTTTCATTGCAAAGGTTGGAGGTGTGGACCCAAAACAGCTGGCTGTTTATGAAGAGTTTGCACGCAATGTCCCTGGCTTCTTGCCCACCAATGACTTAACTCAGCCTACAGGATTCTTGGCTCAGCCTATGAAGGTAGAGGTTTCTGAGTGAATCAGCTTGAGAGTACTTCAGCCGTTTTGGAGACTGTTGCAGAACTTGTGTTTCTGTTAGAAGGACTCATAAGAGTCAAGTGTTTGTATTGCTTGGGGATAGTGGTTGAAGAAATGCATTTGTTCTAAAGACAAAGTAATGGCAACATAAAACTTCCATCCAGTCTTGGGGATTTGTAACCCAAATTGGGACAAATTCTGCAGTTTAGGATTACTGCATGTACTTTTAATTGCAGTGAAACATTTTATTCAAATCTCATGTTACTTTTGAAGGTCATGGATGGCAAATCTGAATTTTAAGATAATTAACAAGTTTTTGTATGCATACGTAAGGCCTTACTGACAGAATAAGGGGGAATGGCTTCAAACTGAAAGAGGACAGGTTTAGATTAGATGTTAGGAAGAACTTCTTCCGTGTGGGGGTGGTGAGGCACTGGAAGAGGTTATATGAAGAAGCTGTAGATGGCCCATCCCTGAAGTGTTCAAAGCCAGGTTGGGTGCAGCTTTGAGCAACCTGCTTTAGTGGAAGATGTCCCTGCCCATAGCAGGGCAGTTGAAACAAGATAGTCTTTAAGGTCCTTCCTACCCAAACCATTCTGTGATTCTGACTGATAGAATTATGGGCTGGGTATTTTCACATGTACTTATATGTATGTACTTAAAATTTCAGCATAACAAACAACAGTACTGTAGAAGTCTAAATTCTGGATGCTATAATTTCTGAAGGAGAAGATCCAGTCAGTCAGTATTTGAGTGTCACAAATGCAATACTTGCAAAAATCACTGATTCTCACTTTATCTTAAGCAGCAAGCTTGGGCTACAGATGATGTAGCACAAATCTATGACAAATGTATGACAGAACTGGAGCAGCACCTGCAGTCCATTCCACACACCCTGGCCATGAATCCTCAAGTTCAAGCACTGCGTAGCCTCTTGGAGGCAGTGGTAGTGGCTCGGAACTCCCGGGATGCTATTGCTGCTCTTGGACTACTGCAGAAGGTGAGTGTTGACAATTCGTCTCTGTAACAGCTTGTTCAGAATTTATTACTCACCTAGCTCATGGATTGTCTTGCCTGGTGACCTTGTTTCTTCATGCATGCTATGGAACTTGCTGGGTGAACAGTACTGAACTGCTGTTACTGGAAATCCAATAAATAAGATTGGGAGGGAGCCATTGTGTTCACATAGGGTATTGTACACATGGTGCTGTGGGAGAAGCAGGTGTACGGAATCCTGGGACTTAGATGTGGCAAGTAGAGAGTTGTTGCAGTCCAGAGTGGTGTGATTTCAGGATGATTTGGAGGCTAAAAAGGTGTTTGAACTGCCCCTTGTAGGTAGATAGTATTGAGCACAGTACTAGATTTCTAGTGGCACACTTGGGGGGTTTATTTTGCAGTAACTGATAAATGACTATGCATGGTGGGTTGACCCTGGCCAGCTACACAACATCCATCTAGCTGCTTCCTCTTTCTGCTTTTCTGCAGGACACAGAGAAAACACAGGGAACACTAGATGACATTTGTTCAGATTATGACAGTTTAATAGGGAAAGTAAAGGCCGTGTGCACAAATGAAACTAAAATCTCTACTTCCCATCAGCAGGGAGATGTCCAGCTACTCCTCACAAAGCAGGGCTTCAGCACATGGGACATTTTCCTGGAAAGGCAAATATCAGAACAATGAATGCTCTTTATCATCCTCCTTTCCCTGAGCTTTTATTGCTGAACATGATGTCATATGTATAGAACATCCCTTTATTCAATTTGGGTCAGCTGTCCTGGCTGTGTTGCTTCCCAGCCTCTTGTCCATCCCCAGCCTACCCACTAGTGGAGGAAGCAGAGTGGGAAAGAAAAAGCCTTGATCTTGTGCTAGTGCTGCTCAGCAACTGGCAAAACTGTGGTGTGTTTTCAACACTGTTTCAGCACAAATCCAAAGCACAGCACCATATGAGCTGCTATAAAGCAAATTAACTCCATCCCAGCCAGAATTTGTAGGCTGTACCAGTGGGAAGTGTTGCAGTGAGCTCTGTGATCTGCTGGCATCAGTGCCTGTGTAGTAGTGCAGAACAAGTGACAGACATAGAGAAAAATCCACTTGAGAATAGTGTAAGGATACTGAGCTGTCTGCACGAGGATCCAAGATCAGTGCCAAAACAGAGGAAGACCGAAAGGTCTTCGTTCTTGTCTGCTAGTGCTTTTACCTGTTAAAGGATCCAGTCCAGACTAGAACTTGACCAAATAAATTGTGTTGTCTGTGTAAAACCCATCCTTCATTTGCTGTAGGCTAACACAGATACATCTCTGAGTGCTGCAGCTCTTTCTCTAAGGAAGCTGCTCACTTACCTCTGGCAGGTTCTGTAAATATTTTCTCAGGTAGTTTTCCATGAGCTGTATGCAGAACTGCTTGAGGAGACATGGACTTAGGGAAGCTGCAGCACAAACTAACATGGTCTGTCATGGTATTTGGAGCACATACAAAGCTGGTGGGGCATAGAGAGACCTGTACTTTTGTTTCTGGTAGCATAGCTGTGCACAGTGCATATATGCCATAGTAGGTGGTAAAATCTCACACAATCTTATCAAGAGGTCAGCACAATTACTAAATTAATTTTTCTTTCATGTCTTCTGGTGATAACTCCTGCTGATGTAATGTGCAGAAGATTTGGAAGAGGACTTGTTTTTTCCTCTGCTAACAGGTTGCATCTATTCTAGGCTGTAGAGGGTTTGCTGGATGCTACCAGTGGGGCTGATGCTGACCTCCTGCTCCGCTATCGTGAGTGTCACCTGCTAGTGCTGAAGGCTCTGCAAGATGGGCGTGCCTATGGATCTCCGTGGTGTAACAAACAAATCACTAGGTCAGTTACAAGGCAACAAGAACACTGATGTAGCTTTGACCATCTTTTGGGAGTTCCTGTATTACTCTGAATTCCCTACCTGTTAATATTTTGCTTTGCTGCAATTTGGACATACAAAAATAACCAGCTTTTTTTGTCAAAATTAACTAGATCTTCTGATAATGCTGGTTCAACCCAGAACATGATAGGAATCTTTAATGGAATTAAGCATTAGAGCATGGACTGGGCTTTTTTTCCCTTCATTTTGTAGAGAATATCTCTACGATGTCACAAACAATATGACATGGCATATGCTTGTAGCAGAAGCTTCAGCTAGTCAGATCTGCCAATTCATGCTTGGAAGAGAGATTTCTTATGCTAAATAAACTGAAGCTCTTGAAGGGCTCTTGTGACCATTTGTGCAGGGTAGTAGATGCTTGAGTCTGACTGTTCTGAACTTAAACATTACCTTAGAGAATGTTCTAGAAGAGGCTTCTTTTGAAGCTGGGTAATGAATCACAGTGAATGTCACAGTTACTGAAGTACTAGATTTGAGTTGTTTCCCTTACGCTGTGTTGTTGAAGTACACTTTTTGTAAGAAGTCCAATTCTTCAGGTGCCTGATCGAATGCAGAGACGAGTACAAGTACAACGTGGAAGCTGTGGAGCTGCTAATCCGCAATCACCTTGTTAACATGCAACAGTATGACCTTCACTTGGCTCAGGTAAAGAGAATGCTCTTTTAAAGGGGGAGAGTTGCACTTACTCCACTGTAAGATCTGTGGTTGAACTCTTGTCTTTTTCATGTTGACAGTCCATGGAGAATGGCTTGAACTACATGGCTGTGGCATTTGCCATGCAGTTGGTAAAGATCTTGTTGGTGGATGAGAGAAGTGTTGCCCATGTAACAGAAGCAGATCTGTTTCACACCATTGAGACACTCATGAGAATTAATGCTCATTCCAGAGGAAACGCCCCGGAAGGGTGAGGCTATAGTATTTTGCAATGTATTACTTTTTTGTGCTCATTTATGATTTACATATTATATAGGCAATGTCTCATATCATTCAGTCATACAGCTTTAAACTTTCCCTAAGGCTGCAGTCCTTTCTTAGTTTCAACTGTCACTGTAATGTAAATGTGCTCATGTGAAACTGAATGCTTAAGTAAGAAAATCTCTCCATGCACTATGGTCCAAAATTCTGTGGAACTGTGAGAAACTTGTTTGAATTCCTGCTTTATCTCAAATTTATGCAATATTATTGCCTGTTTAAATCTTATATATTTATGTGTCAATATGTTAATGGCAAATAATCTAGTTGTACAGTCCTTTCTGTGTAGAGTTTACAAAGCAATCCTCCACCAGTTTCACATGGCTTATGTATCCAGCAAACTGCCCAACCCATTTGGGTAGCAATGTTGCCACAACACCTAGAAATACCTGTGGGACTTGCAGGCCTCCTATTCCTAAGGTGGAAGCAGTTGTTGCTGGGTTTGAGAAAGACATGGGTTAGAGCTTGGAGAACTTTGAATAGCTGTGAGAGCAGCCAGCAGCTGACTGATGGCAGTGGCTGCCATTACCTACACAGCTGCTAATAGGATGTCCAAAACCAAACCTTTCATCTGCAGTTGGCATAGATAGACTGTCTTCACTATATGGCTTGGCTTTCACTGCAGCCAAATCCAGTCAGGCTATTCAGTACTGGCATCTCCCTATCTGGGAGCATTTTAGGGCTCCTGAAGTCTGTGGAAGAGAAGCTGCTTCTAGTCCCTGTGGTGTTTTGTTGCAGCACTCCACTGTAGAAATTGGAGTGGAACTTCAAAGCTTACATGATTCCAGTGTTCCTTCTTTCATCATAAGTTTATCTGCTTTCATGACTTATTTCTGCTATTCCAGTGAGGACTGTAAGATAGAAAGTTTTAGTATAAGAAACAATTTGCTTTCTTTCAACTCTCTTTGACTGAGCTTCCAGTTCCTGCACCTTGTGGGGGAGGAGGAATTCTAACCTATCTCTTGCTCTGGTCTGTTTCATTAGATTACCCCAGCTGATGGAAGTGGTCCGATCAAACTATGAAGCAATGATTGACCGTGCTCATGGAGGTCCTAATTTCATGATGCATTCAGGAATTTCCCAAGCTTCTGAGTATGATGACCCACCAGGCCTGAGGGAGAAGGCAGAATACCTGCTGAGGGAGTGGGTGAACCTCTACCATTCAGCTGCAGCGGGCCGTGACAGTACCAAAGCATTCTCTGCGTTTGTTGGACAGGTAGAGCTTTTGGAAAGAAAGGTGCTTTTTATTCAACATAAGTAGGGTGTGATGCCCTCCATTTTAAAGCACTGTTATAACCTGTTAGGCACCCTTTTGAAACTTTCAGGTGTATGGCAGTTTACTGTCAAAATTCTTTCTGGTTTTGATGAAGCCTTGTCCTCCACCAAATCATGTTCTTCAGATACTGTAGCAACAGGCTGTCACTTCAGACCATGAGTTCTGAGATAAGTTTGATGGAAAAAGAACTTGAGCTGAAATAGCTTTTGAAAATAGTTCTGTCATGCTCTGTAATGAGCCTTGACTGGTGTTGCTCCTTATGAGTAACAGTAAAAGCTCTGACAGCCTACAAGAGGATTTCACCAGTAGAGATTCAGGTAAATTGTTTCAGGTCATGTGGGCAAGGGAATCCTTTTTCAAAATGAAATCATTAATAAGGAAAATCTTGAGACTTCATTAGCTGAAGTGGTGCCTAAATTTAAACAATGTCTAATGTGATGTTGGACATGGTCCTTTTAATTAGTGTTAAAGCACTCTGAAGCACCTTAGCATGTGTGGTGAACATCACATACCATCTGCCTTGTAGGTGTGATTGAGGAGGGAGATCGCCTCAGGAGCCCAGCATGTGTGGTAACAAACTCCAGTATTTGCAGGCAGCTCCCTAAAACTGTGTTCTTTGCATGCAGCTCCTTGACTGCAGCTGCAGGAAAGTCCCTGACATGGCCTTGCATCGTTCTTTTTAAGTTTGTGACACCACCACAAATATGCTGCAGACTTTGCAGCTACTAATGAAAAGAAGCTCAAGCTTTAGAGGATGCATGAAGATTGTGACTGATGCAGTGTTTTTTTTCATTTGATTTTAGTGTCCTTTTGTACTGGTTATAGGCAGCTTTTTGTTGGTCTGACTTCTATAGAACTTTTTGAATATTTTTAATAGATATTGTGCTAAACATACATCTTAAAGAAATATTTTACCTATTTCTGTGATCTCACTTGTTTTACTTAAAATCATGTTTCTAAAGCACACTTCAGTATAGAGTGCTCACAATACTTAGTACACTTTTATCCCACTTCACTCTTTATCACACTTGTTTGATAAAGCATCAAACAAGTACCTTTTACCTTTTGTACATATTTGATGAGTTTTGAAAAAGTAATTTAAATATATTGAAGTACAGTGTTTATTTACAGTTGTTTCCTTACAGGCTTTAGTAATAAGTTCTAAAGAAACATTTTGTAATAATTACATTAAATAAGATTCTATTACTGAACTCAAATTACTTACAAAGTGTTGCTTCCTTCCCACAAGTCTGTAGGACAAGAAGAAGCACAGAACTTTGAAGGCAGATGCCTAAATTCTTTGGGCTTTTTAGAAAAAGTTTCTCCAGAAATACTTGAAGTTCTCCACGCTGTCTCCAAATTACCTGTTGTGCTGTTTTTATAGCTTTAGATCCAGTAGGAGTTTAGAGATAACATGCTTTATTCAAAACCTCCAAGTTTTCTGCAATGTAATTTGTTTCATTTTGATGGTTCTAATACTGTGGCTAGCAAATAAAATTAGGTCTCTCTGGGGTTTTTTATATGTATATTATTAAAACAACTTCCCCATGCAAAGCAGCAAAGCCCCCACCCAGTCTTTCTCTGTGTGTAATGTTCGGGTAAGGAAGATTTGCTTTCCAAATGCAGTTTGCTTCTACAGAATGGAGCTGCCAAGTAGTGGTGATTCCTGAGCTGGGAGCTGGACTCTACCCTTCCCAGAGCTTGTCCTCCTCATGTTCTTCATGCAAGGCTGAATGCTGGTGGCAGCACTGATGCTGAAGCAGGTTTCTCAGCTATGCTGATGGTTGGAAAAATTTGGGATTCAAAAGATTGTATTTTATTGTATTTGATTTGAAATGTGTTTGCTAAAATTGTTTTGCCACCCTCAAATGGTCTTGCAAACAATAAACTCTCAGGAAAGTATGGCAAAAATTAACTGTTGTGGCAGGCAAGGTGGGTGCTTTGTAAAGGGTGTGTTGTTTGAAATAAATTGTAAAATGAACTGTCTGTGGTTATGGTGCTGACATCTTTTCCTTTCCTGGTTAGATGCACCAGCAGGGGATCCTGAAAACAGATGACTTGATCACCCGTTTTTTCCGTCTTTGCACCGAAATGTGTGTTGAGATCAGCTATCGAGCCCTGGCCGAGCAGCAGCACAACCCTGCAGCCAACCCCACCATGATTCGAGCCAAGTGCTACCACAACCTGGATGCCTTTGTGCGACTCATTGCACTGCTGGTGAAGCACTCTGGAGAGGCAACCAACACAGTCACAAAGATCAACCTCCTGAATAAGGTTGGGAATCCTTCTTGTCCTCATTGTGTTTGAAATGTGTTGTCAGCTGTACCTTTGATCAACCTGAGGTGCAGACCTTAATATGGGCAGCTACTGAAGTGTCTGATGAGAACTTAGATGGGTTGATCACTGATAAACTTTTGAGTGAACCACCAAGATGCCAAGTGGCTTTCTTGTTCACAAAGAATTCATCTCAAGCCAATCTGAAATTCATCTTTGTGCCTTGAAATGAAATAGTCTGGAGCTATTGTTTTAAGGTTATTGATTCCTGAGTGTTTGCCTTCATGTTGTGAGGGTCTTGCCTTTGCTCTTACATTATTTGGTTTGTGGCTGGATGGTCTTAGGGTAGTCTGAGACCTTCAGATACTGCCCAGTCAGTCATTGTGACTGTGGTCCAAGAGACAAGGAGAGCAAAGCACAATGGTTGGGAATTGCTGAAACAAATTGGAATATTCATTTACGCAGCACTTCCAATAACTACGATTTTCGGTTCTTGTTAAAATCTACTGGTTTTTTTTTCTTAACTGATGGTTAAAGTATTATCTGTAGTCTGACTTGCTTCATAATTCTTGCTGTCTCCACATGTCTTAATCTCTTTAGGTTCTTGGTATTGTGGTTGGAGTTCTTCTGCAAGACCATGATGTTCGGCAGAGTGAGTTTCAGCAGCTTCCTTACCATCGCATTTTCATCATGTTGTTGTTGGAATTAAATGCTCCTGAGCACGTGCTGGAGACCATCAACTTCCAGACGCTCACAGCTTTCTGGTATGTATTTGGGATTTGCCACAGTGCTCATCCTTTCTCAGTAAGATCAAGGATTTTCATTTAAAGGCTATCTGACTGTTCTTTGTGGTGGCTTCATCACCTTTGGAGTAACTGGTTCTACTGTGGACTGACCACTTGCTTGATTTAGGGAAGATGACTGGTAAAACCCAAGATGCTCAAATGCCTTTGCTTTTAGGGCTGTGTTTTTCCCTCAATGTTATGAAAAGCAATCTTATTGCTGTGCACCTCTAACCTGCTCTAACTTTTCTTTCAGTAACACATTTCACATCCTGAGGCCTACAAAAGCTCCAGGTTTTGTTTATGCCTGGCTGGAACTGATCTCCCATCGGATATTTATTGCAAGAATGCTGGCACATACACCACAGCAGAAGGTGTGGCTGCAGTTTATCTTTTCTGAATTAAAAAGCTCACCCAGATGTTTATCTGGTGTGGTGCTGTTTCACATCTCTTAAAGTGCACTAGTAGCATGGCTGTTCTGTTTTTGTTGTCTTCCATATTCACAGTAACCTAACTGCATGGAGGAGAGTCTGTGTGTCAATAACTATGGAACACAGGGTGAATTGAATTTGATAAACATGCCTTTATCAATGTCTGGAAGAGCTGTAGCTTTCCTTCTGGGCTAAATATTGTCAGCTCAGTATGGCATGTTGAGGGTTCTGGAAACACCCATGGCACATGGTGCGCAGCTGAAGCCCTTGAAATGAGCTGTGCTGCACTCAGCGGTTGAGCTGTCAGTTGCCAGCTCTTCATCCAGGTTTATATAAAAGATCAATCTAATTATAGTTTTGAAATTAAGGTAACTGTTCTTCATTGCATGTTTTTCCACCTGCTGTTCTTTTCTTGACAGGGTTGGCCTATGTATGCCCAGTTATTGATCGATCTGTTCAAGTACTTGGCTCCTTTCCTTAGAAATGTGGAACTCACCAAACCTATGCAAATTCTTTACAAGGTAAAAAAATGTCAGCTAATAGATGCTTCCAATCAAAGTAGAGGTGTTCTGGCAGCAAAATAGAATTAGCTGATTTTTTCTAACTTACCTCTGAGAGTTGAATTTAAATTATGGGGGAAGCAGGCTGCCCTCCCAGATTAGTTTCCTTCTGGTAGTGTTAGCCACGTGACATAGAATAATGGCTCTGCAAGCTTTTGGACAGTTTCAACACTTACACACATCTTATATTTAATATTTTATTTCACAGGGCACTCTGCGTGTGTTGCTGGTCTTGTTGCATGATTTCCCAGAATTTCTTTGTGACTACCATTATGGGTTCTGTGATGTGATCCCACCTAACTGTATTCAGCTAAGGAATCTGATCCTGAGTGCCTTCCCACGGAACATGAGGCTTCCAGACCCTTTCACCCCCAATCTAAAGGTAGAACTTACTTTAAAGGAGTTTAATAATAGGAAACTTCAATGCTTAAAATACTCTCTATCCAGGTTAATATTATTTAATTAAATCTTTGGGTATCTGCTAGGCAACTAATCCTGGAGTGATTAGAAGGAAACTTTCTCATGCTGCCAAAGCACTGTCCTGTTGCTCCTCTCTCTGCCTGAGCTGTGCAGGGTGATGGGAGCAAAGCTACAGTGCTCGTTGTTGCCAAAGAAAGCTGTTCTTGTGTGGATGTTTGTGCTTTTTGAAACTACCAGACTGTCTGGAGTGTAGATGGGGAGACCCCAAAGGTAGTGACTGAATGTCTCTATGGCCTTCACCCCTGAATTTTTTTATCCTTTTGTTGCATCCCACCAGAATGCCGCATCCTTTCAGTTCTTCAAGACATCATATATCAAGTTTCTTCTAAAATTTGCAAAAGTCAGGTGTTGCCATTTCATTGATGGAAGGAAGAGTGATCAGCAGCAGTAGTTGATGAAATATTGCTTATAGATCTGCTTTTTAATTTGTTCCATTGCTGATGGTTTAGTTGACAAGGTTTTCTGTCAACAGGTGGACATGTTAAGTGAGATTAATATTGCTCCACGAATACTCACGAATTTCACTGGAGTGATGCCACCTCAGTTCAAGAAAGATTTGGATTCCTATCTCAAAACCCGTTCTCCAGTCACCTTTTTGTCTGACTTGCGAAGCAACCTACAAGTAAGTTTGAGGTTTTTGAGGTTTCTGTCGGTGCTCAATTGAAATAATGTGGCACAAATGATCTCACTGCTTCAGCCACCATCCTTTCCTGCAGGAATTTTGTTGGTATGTTGGCCAGCATGTGTTCTAGGAAGTAGAAAATCCTGTGAAAACACACACTCTGAATAAGTCTTCCACTCCCTGATAGGATGTGTTGAAGCCTTTTGGAATCTGATTAAATTTTGACTCCAAATAGATTAATTGTTGCAGAAATAAATGGATTCTCATGCCAATACTTGAAGGGTAAAAAAGGTCAAATTAGCTAAAGCCCAGTTCAAAATTGTGGCTAAAACCTCATTTCAGAAATCTCATGCCTTGGCTTGCAGCAGACTTGAATCTGAAGTTGGACTTCCTCTGAGAATTGCTTAGACAAAAACATTCATACAAGGGGGATCTTTCCACCAGCATCTGGCACTGCTGGTGAATTCACATTGCCTTACCTGATGTTTTCCTTTAGGCAGAGAGTAAAAACAAATCTGCTGTGTCAACACTTTGCTGATATTTTTTAATACACACACACACACGTATATATGCACTATAAGATATGCTTTTTAATATAAGCTATATTAAAAAACACTAAATGCCAAATTGAATTTGTGGATGTCCCCGTGCGTTGTCTTCTGGCTAATCAGTAAGATACTTGGATGCTGTTGTTGTACATGCTGTACCTTTGAGTGCTGAAGGAATATTGACTGTTAATGCTTTTCATATCTTTGCTATTAGGTATCAAATGAACCCGGCAACCGCTACAACATCCAGCTGATTAATGCACTGGTGCTCTACGTTGGTACTCAAGCGATTGCACACATTCACAACAAAGGCAGCACACCCTCCATGAGCACCATTACCCACTCAGCTCACATGGACATCTTCCAGAATTTGGCAGTAGACCTGGATACTGAAGGTGAGCTGGAAACATTGCTAGTTCATGCAATGTCACATTTACAGCAAGTGGGCCCTCACTTTAAAAAGGACATTGAGGTTCCGGGATGTGTCCAGTGAAGGGCAGCAAGGCTTGTGAAAGGTCTAGAAAACATTTCCTATGAGAAATGGCTGAGGGTTTGTTTGGTGTTGAGACGGCTTGGGGGCCTCGAGCTCTGAAGGGTTGTTGTAATGGTCTTCTACCATGCCTGCAGTGAGAGGATAAGAGGAAATGGACTTAAGGTGTTACAGGGAAGATGGAGATTAAATACCAGAAAAGGTTTTTTCACTGTTAGGGTGGTCTGATACTAGATTCGGCTGCCCAGGGAAGTAGTAGAGTTGCCATCCCTGGAGGTGTTTGAGAGGTGTCTGGATCTGGTGCTGGGTGATGTGATTTAGTGGTTATGGGGTTACAGGGGTAGTGCTGGGTTGATGGCTGGACTTGATGGTCTTAAAGGTCTCTTCCAACCTCAGTGATTCTGTGATTTCTCTCCTGCAGGCCGGTACCTCTTCCTGAACGCCATCGCCAACCAGCTGCGGTACCCCAACAGTCACACCCACTACTTCAGCTGCACCATGCTTTACCTGTTTGCAGAGGCCAACACAGAGGCCATCCAGGAGCAGATCACCAGGTGAGAGGGACAGCGTTTAACTTGCCAACATTCAGCTTTTTGCTTGCCTTCCTTCTGTATTTTTGATCTTTGAGCTCTAAGTGTTCTAACTTTTGGATTTCAGGGTTCTCTTGGAACGACTGATTGTAAATAGGCCTCATCCCTGGGGTCTCCTTATTACGTTCATTGAGCTGATAAAAAATCCGGCCTTTAAGTTCTGGAACCATGAGTTTGTTCACTGTGCTCCAGAAATCGAGAAGTGAGTATAGCTTAACCACAGAATCATTAACATGGTATCTCTGAAGCAGTTGAACCTTGAGTTTTTGGTGCTGTCACAGCATCCATTTGCTGCCATAAATGCACCTACCATTGCTTTGCTTCTGTGTGCAGGTTGTTCCAGTCGGTTGCACAGTGCTGCATGGGGCAGAAGCAGGCCCAGCAAGTTATGGAAGGGACTGGTGCCAGTTAGATGAGCTGCATCCTGCATTGTAAGAGTGCCAGCCTGGAAGTCCTGTCCCATCAGCTGACTGAAGACTCTGTAAGGCTCCTCCTGACCTTCCCAGCCCCTTTGATTGGGTAGACACAACAGACCCTGGGTGAAAGTCTTACGTGGGCATGTTCCAAAGTTTGAAACAAATTTTTTGACTTTCGGCCAAACTTCAGAAGATGCTGTGAATATCATTTGAACTAGTGTAAATACAAGGAACAGAAACATTTGTCTGGACTTTTGGGTTTGTGCAAATTGTGTAAAAGGCAGGTGGGTAACTGGTGCCTGTCCATCTTGTAATAAAGGGGCAGCTGCTGATGCCAAGCACTTGTCCGGGGCAGACCTCCTTGTCCTGACATTCCCAGACTCCCAAAGAATATTGAAAAGCCAGTAACTTATTTTTCTTTATGTGAATGGGGGACCTTTAAATCACTAAGTTGTTTAAAAAAAAAAAAAAGTGGATGTGTTTGGAATATGGGAATTCTGTGGAGTACAGGAGGGGTGAGGGAGGGGTTAAGGTTCAGTGTTGCTTTCCCCTCACCCTCATCAAATGCTGATAGACAGCAAGTGGAGTGGCAGTCAGAGAATGCCTCCTTTTTGTTGGAGAAGAAACAGGCCCTTTGGGTGAGGGTCAGCTGTTTTCAGTAAATAAACCAGAGACCAGGCCTGTAGCTTTTTTTTTTTTTTTTTTTTTTTGGACAGTTGTAAATTTTGGAAGATGAGGGGTAAAATCTAGGCCTTTCCCCACCCTCCCCTGTGACCACACAGTATAAGTTTGTAAAAAAAAACTAGAAAAAAAGAAAAAAAAAAAGAAAAAATTTAACAAAACAAAAAACCCAAAGGACCAATACAGCCCATTTTGTAAGGATTTTCAATGTTTTGTAAAGTATTGGTCCACGTGTTGTATTTTGTAGCCTTTCTAGTTCTTGGGCTTTAGTTCTCCCACTCTTGTATGTATGCATACTGTAGTTACACATTAAAGTCATGACATGCAGCACGTGCCACTGTGCTTATTCTCTTCAGTTCTGTCCTGGCCAGTTGGTGTCTTCCAAAACCTGTTCTACCCATCCAAAACCTGCAGTTTTCCAATGTGTTTTGGGCACTGCCTGTTGAAAGCAGCTGGGTTTGTTCTCTAGCATGAGGTCAGTGGGCAGATGTAATGACTGGACAGAGTCTTGCTTTGAAGTGCATCAGAAAGGGCAGTTGTGTGAAAATATAAATGGCTTGGTTGCAAGCTCATGAGCAGAGTTTGTCTCAGACAGGAGACTGCACTGGAGGTATAAGGGAATGTAGACAGCCCATCAGTTTAATTTCTAGTGCCTTCCACCCTGCTGTGATCCCCCTGCAGCAGGAATCTGCCCTAAGTTGTGGTTAGCTGTTGTAAGGGTAGGCAGCTTCAGTGTTGTTAATATTGCAAGGTCCTTCAGCCTAGTAGATGCTAGGAAATAAGAGCTTCACTTCTTTCTTTTTACATAACATCAGCTTGTTAAAGTTTAGTTGACTGCTGTGGTGTGGGCAGAGAGGTCAGGATTTCCTACTCAGGTTTAAGGGGTTCCATACCTGGCTTTACATTTGTTGTATAGAGGAAAAAACAGCTCTGAGGGATCACTGAGCCAGCTGTGCCAGTGGGTGGCAGCTCAGAGGGAATCCTCTCTCTTTCTGTTCCAGGCATTAGTCACCTCTGTGTCAAGGAGTAGACTGTGGCTAGGTCCTACAATTCCATGGCATTTCTTTGCCAGGTCAGCAGCTGTACTGAAACTGAGCCTTTTGAAGTTGGAACTGTGGACACAGTTCTCATTTCTTCTTCACTATACTTTTTACTATGCCTCCCATTCCAATCCCAAGGACACACAGTTATACATTGTTTTCCAGAAATTGTATGTCTGTTCTTAAATTCCTATGATAAAACAGTACAGCAAAATTGACAGCCCCTGTTTGAGGATTCTCCCATTCAAATGCAAACAGCTCCTGAATTCTGGCATCCAGTGGGATACAAAAGGATACATTTTTTAAGGGAATATCTTTCAAGACTAATGCCCTAAACCATTGACCAGTGTCTTTTTCTGTGGTTGATGCACATCTTGTGTGCAAGCGTTATGGCTCTTAAATCTTGGACTAGCTGATACTCATCTGAGTGTGGTTTCTTAATGGGTAGAATTGGAATATTAAACTGACTGGCATTCCTGAAGCAACCCAAAGCTAATAAATCTTTCAGTGTTTGGCTCTAGCCCTTTTCTGGCTTCCAGTTTAACAGGGTATTGTTTTCATTTTACCTATCTTATGCCTGGTTTTAATTGGATTGATACCAGTTTTGCTTCTAGTGATCTTGTAGGAATGCCAGTCACCTACATGAGAGGAGTCACCCCATCTTCTATTTTTATGGGTATCTCTTCCTCTCTGGGTGTTTTTGATCCTATAACATAAACACTTATGCCCCCAGGGTTTTTTCTTCTGGTTTATGTACTTGGATCTGTCCTTTTTCAAATGTTCTTTTTGCATTTAATTTACTTATTTATTTTCCTAATAATGGCATTGGGCATTTGGATATGTACAGAAATTTTATAAAACTCTCCAATTCCAAATTTGAGTAGCTGGAAGAATGGCTTTATTTCCTTTGTTCCTATGGTTCCAGCTATAGATGTGCTTTGTTTACTGAAGGCTTATTTACATCTAAGTTGCTCCTCTGTTAGATATTCTACCCCAAATTTGCTGTGACCCGGAGTTCTGTTGGGGATTCTGTGGACCTCTCAGCTGCCTCTCAGTCTAAATCCCAATTGAATGTAAGCAGTCTTCCTACTTGTGGAGTCTCCCATCTTTCAGGATTACCTGTGCCCTGGGTTCTGTGGGCATTTGTTTCCAGTGCCCATTCTGCTTACAGTAACTGTTGAATTTTTCCTACTAGATGGGAATTTACCAGTTGAAATCTGATTCCCTTACATTACCTCCTGCCCTTCCAACTACCACAGCAATCAACCAAATTTACCCTCCCTTTGCTGATCTCTTTTCCCCTTTTCTTTCCTTTCTCTTCTTCACCTCATTCTCTTCATTACACTTCCTTTATATTCCTCTAGTGCTAAAACATGAGAGTCTGCTGTCATCAATCCAACATTCCTTCCAAGCCTTATCATTATTCTGCAATGCAAAGAACAGATGAACATCTGGTACTTTGCCCTGTTTTCCTTCCTGGCAACAAAGTAACATTAATTGCAGGATCCATTCTGAGGCCATTTTCCGCAATTCTCTAATAGATACAAAGGCCACCACATAATCAACTTCTTAGTAAGCAAATCCCCTGCAAGCTTTCCCCATGGTCCAAGAATACAGTCTAAAAGTGAAGTTCTCAAAATGCCCTTCTCCAGTGAGGTGGAACATCCAATGCCCGTGCAAGCAAACAATTTCAAAGAGTAGGTATAACAAAGTCTTGTTATAGTGTTCAAACCTTCTATATGCTTTGGTCATCACCAAATTTGTGCATATCTAAAAAAACAAGTTTTAACCCAAACCTCAAACTTTAACCAAGCTACAAAATGTAATACTCCTCTGGCATGTACGTTTTCCAATATGATTACTTTGGAGATGCAGGATACCAAAATACCAGTTTTAACAATGTCTCTGTGAAGGATAGTGGCAGTTGTGTGAGATCCTGGTCAAATTCACTATTGTCCCATCTGGGAAACCAGAACAAGCTGCCCCCAGTACTGTTAAACCAATCTGTCCCCAAGCACTGCAGGCAGGGCTGTAGCTGAGCTTTGTCATGAGTGCAAATGTGGATTTTGCTTGTCTGCAGTACTTTTAACTGCAGCAGCAGCAACAGTCCCCCTGCTCTTAGATGGGACTTCACACCCTGTTGAAGTAGAGAGCATGGGCTGGGTAAGAAAACTCATTTTTATTAAATAGAGCTTAGCCTGTCAACCTTCAGTGTTTTGTCATGCAAAACCAAAGTGAGTTCAGGGTAGAACTGCATCAAGCAGAGGGTATATATCAAATGCTCAGCCTGCAGCAGCTGTGGAACTGTGACAGTGCTCCTCCAGAGTAGTCTCAAGCCCACACAGAAATATTTTTTGTGGAAATAAAAGGAAATATTTGTTATACTGAGCCTACATGAAGACCAGCTAGATGGGTTTGTACTCTTGAACATGTTCAACATAAAATATGTACATGTGAAGAGTTTAGTGTTGTCAGCAGGTCCACCTGCCAGATATTTACTCTGAACCTCTCTTAAGGTAAGAGCTACCAGCTGGATGGATTTTTGCCCTCTTAATCTGGACAGGGAGCAGCTCTTGCCCTGAACTTCTGATGCTGAACGAGGGAATCCTCTGCTGTTCAGACAGTGTATGTCTGCCTTCCTAAAACAGCCATTAAGATGGCTGGGTTTTTTTAAGGCCTCTGGAAAAAGGTGGTATTTGTGCTGCGGAACTCTCATGGTACAATAAGGCCACTCAAAACCACCTTTGTGCTGTGAAGATACTTCTTTATGTAGAGGTAGCTAAAAATCCATGTGCTATATGAGGGACAAATGGACCCACAGTCAGTCTTGCCATCTGTCGTCTCTGCTGCAAAGAGATGGCCAGAGGCTGACCTTCCCCTCGGGATCAGCCCCAGCCAGGTCCTGGCCAGGGGCACAGAGTTCCTACTGTACCAGCTCTAGCAGCTGATGCAAGATCCTCTTCTGTCCGTAGCGCACATGCAGCGCTTGCTGCTCCCTTCGACTCAGTTTCTCATAAGCCTCCTTGTTATTTAGCAAGTCCTGCTCTGCTTTCAGGTCTGCCCCATAGGACTCCAGGGTCAGCAGCACACTGTCATAAAGGAGCTTCTTGCAAGGGGTTTTAAGTCTGGAGAGGGCCTCATTTGAAAGGGTAGAGTTTTCTTCTTCCTCACTGTCATCTTCCCAGCCATCTTGCTCCTTATACTCCTTGAATTCTTCTTCTGACATGCAGAGCACCTGTAGTGACCCAGGCAAAGGGATAAATCACTGGCAGTGTATGTCAGGCTTTGTCCTCTGTGGAACAGAAGAGCCACGTGGACCAGGTGAGTTATTCCTCAGCTGCACTAAAGATTAAGAGTCTAAAACAGGCTTACATAACTAAGTGCAAGTAATTGTGGGTTAGAAGAACATTAAAACAGTAAATCTGGGTATTGGTAAGTCTTGTAAAGCATCTCAGCTGTCACCTACAAAGTTGTGACAGCTTTCTACAACAGCAGTGCCTGTGGAGCCATTCAAGACAAATGTGTGAGTACACATTGGATGGCTACTTCAGGAGAGGAAGATGACTGAACAGCAGCTGGGAGCTGGGCAGCCACACCCCCTACCACTGTTCACGTAGGACTGTTAGTGCCAAACTGCCTTCAGGTGCTGGTCCCCTTCACTGAGCCATTCTGCACTGCTGATTTGCCCAGCTGCACTCTGTGCTCCCTTTTGCAGCTCTTCCCCCACCAGGCCATTCTTACCTTGAGGGTCATGGACAGCTCTTCCTCTGTCAACACCTCATCCCAGCCAAGCACAAAGGCGCCTTCCTCACCCACCATCTCCAGCTGGCACAAGAAGTCCCACTGCTCTGAGACCAGCTGCTGCTGTGCTTCACTTTTGGCTCCTGTTTTGAAGACAGCAGAGCTGTGAACACAGCCAGGATGGCAGTGGAGGGGGGAGGGTGAACGGAGAAGGGGAAAAAGGAGGCAGAAAACCAAGGCATGGCCCCAACCCCTGAAATGCTGTGGAACAGGCTTATTTTTCATGTCATCCCTGCTGAACAGAGATCCCTGACCTATCCTCTCCCAGAGCGGCTGTGGTGCCACTCACGCTGCAGAGCCGCCCTGCGCAGTGTCACCATCTGGATGTCGGCTGTGTCGTGGCTGTTGCCGGGGTAGGGCTCTGCGAAGCCGTACATGTGCAGCAGCTGCCAGTTGGCCATCTGCCCATACGTGTTGAAGATCTCCTGTCCTTTCCTCACGGGCTGCGTTGTAACCATCCTCAAACATAGCTGCAAGCAGGGAAAGGAGAGCATCTGAGCTGTGCTGATCCAACTGCTCAACAGGAGCTGTCAGAGACTCTCATGACCCTGAGCTCCTCCTAACAAAACATGCAGCAAGGCTTTGTTTCAACGAGATCCAGGCCAGACTTGCTGCCCTGGGCTGAGACCCCACGTCGCTGTGCCCCCATTCCCAAAAATCTTACTAAAACAGAACCAAGCTGTGACAATGCCTGGCACAGCAGCTTTGCACTCACAGGAGAGTATTCCAGGTTGGCATTGTGGTTGGCCACATGATTCAAAATATCTGCTACAGGCACCATCATGGGAGGATTGGGCCCCTTCTCATCTTCTTCTTCCTCCTCCAAAGGTTCCTGAAAGCTAAGTCAAGCCAGTGGTACACATGGCTGCACAGGCTTCACCTTACACTTAGATTCTTGTGCAGCTGTAACCTCTCACATAGTCTGTACTCCTACTTCCTTGTCCGTGCTCCTTGCTGGAGCAAAGCCCTTACTTCTCACCTGTAAGCCATGACAAATGCCACCAGCTCCTTATACAACTCCAGCGTGTGCAGTTTGGGGTCAAAGATGTCAGGGTGAGTCTCCATGAAAGGCAAAATGATGGAGTTGTACTCCAGCTGGATGTTAGCTAGATCCTTGTCCACAGCTTCTGGGATGCCTGTGCCCTGCAGGAGCCTTGTTCGCTCTTCTTGAGGCCTGTTGCAAGAAAAAGAAGTTTCCATCAGTGCTAGGGCCAAGGGTCTATAAACTCCTTCCTCCTTAAAAATCTCAGCTTCCCTGTGCTCTCCAGGTCCTTGTTCTCTAGCTCTGCCTGTAAAGTAACTCCAGGAGGGCCCCTCGGGCTCCTGCCAGTGCCAGCAAAGGGCTCGTACAGAGGGTTGGGGTCACCCAGCAGGACCACATCCCTTCCCAGGACAATACTCAGCAGCCCTTGGCCTGTGCCTGCCTTCAGCTGTAAGCCTGAGCCTCCCCAAGCCCCCTTGCTTTCACCTTACCAGAACATGGGGTGGTCCAGGCTCCGGAAGTCCTGCCAGAGGGAGAAATACGGCTGCCAGTGGGAGTTGCTGGCTGTGTACTCGTGGAGCAAGGCCAGCAGGAGAGGGACCCAACCAGACTGGCTCTGCAGGGACTCCTGGGCTACAGAACCAGACAGGATGGAGAAAACCTTAATTGTTCTGCGTTTCAGAACTAAATGGTTAGATGACAAGCCTCCATGCCTGTCTTCAGCCTGGAGACAGGGGTTGAACTTTCATTCAGGTTTGTCTTGGGTTTGTCCTGAGCTGAACCAGGACCAGAGACAGCTTCTCTGGAGCTACAGATGAGCTCTCCCAGGCCTCACGGCCTTGCCCTCCTCAGCCTGAGGCTCTTCATGCCTTCGGGAACCAAGGAGCTCTTCTTTTCTTAACAGTGCTTCAAGGAAAGCAGCTCAGTACAGGTGCCTGTCAGAAGTTGGAGATTTTGCACTGATGGACTTTTCTCCCTGTCCAGCACAGCTCTGAGGGAAGCAAGGGGATGCCCAGCCCTCCCCTTTCCTACCTGGTATCAAACAGCCCTAGAGTATCCTGCGCAAACCAGAAACGCTCCCAGGCTTTACCACAGACCCATTTACTCCTTTAAAAGGTACAGCAGACTCGAGTGACACAAGAAGCTTGCACTCACCTTCCTGCAAGAGTTCGTGGATGGACGTGGTGTGCTGGGACAGCAGCGCCGTGCGAGGGATGGTGAACAGCACTTCTCCCGCCTCCAGCTCCTCGGTGGCCAACATCCCGTACCCCGCCACCGCGCCCTCCCTGCTCAGGCGGACCTGGGGCCGGAGGGAGCGGTGAGGGGCGGAGCGAAGAGACCAGGGCGGACCTAGGGCACGCCCGGGCCGGCCCGCGGTGCCTCACCTTGGGGTTTAGCTCCACCCCGGCCCGCCCGCACCATGCCAGGAACCCGGAGAGGGGGTCGGCACTACTCTTCCCCTGGGCGCCGCTCTCGACCGCCGCCTGTGGATGGAAACAGAGGGTGAAGGGGAAGGAGCCATGAGGCCGATCGCGGCTCCCTTCAGCGCCGCCGTCCCAAGAGCAGCTGTGTCCCCAGTTCGCCGGGAGCCCCCGGCTTCCCCCGTACCTTGAACCTCTTGGGCGCCGACGCCATGACGCTGCCAACACGTGGTCCCGTACCACGTGGCCCCGGTCGGGCCCTTCCGGGTAGGCGGGAGCTCCGCCCTCATGGGCCGGGCTAACGGTGGCCAAAAAGGGACAGAAAGGGCCGGGGGAGCAACGGCGGAAACGCGCCCGGGAGCCTCCTGCTCGCGGGGGATTCGCAGTCCGTCTCTGTAGGGTCCAGCCTCCGAGCACCTCCCTGAAGGTCTGGGGTCCGTGTGGTGCCTCTCTGTGGGATCCCGGGACCACCACATGTCTTTCTGCGGGTGTGTCCAGCCCGGGCCAGTGCACCTCGGGGGGCTGCGGTGCCTCCGTGGCTGCTGAGGGGCTGCGCACCGGTGCGGTCACAGCTCCAGACATGGGGTAAAAGCAGCGGCCTCTAATTAATCAGGATAATTAAGCTCGTGCTCTTGTTCAGTCTACACCACACGCACTCCCACCGTACGTACGGGCTCTGATCTCCCGCCCAGGGCCGTCCGGAGGCCGTCGTTCCCCGACTCATTAGTGCTGTCCCCAGCCCCAGCAGAAGAGGGGCTGATGCCATCACTGGCTGCTCTAATGAAGCCAATTAGTGCGCACGAGGTGTTTCAAGAGGCTCCACGGGGCTCTCTGCGGGCTGTCCCTGGGGCTCCCCCATCCAGTCTGCAATTTGGTTCGGCTTTCATCTTCTCCAGTCCCTTCCGACCTGGGCAAGGCCTGACTGGCAGGGTGGGTTCCCTACGGAGCAAAAGGGCCCCTTCCTGAAGAATGGGGAGGAAGGGCAATAGAATATGTGGGGTGGCACCTGTAGGTGCCCGCCACGGGCTCTGTGTCTCGGTAACCCAACTCCCGCAGCCGCCTCCCTCGCTCCTGCTTTGACGCGGCTCCTGCAAAAGCGCCGCCGGGCCTCGGATTCGAGGCGAGGCTGCTGCAGGCGCAGAGCAGAGCTCGGAGCCCTGATGGGGCACAGGCACCGCTGCTGCTCCTGTCCCCGGCGGGGCCCTCCTGCCTCCCTCTGGGAGCGGCGGAGGTTTCGGAGCCGCTCGCGCAGCCTCCTGCTCCTCTCCGTGGCTGCGCATCCCTGCGGCAGCGGCGTCTTGCCAGGGCGCATCCCTGTGCCTGATCAGTGCCCAGTGGGATTCCCAGAACCCGGGTTGAGTCCGGCCTGCGCTGGCAGCCTCGTTGGGGTGGCATGGGAGTGGGAAATAGCAAAGTGAGTCCCCACATTGTCCCTGCAATGCCGAAGAGAGCGGGGTCCCCCCCACCTGTCACAGACCTGCACCCCAAGGCCAACTGTGAGCCTGGATAGCTCAGTTGGGAGAGCATCAGACTTTTAATCTGAGGGTCCAGGGTTCAAGCCCCTGTTCAGGCAGTGGCTTTATCCTTTCTGGGGGCCTGTGGGCAGGAGCAGCATCCCCTCCTGCTGCTGTGGGACCCTGTGGGGACTGCAGGGTCCCTAGAGCACCCCCCTCCTCCTTTTCCTATCACCAACTCCCCAAGGTGTTCAGAGCTGGCTCCATCCCACCTGAGACCCACACAGTATTGCTGTTCAACCACCCAGTACTCAGAGAGAGCTCAACACTTGAAAGGAGGGAGAAGGAGGATGGATAGAAAAGGAACAGCAGAGCTGGAGGGAAGGAAGCCCGGGATGGGCTTGAAATTGGGGGTCAGGGATGGCTCCAGGCTGAGTGGGGAAAGCTACTGGGGGCACCCAGAGGCTGAGTGTGGTTGACTCTCAAGGGGATGTACAGCACCCTCCACCTGCCTTCTGGCATGCCCAGGCCTCCTCTCACCTTTGTGTGTTCATCATCCTTGTCCTTATTCCCATCTGTGCTGCCCTGAGCTCCATTCTGGGCCCCTGCCCACCCCAGCTCAGGCGGATGCTCCCTTAAAGCCACCCCTGGTGGCAGGGAAGCCATCCCTGGCCCCCTGACTGGGGGACAGTGATGTTTCTGCAATGACACTGCACCCACATCAACCCACGAGCTTATTTTATTGTCCTGACAAACTTTGCTTCCCAGCGGCTCCGATCCTTCCAGGCGCATGTGCCACGGCTCAGGCTGAGCTCCGGCCCATGCCTCCGTCGTCATTCATTTCTTGCCAGCAAGAAAACAAAGAGATAATAAATAGGAAGCTTATTTGCAGGGAGGGCCCAGGGGACAGCCTGGGGTCATGGGCCAGGCTGTGCCTGGCCCCGACCAGGGCTGGTGGGGGGGCTGCAGGCAGGACAGCCCAGCCCCGGGCCATGCACACTGTGGGGCTGGGGCACTGAGGGGTCTGGGGAGGATATAGCAATCTCTATTTAATTACATTAAAATAGACTATTTAAAAAAATTATTTCTAGTAGTTAAAAAAGTGTTGTGGTCCATCCCATTCCGGCAGGGTCATGGAGATGTCCCACAGGTTTGGGGACACACTGGCCGGTGCTGGGATGGACCCCAGTCTGCTTCATCCTGGGCAGGCCTGTCCAGGGGATGGTCTGTCATAGCGGGCTCCAGGGGCGGGTGCTGGCAGGGCACTGTGCCACCCGCTAGCCCCGCGGCCACCACAGACCAAAGGCAGGGGAGTGGGCGCCCTCCCAGTCCCCACAGCGGGGCCAGTCCCGGGGCCTTAAATGACATGGCAGCAGTTGAACTGCCCCAGTGACAAGAGGCTCTCCTTGGAGCCCGGCCGGAGTTTGAAGGCCAGGGCTTTCTCGCACAGAGGGAACTGCAGGAGCCTGTCCCGCAGGCTGCCCCCCTTGCTCTTGCCCGGGTCCAGCTTGATCACACTCTCTGCGCCCCCTTCAGGGCCTGAGCTCTCCACCGACTGCTGGGCCGGGCTGATCTGTTCCCCCTGGCCTGGGGACGTGTCTGCAGGACTTGGGAGGGTGGCAGGAGTTGTCTCTGCCCCCAGTACCTGGGGAACTTCAGCCGAGCTGCTCTGGGGTGACAGGACGGCTCCCCTTTCCTTGGGGATCTCTGCTGAGGAGCCCCCAGGCTCTGTGTCCTCCTCCCTCCTTGGGGGCTCACTTCCATTTCCCCGCAGCACCGGGGGACCCTGGCCCCCACTCACTCCCTTCCCAGCCCAGGGCATCCCCGAGCGCCCGCCCCGGCCCCCCAGCTCAACCCCTGGCCCCCAGACCTCCCCGCGGCCGGGCGGGCGGTGGGCGCGCAGGAAGGCTCGCATCTGCTCCTGGTTCAGAGAGCTGCTCTTCCTCTCCATTGCGCTGGGCCTCTCCTCCTCCTCCTCGTCCTCCTCTTCCTCCTCACAGATCTGCTGCAGGGCCGGGGTGCTCTTGGTGATGGTGGTGTCAACGGCAGGAACCTTCAGCAGGGTCCCGGTGGGCTGCCGGCCGCCAATGTCCCCTCCAGGGGGCAGCCGGGACCCCCCAGCGAGGCCACCTATCTCCGTGAAGGGCAGGAGGCTGCCGGCGCTGCCCGCAGAGCCAAATGTGTCTGACAAGTTGGGCCTGAAGAAGGGGAGAGAGGTGTCAGTACCCGGCTGGGCAATACAAGGGCTGTGACAAGGAAAAGGACAGGGGACCGGCCAAGACCCTGCACTGAAGACCCAGGATGGGGGGGAGGGTGACACAGGATGGGGGGCAGCAGAGGGGCTCACCTGCTCTGTACCTCCTTGGCCAGGTTGTAAACGAGACTGAGGCGGTGGCCCTGCTTCTCCTGCTTCTCCCTCAGCATCCTCTCCGCCAGCAGGAAATACGTGGCCGTGATGTGGTTGTAGCGGTCAGCTTCCAGCGCCCTGTGTGGGACCAGGGGGTTGCAGCAGCACACAAGGGACATGCTTGGAGGGACCCCCAGAGCCCTTCACCCTTCACTGGGGCTCCCACCCCCACATCCCGTCACTCACTCCTGGATGGTGTCCCGATCCGCGATGTTCCCGCACATCATGGCCTGGAGGATGATCTCATGCTCCTCCTCAGACACGCGCTTGTGGGAGGTGAGGGGCAGCAGGGAGCGGCTGGCAGGGGACGGGTCCACCCCCTGCAGCCACGTGTGGCCCTCGATCTGCTCCAGGGATGCTCGCTGCTTCGGGTCCCGCTGCAGCATCCTGGAGATGAGACTGGGGAAAAGGAGTGACGTTGCAACCCTGCAGCACTATGTGAATCCCAAAGTAAGCAGCTTTGCCTGCTCTCCCCACCTCAGCTCCCAGGCATCTGCCAGGGCTGAGGCACCCACCCCGGGGGCAGAAAGTTGGGCTCTGGGGGTACAGTGAGGGGGTGGTGCTCACTCAGCGCACTGTGCCGAGACGTGCGGGGGAATGGTGTAGCGGCAGTCCATGATCATGGTGAGGGTCTCGCTGTCGTTGGCCTCCTGGAAGGGTGGGTGGCCACACACCAGCATGTAGAGGATGACTCCCAGGCTCCAGATGTCTGCAAGAAGCAGCAGCAGCAGTTCAGGTTGCACTCACCATGCCCCAGGACATTCCCTACCCCAGGGACCCTGGGCGGGGATGCCCATCAGTGTTCACTGGGATGTTCCTTGGAGGTTACAGCTCCCAGGTCTTGCCCCATGAACAGGGGGACCATACTCCCACCAAAGCAGGGAAGGACCTTCCCATCCCCACATCCAACCAGGTCTCAAGGGACTTCACCAAAGCAGTTGAGGTGTTATCACCTTGTCCTTGTTATCACCTTGTAGGGACAGGAAGCCCTGAGCTCTGCCCCCCCTCCCCGCTCCCCCCCATCACACAAACACCCATGGCACTGCTTCATGTCATTCCTCAGCTTTCTGATGATTCCCAAACCCCACCACAATGATCCTGGCACTGGGCTGTGCTTTAGGAGACACTACAGCAATCAGAGAGGGACGTAGCACCGATCTAGGCTCTCCAGCTGCATGGGGACCAGCTGGAGCAGGATTGCTGCCCTTTCCTGGGACAGGGATGGAGCCAGAAGCATCTTCTCTGGCTCCTCCTGCCCAGCACACAAATTCCTGCAGATGTGCGGGTTTAGGATGCTGAGCACGCCCTGAGGCGCTCCGTTAATACCTTCAGCTGCTTAACTCAAGTGTTCGAAAATTTCTCATCTGCGTCGGTTTTCTCTCTTCATTTCCCTTTGCAGCGCCACCAGCTTATTTTTCTACCGCCTCCATAAGCTATCCCTGTTCTCAACTTGGATCTGCCTTTCCCTGAGCCAACGCTGGGCTTTTGCCTTTAAGGACTCATGTTTTGCTTTGCTAAATCCTCCTGCCCTAATTCCAGCCAGCCAGCCAGCTCGGATCCTGCTTCCCTCCCACGTCCCCTCTGTCACAGCAGAGCTTCCTGGAGCCCCCAGCCCAGCTCCCTGTGCCCTTGGACAGTCTCCCCAGACCCTTGCACCTCCCCTGCACTAGGGGAGGAAGAGCACTGAGAGCCATGGGGAGGAAGTGGTTTTCAGGGCGGGGATGGAGCAAAGGAAACTTTTGGAGCTCCTCCGCCCAAACAGCAGCATCCCGAGCAGATTTCCTTCCTGCCTCGCCCCGCCAAACAACCGCCAGCGCCAGATTGCTGGCAGCTGTATCCTCACACTGCTTCTCCTGGCAGCTGCCACACCAGGCTCGCAGCCTGCTTGGGCTTTTTCCGCTCTCTGGCAACCATCGCTCTATGGGATCTCTGTGGATGCCAGGATGGTCTCTGCAGGGAGGACCCTGCTGTACCAGGGCAGGCCTGGGCAGCCAAGCACCCAAGGGACAGGCTTGTTCCTTGCAGGGACAGCAGTGCCACCGTGTGCTCCTAGTGTAAGGGCCCAAGTGGGACATGGTACCCAGCTGGCAAGACCATGCTCCAGGCAAGGGACAGGAGGGAGGCAGGTCCTCAGGGCACCCCTCAGCCCTTACCAACAGCCGGGGCATCGTACTCATCCCCAAGCAGGATCTCTGGTGCCGAGTAGGCCAGGGAGCCACAGCTGGTGGTGAGCATCTTGCCGGGCTGAAAGCGGTTGCTGAAGCCAAAGTCGGTGAGTTTGACCACCCCTTGCTCCTGGAAGAAGACCACGTTCTCGGGCTTGAGGTCGCGGTGCACCACATGGAGCTTGTGGCAATAGGAAATGGCATGGACGATCTGGGCAAAGTAGTGCTTGGCCCGCGGCTCGGCCAGGCCGCCCTCGTGCCGCATGATGTGGTCAAACATGTCCCCACCGTCGCCCAGCTCCAGGATGAGGTAGAGCTTGGCGTGGGTGTCGATGACCTCGTAGAGGCGCACCACGTTGGGGTGCTGCACCAGCTTCATGCAGCGCACCTCCTGCAGGAGCTGCCCCGCCGCCTCCCCCGCCAGCTTGCTCTTGTCGATCACCTTGACGGCCACGCGCTGCCCAGTGAAGACGTGCCGGGCCAGCTTCACCACTGCAAAGTGGCCCTTGCCCAGCGTGCGCTCCAGGTCGTACAGCCCCGCGATCTTGCCCTCACCGCAGCCCTGTGCCCCGGCCATGGCGGTGCCGTCAGGTGGGGACGGGCATCAGGCGCTGTGGGATGGAGGACATGCTGAGCAATGTGGGGTGAGGGATGGGGTGCTCCCGAATACCAGGTCCCCCAGCACCACTGACACCAGCACTGCCAGGACATCAGGTCCCCAGCAGTCTGGGCACCCCTGACACTCTACCTCCCAGTCCCCATCCCAGGACCTAGACCCCCATCTGTATCCCCATCTCCAGTTCCTAGTACTCTGGAAATCTCAATACTTCCATCTCCTAGGGCATCCCATAATCCCCATGTCCGGGTTCCCAGCATCTTGAGCACTCCAACATCCCGCTTTCAATCCCCAGTATCCTGGACATCCCAATACACCCCTCTACTTCCCAGCACCTCAGGACATCCTGATACCCTCTCCTCCAGATGTCCAGAACTGCAGCACGCTGTGCACCCCAATACTCCTGCCTCCAGTTCCTCATCACCCTGAGCAGCCCCATACGCCTTCTCTCCGGGTTCTCAGCAGTCTGAGCACTTCATACTCCTACCTCCAAATCGCCAGCGCCCCTGTCACCCCATACTCCCAGACCCCAACATCCTGGGCACCCCAAAAATACCAACCTCCAGGTATTCGGCATCCTGGCTACCCCAATATGCTCAACTCCACTACCCAGCACCTCTTGGCACCCCCACACCTCCATCTCCAGTCCCCAGCACTCCGAGCCACCCCCATAACACCAACCTTCAGGTTTCCAGCACCCCTGTCACTCCCGTATCCCCATCTCCAATCCCCAACATCCCTGCCACCCCCATGCCCTCACCTCCATACCTCAGCACCCTGGGCACCCCCATGCTCCCCCTCTAGCGCCCCGGGCACCCCGATACCCACCCCTGTTACCCGGTGCGCCCCGGCGGAGCCGCACTCACTGGGGCGCGGAGCTGCGACCGCCGGGCTGCGGTGCCCGGGCGCGCCCGCCCCGCTGACGTCAGGGCGGCTCCGGGATCGCGCCTTAAAGGGCCCGGCCCGGCGGGGCTGAGGCCGGGCCATGCTCATCGCACCTCCGGAGAGGCAGCCCCTGGGTACCTCTGCCTTCGGCAGCTCCCACGGCCCGGCTCGTTACCGCCTGTTTGGGGTAGCGGGGACTCGGTTGGCCTTAGCGGTAACGAGGGCTGGTGATGAGCTAAGTGAGCCGCCCGCCTGCCTTGATGCTTCTAGGAGGAGAGGGAGAGCCCCCAGCCCGGGCTTGTCTCCGGAAGGTCCCGCCGCTGGGGGCTCCTGCCCGGGATGCCCGCTCATGGGCATCTCCGCTGTGCCACTAACCCACTCCATCACCCGCTCCCACCCTCGCTGGAGCCTGAACCACTGAGCCGGGAGCGCAGCTCTGCCCCCCCTTTCCCCCTCGCTTTAAGCCCGTCTTTTCCTGGAAGCGGCCCGGCGAGCGGCCGGCCGCCTCATTTAGCTCGTTACTGGCGATGGGGATGCGCACAAAGCAGATGTTGCTCCTGCAGATTAAAAAGCTCTCAGCGCGGCCGCCCTCGTTCCCGTTAATGCCTTCCCAGAAGTCCTGGCCCGCGGCCCCGTCGGCTGCAAACAGGCCCTAATGAGCTGTGCTGAGGGCTCCGTGCGGGGGCTGCTGTCAGCGGGGACCCGGGCTCCCCAGGGCTGAGGAAAGGAGGAGCTGGGGCTGGATGGGACACTCGGCACCCACCCGGGCCTCGGCAATGGAAAGGGCTGCCAAACCTGCCTCTCACCCCACATGAGTCTGTCCAGGCATGTGGGGTGCAGGAGGCATCCAGGTGCTGTGGCAGCGGATCCTGGCTGGGTGTTGTGCACTGGGGGACCCAGATGGGTGCTGAGTGTTTCCAGCAGCCACGCACAGCTGGAGGAAATGACACATGGCAGATGAACTCCTCACTGGTCCTGTGCCTGCTCAGCCTGTCCCTCAAATGCAGCAGGAACCAGATCATGCCAGGACAGGGGATGTAGGAGCAGAGGGAGCCTGCCAAGAGCCGCAGAGGTGGTGCTGCAGCCAGGAGCAGTGGCTCATGCTCTGCTGATGACGTGCTGGGAGGCCTGAGGGGTCCTCCCAGTCTAGGAAGAACCTGGTGAAGGCAGCGCCTGGGCTGTCAGCCTTCCCTGCTGGGAATGTCAGAGCCTGCTGAACCCTTCCTATTATGTCTTATTCCCCCAATTCCTCATAGGGCTGAAGCCACTCAAGGCCACAAGTGTTCCCCAAAGGAGCCAGGCTCTAGGGAGATGAAGGTTTTCCAAGTAAGACATGAGTAAGAGATGCAGTTAGCACAGGTGGAAACCTGGAGAATCTGCAGATAGTATGTGGTCAGCAGCTGGAGGACTTCTGGAGGCTCTGCACTATGAGTGGATGCTTGCCAGGACATACAGATAGGCAACATTCCCTTTGAAAACCAGTCATGTTTGGCATGGTTTTGGTGAGGAAATTGTAGCCCTGTTATTTCTGTATTTGGGAACTAGGAGATGTCCTCAGGCTTGGTACTGGAAAGGGAAGTGGGCTGGAAAGGGAAGTGGGCTGGAAAGGGAAGTGGGTCGCAAGGACAGTGGGGATCACTTCCAAAAAAAACTGGGAGTTTGGAGCTAACAGGGATCTATTCCTTCCTGAAGCTGTGCAAGGCACAAAACAGGAGTCCCCCCCTCCCATGCATCACCCCACTGGCTGCCTCTCTAGCCAGACAAAGCCCATTTTCCAGAGACTCCCACCTACCTGGTAGTTAGCAAAGTCATGTGGCTACAGCACTTAATTAATAAAAAGCTGATATAAATCCCAGTAAACATGTGGGGAGGAGGACACTGAGGCAGAGAGCAGTAGCAGCGCTTCCAGCAAGCTCAGTGGAGCAACGGAGAGCAATCCCCCTCTCTGCTGGGAGAGGTCAGTGCTTACCACGGGAAGGGTCTTGGGAGCGTGCGGGATGTGACGCCCATGGCTGTGGGGCTCCCACAGTGCAGAAGGGTCTCTCCCAGAAAAGAGCTGGGTGGTTTTGTGGGATGGGGAGATGAGGACTGGCCAGCACTGGGCTGCTGGAGCCAGGTTTGGAACCTCAAGGCTGCCCAAGCAGCAGGCACAGGGTTCCAAGGATTTTGCTGACATTTGGTGGATACCACCTCCTGGCCTCTTTCCTTTCGCTCCCTAAGAGGTCACCTACTTTCTAGAGCCTTCAGGCCCCCAAAGCCCACAGCCTGGCCCTACAGCTTCTCCCGTCCCCCAGCTGTGTGTGCTGTGGTCCATCTCCCTGCCTATAGCACTCAGATTCTAGTGCCACTTCCTGGCTCAGAGCCTGGCAGGAGCTGTGTCAGATGTTTTGGCCACACACTATGCACCTCAGTGGTCTGGTGGCTGCTGTGTGTGGAGCAGAAGAACCTGAACTGACGCAAAACAGATCAAATCTCAGTCCATCCTCTGCTGGTCACCCCTTTCCGTGGGGAGATCATGAATGTGCTCACATGTGGAGTGCCCCACAGCACATGACAGAGCTTTGGGGGCTCCTGCTCCCAGGTGTCTGTGGGACAAAAAAAAGGCTCTAAAGTCCAAGGGAACAAAGAGCTGGGAGTGGTGGCTGTGCTGGCAGAGGCTGCCCCTCGCTGACACGGCACTTGTTGGGTTAGTGGGGGATGATGGCAGTGGAGGGGACAGGCCAGGCTGCCAGCAGGTGGGCTGATGCCGGCCAGGCCCCTCTGCACAGGTTGTCCCTCAGGACCATGCTGAACGTGCTGCTGCTGTGCTGTGGGCTGCTGCAGGGGATCCAGGCTGTCCTGGATCTCAGGACTGCTGACCTCAGCTGTGGCCACCTGCAGAAGGCGAGCGGCGGGCTGGAGCGGGTGGACAGAGCCCGCCAGGCCGGCCTGCAGCGGAAAGGCAAGGAGGTGTCTGCGGAGCCGGCAGGTGAGTCCTGTGACTGCCTGCTCTTCACTGACCCCACCAGCTGCTCGCTGGAAAAGCCAGGGCCCCAAAACTGAACTGGGAATCCCACACCCAGTCAGGGCATCCCCTTAAAGCAGCAGAGTTTCTCCTGGCCCTGGCTAGTGAGAGCAGCCTGGCAGCCCCCAGGGAGTGGGGTCTATTTTTCTTGTGGGGACACACCAGCAAAGGGAGAAGAATCAGAGCTGACCCTCCAGCAGCCTCCTTGTGCAGTCTCTCTGTATCTCGCAGGAGCTCTCCCAAGGCTGGGGTTTGAGCAGATGGCCCTGGGGGTCCAAGAAGCTGATGGTGACCTCATGCAGAGAGGCAGCCTGCTGGAACCACAGGTATGGCTCCCTGAGCTTTCTTACAGACACCCCTAAGCACGGGGCAGCATCAGGCCACAGCAGCCTTCCCTGTGTCCCTGGGGCTGGGGGTTTGGAGCCCAGCACGGTGCTGCCTGGGACGGGACTATCTGTCCATCACCTGAGGAGCTGGATTAAGCTGAGGCTGCTCACACCTGCAAGGGGCTCCAGCACTCAAAGGAGAGTGGTCCAAGCCTGTGCTCCTGTAATCAATTTAAGCTCAAGTGCAGCCCAGGAAGCCTCTGCAGAGCAGGAACTCACTGGGCAGTGCCCTGTGTTGCCTGGCTCAGCCCCTGGTGTCTCTGTTCAGGCAGAAGGCACAGCACCGTTTGCTAAAGTCCAGGCTGTGCTTCAAAATAAATGTGTGCAGAAAGGCCTTGAGACACTGTGGGTGAGGCAGCAATGCCTGCAGAGAGTCCACAGTGCTCAGCAGTGATTTCCCACAGAAAATAGAGCCCAGAGTTGAACACGACAGAAACCTCTGCTGCTGGCAATGCCAAGTTTCAGCAGCCACTCTTGGCTCTCTCCCACACAGTTCTTTATTCCTGGGATAAAGGGATCCAGGACCAGCTCTTCCCCTCCTCTTCCTCCTTCTCTCCCCTGCAGGCATCATCCACAGAACTGCAAGCTGAGGGCCGTGAGGAGCGCTCCCCCCGCCGCTGCGTCCGTCTCCTGGAGTCCTGCCTCGGCCACCAGATCCCCTGCTGTGACCCCTGTGCCACCTGCTACTGCCGCTTCTTCAACGCCTTTTGCTACTGCAGGAAAATCAGCACCAACTTCCCCTGCGGCAAGAACTAGCGCCCGTGGGGCTGCCAGCTCCTCGCCCCTGTGTGCGCCTCCTTCTCTGCAGCTCCAATAAACCAGCCCTTTGCAAAAGCCATGGCAGAGTGGGAATGGTGTGACGCGTCCGCTCGGGCTCTCAGGGGGTGGCAGCAAGGTGAGGGTGGCCTGTGCACAGCTGGGCAGTGCCCACACAGCTGACACCCCAGGACACATCCACGTCAAATCAGATGTGCCTCTTCTGGCTGTGTAAGTGCTGTTTCAGCAGCAGGGGCACCCCAGGTGAAGTTCTGGCTATGCTGCTGTTACCCACAAAATCGGGCTTGTTCTTGGTGTGCACCAAGCCGATAATGGCACACTCCAGAGAGACATCGATTGTTTATTTCAGAGCTGCCCCAGCCTGGGTGCTCGGTGCTATTCCACAAATCCAGCACACCCCACTGCACTTTCTGTGCCATTATTTACAGAGAAGCTCAGGGTTAGTAACTTCCCGAGGGCAGCCCAATTAAGATTGGTTAGTAATTTCCATAGAAATCACATAACTCCAGGTTAACTTCTACTCATGCTCAGGGGAAGGACCTTCACCTGGGCAGGGTCTTTTTGACCCTGCAGGCGTGATTTTTAGTGTTACCATGAAGATAGCTCAGCTCTAGGATACATGGACCTCGAGTATTTCACCTTTGTTAACAACGTACATGTTAACCATCATGTACATACATCACCATCTCGACTTACTACATCCTTAACGCTTGTTCCAGGATATTCTTGAGTGAGGGGTGCTGGCTGCTGCCTGTTCCACTGATTAGGTCTCTTTTCTTCCTGATTAGGTTTGAAAGTATACAGAGATCTTACATCAATATAACCTTGTCATATCCCACATTTTGCAACACCTTTACTTAAAAAAAAAAACTTAACGGAGCTGCTCTTGGCAAAGCCCTTTAACTGGCTAGGTATTTCCTGAGTAGTAGAAGTGGTATGTCGGCAGTAGGCTACACTGCGAACTTTACTTGTGTCTCCCCCTTCTGCCTGTATGGCTCACGGTGATTTAGGTGCAGCGAAGGGGCGCCTCACTCCAGGGGCACGGCGGCCACGGAGTTATGGCGGCCGCCATCGCCTCAGGCCGTTCCCGCCTCGCAATGGCTGCCGGGAACGGGCCGCGTGACCCGCCGCGAGTCACGTGAGGCGGCGGGCGGTAGCGCTGCCGTCTCGTCGCTGCCGCCATGTCGTGTTTCCCGGAGCTCTATTTCAACGTGGATAACGGGTACCTGGAAGGGCTGGTGCGCGGCTTTAAGGCGGGGGTACTCCGGCAAGGCGATTACGTGAACCTGGTGCAGTGTGAGAGCCTGGAGGGTGAGTAGCGGTGGAGGCCTGAGGCAAGCGGGAACAGCCCCCCCCCTCCCGCCGTCCTGAGGGGAATGTCCGGGCTGAGGGGAGATGGTGAGGGGCTGTGGGGAGACGAGGGGAGGGAAGGGGCTGCCTGGCAGTGGGAAAAAGAGCCGATAGCGGCGTTTATGAGGAGCTGTTCCCTCTTTACCCCATGGCTGAGGACGCAGTCCGTGTCCCGTCCTGACCCCCCACCCCGCCCCAGCTGACTCAGTTTCCCGGTCAGCCCGGCCGTGTGATTGCAGCAGCTGATACACTGGTGTGCGGGAACTTGGGCTCCCACTGCTTTCTTGAGGTGGTTTTTCACAGACGTTGCTGGTGAGACGTGTTCATGCCTCCACTCCCTAAAGGGTAGGAAGCCTTTTAAGGCCTGGAATAAGGTTATTGGTATAATCTAAGATCCCTGATATCCATGATTAGTGTTTAAGGAGATCAGGTCACCTAGGAAAGCACCTACTGTTATTGAGGGATCACTAGTGGAAAAAAATCTAGTGCATATCTGAGTAAATTCCCCAGTGAATTATCTGCTGCCTGTGATCTTGAGATCTCTTTTGAGGCTAATTCCGATTTCTAGCCATCATCTTTTTTTCTAGATCAATGTGTATAAACTTGCAGAACCGTGAGGATTTCTTTTTTAATTGTGAGGGTGGTGAGACACTGGCACAGGTTATTCAGAGAAGTGGTGGATGCCCCATTCTTGAAAACATTCAATGCCAGGTTGAATGGAGCTCTAAACAGCCTGGTCTAGCTGAAGATATCCCTGCTCGTTGCAGGCAGTTGGGCTACATGGCTTTTGAAGGTCCCTTCCAACCCAAACTATTCTGCAGTTCTGTCATCACCTCTGGTCACCTCGTCATCTTAATTAGTTGGTGCTAAACTGTTCCTCTGATCAGTGACCTGCTTAGCAGTTTTCACTCCTTGATATACAGAACCTCGACCACAAATCCCGCAGATTAAAACTAGGCCTGTCTTGAAATAAACTAGAAACACGCGTATCCAGAGATGTTGGTTGTTTTGATCAGTGGAACTATAATTATTGGATCATTCTTTCCTCTAAAAAAAATTAGTTAAGTATCAGTTTTATCTAGATAATCATTGCTGAGTGGTTAATTGACATTGACACTTTAGATGAATCCCTGGCCAGCTGAACCCTTGGATGCAAGTTACCTGGAGTGAGCAGCTCCAGGTAACAACAGAATGGGAGCAGAGTGCTGTGTTGTACCCCAGTCCCTACCTTAAAAATTCACAGTATATTTTTACTTAGGACAGAAGCTCATTTTCCACTTTTCCTTTTTTTCAGCTCTTTGCTTGCAGCAGTCACTGTAATTCCTGCTGTGGAGCCCAGAGCCTGAAAGAGAGCAGTGGGAGTGACTTCTCTCTTGGTAGTCACAAGTCTCAGCATGCCCTGAACTGTGACTTTTTCACCTTTCCTGCAGATAACTTCCTCTTTGGAGTCTTTCTGTACTTGGAGCTTCTCTTTTCTCTCCATTTCTCGGTTTCAGAACCAAGCTGCTTAAACCTAGTTCTCCCTTGGAGTGGTGTTGGCTGCATTTGGATGAGTCACATTGGAGTTCCTGTATGTTTGTCATGGTATTGTTGCTGTTCTGTCCCCAGCAGCTCTCTGGTGGTGGCAGCTGCTGTGCTCTTGGTCATGCTTCATGCAGAACCTGAAGACTCTTCCAAATTCACTGCCCCTCTTGTTACTCCTTCACTTGGCTCGCCGTGCCCCTGCTTAGCATGCTTTTGGAGAGGGATTTTTCTTAAAGGAACATTGTTCTTTATTACTTACATGGGTCTCTGGTCAAACGGTTTCTTTCCTCTGTCCTTTTAGTGCTGATTTTCCCATTCCAGTCCTTGTTTTCTGTGCTTCACAGACTTTTAACGTGTTTCTTTCCCTCACAGATGCTCATCTGCACTAAATCCAGGCAGTGGCTGATGTATTAGCAGCCAAAATAAGTACTGGGGCATAAATTACTGATAATTCTTCTCTACTCTGTTTAGTCTTTGCTGCTGCCTCTCATATGTCTGGCTCTGCAGTTAGTCCCAGTCCTGGAGCAGGTGGTTGTCTTGGCCATAGAGAAATCCTGAAGGACCAAGGCTGTTCTGGCCCTGGGAATTGAATATCTGGCTGCTTGGAGGGCGTTGTGCTTCCAGGTCTGAAATGCCGCTCCCTCTGGTGTGCCCAGATCAGTCTGGAAGCCTAAAGGGATTGACTTGTCGGCTTCAGGACTTAGGCTGGCAGTTCAGTGCTGCTGGAAGGGAGGAAATCATGCTTTTCTGCATGATCCCCCGTTGTCCCTGCTTGTCTGATCACAAAGTAATCTGATCCAAGCTCTCCCTTGTTGAGTCAGAAACAGAGAGCCAAATGGGCTGTCTGTGGTCAGGAAGACTCCTGAGCTGGCCATAAGAAGTGCAGAAAAACATGGCCAGGATTGAGGGTGTGTGTGTGAGAGAGCTGTTTTGGTTTAAGCTTTCTCTTAAACTCTTTAGCAATAACACGTTTAATCCCTTCTTTCAGCTCCAAAAGTCCTGGTGCTCTGGTTATTTCTCAGCCGAGGCCCTGTGCAGTACACATAGCTGGGAACTTTGGAACCTGCCTGGTGGTCACTGTCGTATCCAGTTCCTGCTTCTGACACAAGGTGTCAGTGAAGGACCTGAAGCTGCTTTCCTCTGCTCCAGTGCTGTGAGCATGGATCTCTGCTCGCGTGGAATCTGTTTGGGGCAACCAAACTTAGGAGTCACCCAGATTTCTACTGTCAGAAGATTGGTGAGTCATCTACAGCTCTTCAAGCTGTGATGGCCTGTCAGAGGTGTGATGTTCTATCAGAAGAAAGAAAAGCTGTTGATGCAGTTGAACAGTAGTGATGCTTTTAAAGCAGCAGAGTTCAGTTTGGGACTGGAATGTAGGTTATCAACTGGCTTTACTGTTGGTCTGCAAAGCTCCCTTCTGCAAAAAGCATGCAGGGCCCAAGAAGTGCACAAAAGCATCTTGAACCAGGAGTATCTTTACCCTTAGGTCAGTGTTCATGTGCCTTCTATTGCTGCTACTTCTTCTTGCTTCCACAGCAACAGTGTAGAAAGCTGCTTTCTTTCTGACTTGCCAGTGTTGTAGAGGTGGTTGGTGGGTGAAATCCAGCAGCAGGATGTGTCACTTTCTTAGCTGGGTGATAAGGCTGAGGAGTGGCAGGGAATTGGCTCAGGCTTGTGGGCCTCTTTTGGGAGAGGTTTTATGGAGACTATCTCAGCACCACCACTCTGTGGGTGCTTGTGCCTCTGTGCGTTGGCTCAGCTGGGAACTGGGATGCCTTGTAAACAATGGTGTGCACTTGGAGGAGTGGGATCTGTCCATGGATTTTGTCTTCTGTACAGCAGGCTGCGTGCAGTATGGGCTTTTGTTTTCATTGTCCCAGGAATCTTGTTTCTCCCCTGCAGGCTGCCATTGCTTTGAGGTGTTCAGCACATCTCCTTTCATGAGAGAAGAGCAGGGGAGGTTGTGCTACCTGTCTCTTTTCCATTTTGTCACTGTGGCCCTGGAATTTAGGACCCAAGAAGGCTGGAGTGAGGCTTCTCTTTCAGCATGACCACATGGGCAGTGTAGGGGTGTTGCAGAGCTCTAGACTGACTTTTCAAGAGTGCTTTTGGTGGAGCTCATGATATTCCCCTGTGTGAAGGGGGAACAGCATAGATCCTTTTCTGTGCAGCTCCTTTACTGTACTACCAAGTAAGGACAGGCCACTTGATGGTCCCAAGACGTGGCCATGTTTAGATCCATCCTGAGCTCTGAGAGTGGTTCAGTCTGAACTCAGGGGCTGTAGAAGCCAGACCTTAATGTGCTGGGGACCTTTCATTGTCATTCACACAATGATGATTTGTCACTCTACTGACATCTTGGAGCCCTGTGTGAAAAGCTGACCCCTGTGTGTTGGGACTGTGCAGCAGGACTGACCCCTGGCCCCAAGAGCTTTCTCCTCCCAGAGGAGGTAGAGTCTACAAGCAAGGTGAGATCTGAGGAAAGTACAGACCATTCCTGTCCTCCAAATGCTGACTTCTCGTGTAGCAACAGAACAGTGTCCAAAATGCTGTCCTGCTAATTTTGGTGCTTTTGTCCTGCATCCTGTATGGGTGTAACCATTGGCTGTGGCTGTTTCATCAACTGTCTTGTTAAATCAAGCTTCAGGAAAACATCGTTTATTGGAAGAATGATGGCACTTCCATAGCCTGCTAGATCATGGTGGCAAACAAACACTGTGGTCACTGGCTTCCTGCAGGGTTCAACAGAGGCTCTTTGCTGTTTGTTCTGGCCTCCTTTACCAGGCAGAGACCTGCTTCATAGCTTCTCCTAGCTAAACTTCAAGCAGCAGCTGAGCTCAGCTTCTCAGTACTGGTGCAGCTTCAGCCCTTGTTTGGGTCCTGCCCCTTGTTAGATGATGATGGTGTCTGGGTTTCCTGGCAGGTATTACTGCTCGGCAGCCAGTCAGTGCTTTCATCTTGTTTTTCCTCAGCTGTCAGCTCCTGCAGCATGAGACCTGTTTTCTGCCCTGTTTGTTTTAGTTTCTCAGTGATTTGTTGCCTCTCCCTTAACCCCTGCACTAGGTGCTGGGCTGTTGTCCTGCACTTGGCCTCTGAGGTTACAGAGGGACTTAGAGCAGTCTTGTGGAGGGGGAAAAAAGCTTATTGTGGATGCAGGAAGATGAGGAGGGGTTACCTTGCCTTTTGGACAGATTAGGAAGGGGCTGCCTAGTCAAGGGGCTCCTCATGGAACATGACCTGGCTGTGCTGAGTTTGAAGCTCTGAGTGGAGCGAGTTCAGTCCCAGGAAGGGATGGACTAGAAACACAGGCTGCTCTTTGGTGCTGAGGGCATCTCAAACTGGTGAAAAGTCGTGAGATACTGGTGGAGGAAAGAGCCAAAGATGATGCTTCTCTGTGTCTAACTGTGGCTCAGATGAATTTGCTGCCTGACAACAGAGAAGAAGAGGTAGCACGTCACTGCTGGTGGTGTGCAACCACAGGAAAGGTCTTACATTCTGCAGGGAACAAAGGATCTCTGAGTTCTTCTTGAATGAGATTTCAGAGAATCAGCTTCAGGAGTGTCTGAGGTGGCTATAAACAGACCAAACAAACAGCAACAAGGCAAATGGTAATGACTGCAGTCTCCTGAAGGGAGATGTGGGCGATGTAGCTCATCTGCAGACTGCTGTGTAATCCCTCAGCTGCTTTACTGCCTCCAGCCTGGGAGATGGCAAATAATATTTTAATTTTTTATATAGGCAGTGATGGCCCCAGGTGTTTTGGAGGAAGATGTCAGGGTTACAGCAGATAATTTTTGTGAAAACATCAGTTCAGCTCAGAAGTTGCAGAAGCTGATTCTGTGCCTGTGTGTGAGAAGACAGCTCAGTCCTTGCCTGGAAGTGTTTGAGTCCTTAACTTGATTCAGAGCTCTGCAATGCAGTTACAGCAGGAAAGAAGGAAGGGTTGGAAGTCTGAGCTGATGGGGCCATGGATCACTCTGTCTGAGCAGGGCTTACAGGAAAGGCTGTGACTGACAGATGTCTGACAGACTAATGGCTTGGGTCCTTGTTAAGTCAAAGCAAACTTGCAGGAGAGGATAGTTGCATTAGTGTGGATATAAAGTCTCTTGTGAAGATGTCATCTGAAATGTCAAGGTATTGGCACAGCAGTGGGTTGATTAAGCTCTGGTTGTGTTTGTGGCTCATGTACAGGCAGCTGCACAAAAACCAGAGGGCCTGATCTGAGAGTTAATAGGAGGTGGCTGTAAGTACATGTCATGGTAATTCCAAGCACTACCCTACCCAGCTGAAAAAGACTGTCATGCTGACAAATGGTTGTGTTCTTGCACGAGGCAACTTTCTGGGAGCAGTGACCTGGCCATAATTTCCTAAGTTTTGCGTGGGAGGAGAGAGAACAAAAGTTTTGTGGTCATTCAAGTGCTCCCTTGCCAAATGCTGGCTCAGTCTGTTACATAAAGTGTGTGAACCTCTTGGAAAAATGCCAGAACAGGCAAATGTATTTCTTAAAATCAGTCACTGGATTGAGGCCCTGTGCTGTTGTTTGTTGGTATCAGGAGGGGCTGGCCTCTAGGTGCAGGTCTTCCTCCTTTTCAGCAGCATCTGGGGAAGAGGCACTGCAAAAGCCTTGCAGCCAGTGTCTTATCGACATGCAGCGTGTGGGATCTCTGGCAGCTGCCCCTGCCACGGTGCTGCTCTTGCTGCCAGAGGCCAACTCCACCGCAGTCTAAGCTTGCATTGGGAACCTGAGCTTTTGGAGAGCTTGGGGCTTGCTCAGCAGTGCGTCCACTTATTAGTCACCGTGCTACTGGGACAGCTCTTCTGGCAGCAGATTTGTGAAACCACGGGATTAGTTTGCTCTCATCTGAGAAGCTTGACATGTGAATAGTCCTATTAAAAGCTCCCAAACCCTCTTGGCTGAAGCTTGGTGACTAGCCCAGCAGCTGGAGGAGGACAGGCTAGTGTAAGGCACTGATACACCGTGGGATGCACTGAGTCAGGGTTCATAAATCCGGTCCAATTTTTGGAAAATATGTTCTGTTTTGTCTGCTTGGATGCTAAAAGATTCAGAAAAGTTTAGTTCTGCAGTTTGTGGCTGGCCTTCCTTGTAAAAATGAATTCCAAGTGTTACATAAACATGGCCCTTATTCCAGTTGCAACATAACGTGCTGGCTCTTGTGCTGTGGAGTTGGGGGCACAACCCCTTCATGGAGCAGGGCAAAATGTTCCGGCCAAGCAGCTCATGGGAGCTTGCTCAGAGCTGTTGGAGAGCCTGCAAGGCACAACGTGCAGCCTGTGTGCCTCTGGTCTAGATGCAGTGCAGCTCTGACTTCCTGGAAGTACAGCAAACTTCTTTTTGTGTCGCCGAGTCTGTAGCATCAAGTGACATGATAGCAAAGCAGCTGCTTGCAGCCTCAAAAGCAGAGTTTCAGGTTGTGATGACAACAAAACAAACCAATGGTGTTGGACTTGAGAAAATAAGCTTTGGCAGCTTCCTTACTGAAGGCAGATCTGGGAGGATATGCAATAGCTGCTTCCTCTCCAAAGTCCTGTATGCTGCAAAACAACATCACATGCCTTTTTGGGCAGACTTAGCTTCCATTAGAGCTCTGCACAACTACTGGGAACTGCAAGTAGGAGGTATATGAATGCAACTACTGCAGTTCCTTGTGCCTTCCCTTGTAATCTGAGCTTATGGGTATAATACTCTTACCAGGACCTTTTCTCTTATATTAATTGAACATATTAATTGATCAGTTTTGTTCCATGTTTTCTCCAGTTTCTGCTAAAAGCAAACTAGTAAAGTCCTGATCTGTCAGGAACTTAATTTCCACTCAGACTCCAAAATTCATCATTTAGGAGCTTTAAAAGTGGGACAAAAACTCATTAAGATGTAGTTCAGGTAGGTATCCCATCTATCTTTGCTTTCAGAAATTAAGCAATTGCAGAACGGATGGGCCAGAACCCTTTGTACACAGGGTGCTGCCTGTGAGCTGGGCTTTTTGAAAACATTAGGAAATTATTACTATCAGTAATAATCCTGTGCAGGCTGTGTGGAGGTGAGGGACATTCCAAGTTCTGGCATGATCTAGTGTTTGACTCTGTGGCAAGGTTTGTGCTGCAGACTTGACTAAGTTACTCAGGCAATGTCTTCTCCCTTGCTAGCGTGAGCATAAGCCTGACCATGATTTGGTAGAACAAACCACAGCTGTTCAGCTGCAGATTACCCTGGGGAACAGAGATCTAGGTTAGAGCTCTGCTTTGCTTCAGCCTTGATGTGTGTAGTTGGATGGGGAGCTCTTTTTGCTACATTCAGGATTCATAGAATTATTGAATGGTTTGGGTTGGAAGGGACCTTAAAGACCTTCTTGTTCCAAACCTCCTTCCATGGGCAGGGACACCTTCCACTAGACCAGATTGCTTCAAATGCTGTCCAATCTGGCCTTGAAAAATTCTGGGGATAGGGCAGCCACAACTTCTCTGGACAACCTGTGCCAGTGCCTCACCCCTGTCCCAGGGAAGAATGTCTTCCTAATATCTAATCTAAACTTGGTCTCTTTCAGTTTGAAGCTGTTACCCCTTGTCCTGTCATTCCATGCCCTTGTTAAAAGTACTTCTGCAGCTCTCCTATAGCCCCTTCAGGTACTGAAAGCCTGCAGTAAGGTCTCCCTAGAGCCTTTTCTTCTCTAGGCTGAACAATTCCAATCCTCTCAGCCTTTCCTCATAGGAGAGATGCTCTATCCCTCTAATTATCTTAGTAGCCTCTTCTGGACCTGTTCCAAATAGTTCAATGTCTTTCCTGTGCTGGGGACCCCAGAGGTGGATGCAGTGCTGCTGATGGGGTCTCACCAGAACTGACTAGGGGAGCAGAATCCCCTACTTTCTACAAGTGCCTCTAAAACTCTCACATAAACCACTGAGAAATATGACAACTGAGTGGTATTTAAATCTTTGGCCTTTATTTATACTGAACAGTGGGAACATCTTTGTAACTATGGAGTGCTGGGTCAAAACCATCTTTGCTAGAGCTCCTTGGAAATACCCAGAAGAGTCAGTTGGCTTGGAAGCTGTTTGACTCCTGATCCCTTGGGCTGAGAACAGTATCATGCTGTACAAGCTCAGGTTGGAGCCTGAGGAGGAGCTCTCCAGCTTGTGCCTCTGGCTGGGTGTTATGTCAAAAGGTCAAACTCCTCAAACCAGGCTGCGTGCTTGCTCTGACCTTGGTGCTGTGGATACTTGTGCCATAATGCTGAGGACTCTTATGGCTCAGTGGAAGCGAAAGGCAGCCTCAGTAATGCTGCTTCAGAAAAACCAGGGAGAATTGTCTTCTTTTATTTTCTCTGGATGGTGTGTTCACATCTGGTTTGACTCAACTCTTCCAGCTCCTCTCCTTACCCCATAAAGGCCTTGAATCCCTGGGAGGATGCTTGCCTAACTGGCCCTCTGAGGTGAAACTGAAGGGAGATGAACATTGTGTACCAATGCAACTAGTAGAGCTTTGAGGAGTAGGATTGTATGACGTTCCTTAGTTCTGGATTCAGTTTTTCCACAGAGACGCTTAAATGCTTTTGGCTCAAACAGTGCTTTTATCTTGACAGAACTCAGTGTGTTGTGGTTGCTTGTTGGCCAGGACTGCAGCTTGGTTGGGCACCTGACCTGCAAGCAGGGGTAACAGAGGAAACAAAGGTTTCCTCTGCTTGAAACTGGAGAAAGGGAAGACTTCTGAGCATGTTCTTCCATCCTGGGCAGGGATTGCCTACCCTGTGAGATGGATTTAAATGGCCTTCATCTTCACTAGCCCCTCTCTACCTGTTAATGCCTGAATTCTATTTACCAGCACAATTAGCTGGGCTGCTTTGATAATGTAAGACCAAGATGGTTTATAATTTCTAAGTTGCTGTTTCTGTCTTTTTGGTTTTGAAAGCTTTTCAAATGTCTGCACATCACTAGTATCTGGGGAGACTTGCTGTGTGTGCAGTTAGGTTCTTGGTTGTGATTTTTGCAAAGGAGCCTGCAGCCAGAGCCCTTTTGGCTAGATGGAGTGCTTAAGTTATTTAGTTTTTTTATCCCCCTGGATTTCTAGCAAGTACCTCCTAGAAAATCAGTAAGCTTCCACCTTGACCTAGCAGAGTGAACAGCTGGCACCAGTGTGTGTGCTCAGTTACACAAATGGTGTTACAGATTTGCCTTTAAGATGAGGCAAGGCTGATACGGTGAAACACTGATCTTTTCCTGCGTTTGGGTTGTCCATGATAAAACTGAGAACAAATATAAGTGTATGACCTAACACACGGGTTTTTGTCTAGGTGATCTTTCAGAGAAGAGGATGCCTAGAGAAGTGCTGAGCAGCAGCTTTTTGGCTGTGCTGAAAAAAACCCCAAACCTAGCCCAAAACCCTCTAGAGTGGAATTTTTCTTTCTTTTTCAGACTTGAAACTGCACCTCCAGAGCACAGACTATGGGAACTTCCTGGCCAATGAAGCCTCCCCACTCACTGTGTCTGTCATTGATGACAAGCTGAAGGAGAAGATGGTGGTGGAGTTCCGTCACATGAGGAACCACGCGTATGAGCCCCTGGCAAGTTTTCTGGACTTTATCACGTGAGTACCAGCTGGTCATGAACAGCATTTGAAATGCTGGTGTTCCTCCAGACTTGAGAGTTCTCAGACCACCTTTCTACTCTGAGCCCTGCATCTGCTGTGTTTTATGCAGCTTCTTGACAGAAACAGGTGTCATTTAATCTGGAGGTCTCAAGGCAGCAGCATCGTATCACTGTGTTATTAAAGGCTTCTGTTCCCAGGGAGCATGTGCTCCATTGGTACAGCTGCTTGGCTGTTTTCCATCGCAGTATTGATTCAGTCTCTTAGAGGTACCATTTATCTTCATCCCTTGTGTTAAATGTTCTTGGTTTTTTAAAACTGTGGTCCTGCTGCAAAACATAGACATGCCATGTGTGTGCATTACAGGAGTTACCTGCTAGTTCTGAGGTTGATCAGCCTTCATCAGGGCTGATGTGATTCTCCTGTCCCACCCCAGGAGCTCTGGCCCCATCACAAACTGGAGTTAGGGAGTTAGGATGGCCAGAAATTGAACAACTTTCCCCTTTTGGGGTTAACCTTTGACTGGTTTGTTTTTCTTGGACAGCTCGGTGGAATACAGCAAATGCCAGCACTAGGGGAAGGCAGGACCTGGAATGTGCAGCAGGGAAACACAGGGCTGCAGCAGCCTTAGCACATCTCTGTCAGTTAGTGGAAACATATGGGGCTTCCACAGCAGGTTAAGCTGATGTGAAAAGCTTGAAATAGCCCAGCAGTCTTGAGGTATCGTCTCCCAGAGGTTTTGTACAACCCTCTGCTTCCCAGAATGCTGCTCTTGTTTTGTTCAGTAACAAAATGGAATTGTTAGTGGTAGAGAGATACTAGTCCTAGCTTGCATCTGAAACATGGAAGTAAAATTGACTTCTTTCCTTTCCTTGGTCTATATTCTTGTAAGCTCTAGTTTAGCTTGCAAACTACACTGCCAATGGTCTCCTCTAACCACCAAGGAGGTGCCTCATGGACAAAAGTGAGTTTCTGGTTCGGTAGAATGTGACTTTAACTTGCATTTCTGAGAAGGAAATCACATTCTATTCTTGAGCGGGATAGTTAATGTTTCACCTCTGGTACAGTGAGCCTGTGATACTAATTATGCATTTTTGGCAGTTGTCTGTTATCCTGCTTACCAGCTACAAGTTTTTGAATGATGCAGGCTGATGTAGAAAGATTTTTGTGGTTAATGGAAAAAATTTAAATTTTCATCTATCTGTGGCATCTCCTGCATTTGCAAATACTGACTGTACACCTGTCTCTCTGCCATGTGCCTTTGTGTTCACTCCTTTCTCTGTCTGGGTGCTACTGCTATCTCACTTTCTAACCCAGTGGCTCCTATTTGTTATTTTCTGTGTCAGTGTGTTAAAGCTGTCTCCTAAGCCTTTCCTGTTTTCTAAGAAATAGTTTTTACTTCTAAGCTTGTCAGTAAAATTTCTAGAGTTTTCATGTTTGGACCCAAATATGGAGCAAAACGTTACTAAGCTCCCATTTTGCAGCAGTGTTTCCACTGGATGAAGCAATTTCTAGTTCATCACCTTAGCTGTATGGAGCAATCTCTTTTATTCTCTCAAACTTAAGTTAACTCTTAAAACACCTCTTTGCCCATCTTGAATTTTCTGTCAAGACATCAGTGCTGTTTGAGCTTGGCAATGTTAGGTGGGTGGTCCTCCACTGTTGCTTTTCCTTTGCTGTGTTACAAGTTTATGAAAATGTCTCCATGAAATTATCATAGTAATCACTAATGCTTCTGTCACATCTGTTTAAAGGCAATAGTTTGGGCAGCACAGCAGTACCTTGCAGACTTTAAAACTTTGCTGTTGCCTAAGAGTCTCACTTTAAAAACCAGTGTGTGGCAAACATGAGCTGAATGGTCTCAGACCACTCCTGCCTTGGTTACACACTGCCTGACTTGGTAGGAAGGCTATGGATGGCTATGGAAATCCAATTCCTCTTAACTTCAGCCCTGTTGATCTTTATTCAGTGTCTACCATCCACCTAGTGTTTTGCAGAAGACCTTAGACATCTTGTGTAATCAGAAAGGCTGGTTCTTACCAGCTGTTGGAATTATTTTTAAGAACTGGTGTTCTGCCCTCAATTTGGTTTAACATTGGTCTTATTCTGCTTCTGTCATTCTCACTTTGATGCATTCTCTACAGCAAAACATGATTCTATGCAGATTCCTCTGTCTCTTGCTACTGCATAATCTCTTTTTGAATATATTGTCTCTGTTCAGCACAGAATGTTCCTTCCTCAAGTTGCCTTCACTCTTATCTCTTCTTTTCCTTTTTACCCACAACATTTGCTTTAATGCCATTGTCTGCAGTGCTGCCTAGAGGAAGGCAAAAGGTGAAGTAGGAGAAAGTTGTTTTTCCATATGGAATGTCTCTACTCTTGTAGAGCCTTTTGTGCAAGGAGGTCATGTGTTCAGTTGGGTTTTGTTGTGGTTCTGCTGCACCACTGATGGAGGGGTATCCTCTGGGTCTGCACTCATCACACCAGTGGAGTATTGCTGAAGTAGAGAAGGTGTTGCCAGCTTTGACTGGTTCAAGGTGGGAGTCACTATCAGGGTATTAGAAACTCTAATAACTTGTAATGGCTCTTCAGGCAGGTTACAACATGATACAGTGAACCACAAGGAGTTTGGAGAGGGTGCTGCTTTTGCCCAGTGGGTCTATCTTCTCTTGATAAACCTAGTATTTTGGTGACAGACCTAGCAGAAAAGAGACTTCTTAGGCTGCCTTTCAGACTGTGTTCCCTGAAACTGTCCCTTGAGTTGTTGTAGGTCTTGGTTTGGGGCAGGGTACAGAAATTTCAGAGATTTTGTCTGCTGATAGTGTAAAACTTCCCATGTGTGTCCCAAATAGTTGGAGTGGAGAACAGCTCACTTTGGAGCTGGTAGCACATACTTGTGCCAGTGGTTTTCATCTAGCTCAGGCGTGTATGGAGGCAGCACTTTAAAAATGTTCAGCCAAAAGGATGTTGGCAGTGCTGGGGATTTTGTGCTTGTGCACCCAGAGGTACTGTGTTGTCCTGCCTGCCTGGGTGACACTGGGACAAGCCTTTGCCTCTTGATTTTTCATTCTGGATGCACACATAGATAGGGGGTGATCTATCTTTGCCTTTTGAACATGACTATTTCCCACTCCATTCTTTCAGGGTAGTTAATGAGACTTGAGCAGGAAATGATAAAGACTGCTCCTGGTAGACAGCTCAAGGCAATTGAGGCACCAGGTGGTCAGAAGAAGAAATTGTACTCAACTGCATGTATCTGTGTGCTAATAGTATACAGGCTGAAGTGAAATAAAAAATAGTAGAAAGATGTGGAAAGTTTGAGCAGGGCTGGCTTCTGCAAGAGGAAAGCTTGAGTTCACTGAGACCTCTTTTGAGTTGTAAACAGAGATTTTTAACATTGAGTGGGATTGTAGGAGGTGTGTCTGGCTCAAATTGGAAGGAAATGTTTTGTAGTGTGTTCAGTTCAGCTTTGAAATTTATTGCTGCTTGGATGTCTTTGTATGTACTTACCTTTTTGGCCTTCTTAGGACTCCTGGATAACCTCATGTAAGATGGGCACTTTGGGGCCTCTTAACACTCATTGATAGTGGCCACGCTGTGCATGGCTGATGCCAGGACATGGATCAAGCACTTAAAAAACAGTCAAGCTTTCTCCTTCCTGAATGTCCTGCTGAACCTTTGAGGTGGTTTTGAGTGGATCATCGGGTGACTGTTGTGCTTGTTTTTTGAGGATGCTCTGATCTGACCCAGGACACATTGCTGACATCTGGGGAAATGTCTGATTGCAGGAGCAGCTGTAGTCCTTGTCTCCTCTGGCCCCAGCACCAACCTGCCAGGAGCCATGCTGTTTGTCCCAGGTGGAATGATACCACGTCATTTCACTTACCTCTTTGAAGCAGCGCCTGCAAGAAGTGAGGCCAAGGAGAGGAGAAGCAGCAATAGAGGCAGTGCAGGGGCTCTGGAGCAGAGGGTGCGTGTTCCATGCCCGGCTCCAGGAGGGGAGGCCGCGCTGCCGGCTGCTTGCCGGAAGGTGGCACTCCAGCCCCGTGCTTCCTGTCTCCAGGTGCGCAGCGAGCGTGGGTGAGGATGGTCACCTGGGGAGGTGGACAGGAGTTAATCTCTATCCTGAGCATAGGAGAAAGGACAGTGTTTAAAAGCACGAGAACAAAACCGACCTCAGAACGCGGCTAGGCAGCAACCCCAAAGTAAGGTCTTTGTTCTCCAGGTCACTTGCTGACACTGTTTTTTTTTTTTTTTTTTTTTTTTTTGTCCTGTTGTGCTCCTCTCCTGGCACCACACTGACTCTTTCCTGGCTCTGGTTCTCTCCAGGAACTCTTCTGTGGCAAGTGTTGTGTTCTTAGTACCAAAATAAGGGAAATCAGCCAACTTCCTCAATTTGTTTTTTCAAGTGGTGGCTGTAGCTGGCAGCCTCTGCCACTGCAAGTAGAAAGCTCGACTTGCTGAGCCTGCTGCAGTCTCCATAACACACCTGCTAGCTCTGCATCTTGCCACGCAGCTCCTTGCTGGAAGTCTGATGGTGCTTCCCCATGTCTTTCAGCCAACCATAGTAGGATCTGAGTGATAGGCACAAATTGTCTGTTAACATCTCTGCTCCAACACAAACAATGGACTGTTTGGCTGAGGGAATGCAGTGATGTTCTGTAGGGCAGCAACAAACAGGTATTAAGTGTTCTTGAAACAGCAAAAGCCACTTCCTGAATTCAACAAGCACATATTGACTTGTGGGATGGAAGTGGGTTTTAGGTTCTTCTTAGTGATGTGCTGCCTTGCATTTCTGTACAGGCTTTGTTCTTTGTGTTAGCCTGACGTGCTGCCATGGCCTGTCTCTCCTTCCTTCCAGTGTTCCTGTATATGGTTTAGATAGGAGCAACATTATGATAAAGAATCCTGACTCCAGCCTGCTGTAGCCTGATCAGATTGTCAGCTTTAGTATTTCTCCAGTGGCAGATAAAAAGGTTTAGTGGGTTTTTTGGGTTGTTTTTTTTGGTTTTTGTTGTGTGTGTGGGTTTTTTGTTTGGGGTTTGTTTTAGTTTTTTTTTTTCCCTCCCTGTTTCTTCGGCACAGTCTCTTCCCTGCTCTGGGAAGCTAGGCTTTGCAGCAGACCAGTGTCAAGGCCCTGGCAGCTGTTGGGCCCCTTGAACCCTCACAGCAAACTGATGGGCAGAGAAGGTGTTTGGTCTTGTCTTCAGTGGGAGAGCTGCTGGCAGCTGTGGACACGGAATGTGCCATGGGAGTGAGAGCTAGGAGCAAGCTGGGTCTAAATACATCTTCCAAATCTATGATCAAGCCTGTCATCAGAGGACAGACTAGGTCATCTTTTATCTTTATTTTACCAGCTTGCAAGGGCTGGGAACCAGGTTCTTTTTTTGCCCCGAGGATGCAGCTGGGAACTTGGCTTTCAGTATGTTTTTGTGGTCACAAGATGTGTTTTTGATGAGGCTGCATGTACCTTTTCCCCTTTTGCATGCCTTTTCTTAACTGACACTTCCCTCTGTTACCTTCTCCCTGACCCAGTCCTGCTCTGCCTCTCCCCTGCACTGGATAGATATAGTTTCTGCTGCACAACTTTGAATTCAATTTTAATTTTGCAGCAATGGTTTTTCTGGAGCCAAATTTTTCAATTGCTTCTTAAGCTGAAGAGCACTAATCTTCTTCTCTGGAGTAGGAAGTTGCCTGTCTTCATTCTAAAGGTACTGGAGTGTGCATCCTGGCATAACTGCAGAGGTTACAAAATATGACTGCATCCTTTTGAAATCCTTTCCTGCAGAAGAAAAAAACCCTCCAAATGCTTTACATTAGGTGTAGTTCATTGTGACAAGTCCAGCAATCCAAAGGATCTTTCCTAATGCTGCTGCATTTAAAATTACACTATACTGTTTCAGTCAGGTTCCTTGGTGGCAGTGGGGTTAGGAAGCAGAACTTACCATAGTGGCTGTGGATTCTGCAATAAAAGGCTTAAGAGCCTTTTCTGCAGAGATTGTTTTGGCAAAGCAGCACGGGTTTCTGACAAACAGCTTCCGTGTTTGCAGGGAGTGCAAAGTTGAACTGATAAGCCAAGTTCTTGGAGGGATTATGCAATATTCAAAATTAGAGGGCATTTAGCTAATGGTCTGGAAATGATCAGAGACTTGTGTTCTCTGGATGGTGGCATCAGAGCTGCATCTGCTCACCTGTGTTCCCAAAGGATGCTGATCTCATACTGGTTTCCCAGAACCAATGTCTGTGGTGATGGACTGGGTTGCATGGTGGTGACCGTGGGAGTCATGGTGTGACTGCGGGTGCCCTCATTAGAAAGGGAATCTTTGAAAGGTGTGTTTCACTGTATATTAGATTAAAAGGCTGCTTTTTTTTTTCCTGATGCCTGAAAAACATTTCATTTGGCCAGTGGATTTAAATGGGAACAGCCTAACTGTTCTGCTACAGGGCAGCACTGTTCTTAACAGCATGTTAACACAGTGCCTGGCAAACAGTGAGCTGTGGTAGTGATCAGAAAAGCTAACAAAATGCTACTGGTGGCAGTAAAGATGCAGCAAAAAGTGAGTGATGAGCTCCAGATGTCAGCCTGTGTGTCACTAAGGGAAGTCTTCAGTGAAACTCTACAGAGTCTGAGAAAGGGCTCTAGCATGCAGGCTCTGGGTGATTAGGTGAGAATTTATTGCCCCTGGATATCTTCCCTGTCCAAGCTCATGCAGTGTCATCCACAGGCAGTGTGTGGACTTCTGTATCTTCTTGGGCTTTGTTTAAAGCTGAATTACTCTGGTGAGTCTGCAGTTGGCAGGAACAGTCCTTGTACTTTCCCCATGCTCCTTCTTGCAGTCTTTTCCTCAACAGGCTGAACAGAATGTTAGAGGCATAAAACAAGAAGGGTAGGGAGTATGTATTAGGAGGTTATCAATGCTGCTCAAATCAATTTGTATGACTGCAGCTTTTCCAGAAGAAAACCCATGTGCGGTGCCTTCAGCTGGGTGTGCACTCACTAAGCAATTCTGTTTACACGTAACATGCTTCACTCCTCGACTGAAACCATTCCCAAGATCTTTCATGCTTTGACCTTAGCAGCTTTTGTTTTCCTTTTACCTTTCCATTGATTTACCTTACTCAATACTCTAGACAGGCAAGTTCAGCCCAGAGAAGGTCTGGAGCACAAGGGCACTGTTTCTGAAGGCTTCCTGGGAGCATCTTGGGTCCTAGTGCCCTCCCAGGTCCATTCTGTCAGCTAGTTTGAAGTCTAGCAAACACTTGTGTAGAGCTTTGAATAAGTACCACAATATTTAGAGGCTGAGCTAAATCTTGTGTCTACCTCCTTTGGTTTACTGCATGTCAAGAGGGATGATGAATTTTCTTGTCTTCTGCTGGCAGCAAGTTTGTATGCACAGAGATGTTCTGCACATTGGCTGGGTCCAGACCACACATTCAGTGAGAAGCAGGTAAAAGCTTTTAGGCTTCTAAACTCATTCAGGTTTCTTAGCTACTAGAGACAGTTGGGGGCATAATGTGAACAGTGCAGCCTTTCCTCTTATTTTATATCCATGAAATGTTTTGGGGTTTGTTCTTTACCAGTAAGATAAAAGAACTTCATGCAAGTTTGACTTCTGCATCTGGTCCCTGTGAAAGCAGCATGATTACATGTTTTTGGTCAATATTTAAAATTTTATTAGGGCTCAAATCTGTTCAACGTGGTGCAGAGTGCCAGGGCTCAGCTTTGCATATCAGCCTTGTGCTTCTCAAACTTTGAGGCATCAAGTTTAGGTAACCAAAGATTCTTACACCAGGCTGCAAAGTGCTCAAAACATTCCCTGGGGTTTTTACAGATCAGGAACACTGAGTCAAATGAATAAAGCCTTAAAATAAAAAGTACTTCTTGTAGTTTTTTTTTTCCTCGTTAGTCTTTAATGCAGCTAACAATGTATCACTGCATGTAAGTTAACAGATGATACCAGTGGAAAACTGAGGTCAGTATCCCAAGAGACCTAGACTAGAGGATGGTAAAAATCATGTGGAGATACAGCTAAATATAGATTAATGCTGAGAACATTCCTGGATACTTGGTTTTGAAAGGCTGCCACAGCCTCTGTAGTACTGTGAAGTTATAACTCTTTCCTCTCAAATGGTCTTGTTGATCTAAGTTTAGCAGGGCACCCACTTCCTGGCTGAGTGCCCTTGGTTTGTGGTGGCAGCCATGAAATTCTCAGCTTTCTCTTTGGCAGGTTCACGAATGTAGCACTTAGGTATGGTTTGTATTTATGTGACTCTAGGAAGGAGAATGTGCAAAGATAGGAAGGGACCAGCAAGGACACTTTGAGCAGAGATCATCACACACTGCATCTGCTCTTGCTGTTCCCACTGTCTGAGCTTCAGCTGCAGATGAGAGGTAGAACTGCTGCTGATCTGACCTGTTCTAATATGAGCTGAAAAACTGATTAAAGGATTTGACTCTGTTCACATCCATTGTCTATTACTCAAACAAGTCTCAGTGAGGCACTGAGATCTTCCTGATGTGCAGCATTCCTCTCCTTTCCAGATCAGGACATCTGTGCAGTTATTTACTAATGATCTTAAGCCGACCCTGCAGATACAAACATCTCAGCTGTTGGCACTATTCTTAGTGTCAGCCACTGCTCTTTTGGGCTTTGAAGTCTGTGTGTTGCTTTCCCCCGTGGCTGCTTAACATTTGGAGCTTGAGAGAGGTGTGACAAGTGGTTCTGTGTACCAGCACAGTATCCAGTGGGATATAGATGGATCTGTGTATTTATGCACAAACCCAAGGAAGCAGCAGTACAACCAGCCTGAAACTTTTTCCCTAAGTTTCTTCTCCCAACACCCCCTGGGTATGTGAGCTGAATGAGCTGCAAGAGGGAATCATTAGATTCTAAAGTGACTATCGTCAAAACAACTTCATTATCTTTTAAAGCTGTCTCTAGAATTCATGCCGAGTTCAGAGCACTGCTCTGATCCCACTGGAAATTTCCCTTTTTCATCCCAAAATAAATTCATGCTTCTGTAGTAATCTGAGTAACTGCCCAATGCAGTCACATAGGAGCTTTGGCCTTGCTCACAGCAGTCGGAGTTAATGTCTAATGCTGGTTTTGGAAAGCATTAAAGCTGCCTGAGCAAGGCAATATCTTAACCCATCCCGACAAAACCCCTGCTATGCACCTCTGCATTGGCCCACTGCTGTCTGTTGGCTGTGACATGGAGGGATGTCCTCATGATCCCTTGCAGAGCAGCTGTTTGAGCTACAGTTTTGGCTCTACTTTTGGAGGATCCCTGAGAATCTCAGGTCATGCAATATTCCATCATTAGTCATGCTTTGTGACTATTTGCAGTATTGTTAACGGTTTTTTTAGTATCCTGGAACAGAAAGCAATAAAAGACCAACCTACCTGCTGTAGGACAATGACTCTTTATGATTAGATTAGATTAGTAAGTGGAGGAGGGAGAAGCTGTAACTGTTTTGGGGTCACTGCCTTGCAGGGCTGTGCCTGAGTGCCTTGAGGCCAAATTGTAAATGCCCCATGTGATGAATGTTCATGCATTTTACATGCTCCCCTGCTAAAACAGCCTTTCCAAATATTCATTAGGCACTGCAGTCTTTCTTGCATATCTCACTTATCAGTGTCTGTACTTAAGTAATGCCAGCAAGAGGAAACATACGTTGTCAAAGTACTTGTGCATGGCTTTTGCACTTGTGCTCTACTCCTGCTTGATTCTGCTCCATAGCTACCCATGGGTGACTATGTCAGGATTTAGCTTCTGGGGGCTGGCTCTCCCCTCTTCTCTGTGAGGGCTCTCTGCTGTGTCTGCCTGAGACCATACCTCCCAAAACCAGCAGTGAGAATGAACTCTGGCCTACTGCTGCTGAAAGGAAGGTTTCCCCCACCAATGCCCCTCTTTCGGCTTCTTTAGGCATATCCTAGCCTGACTTTGTTCTTGTTATCTGAGTGTCACCTAATGCGTATTGTTCTGCAGTGGAAGTTGCTGGAGGAGCAAAGATAGTGGCTCCAGTTGACTCAGACTTCAGGAAGCTGTAAAACATTGTCTCTGCCCTGTTGTGGATGATGCTGAGGGTATTTCTATGTTTGCTGACTCTTTTTGGTCCCTTGATAAGAAATTATACTCTCCTGTGAGATATTACTGACACTTCTCAGTATTGACTAAAATTGTATTTCTGTGAATGTACAACACCTCTGTTCAGTGGGTGACAGGAAGAGTTATGCCTGGTGTAACTGTGCATGTCAGACTCTGTCTGGTTTTGTGCCCATGTCCCCAGGTGAGCAGAAAGCAGCTCAAAGCAGGAGTGTAAAACACATTTGTGTGCAAGAGAGTTTTGCTATGAAGAGACCATCCAAGTGGGCTGATGTAAGGCTTCATGGTGTTGCAAGTGACAAACTACTTCTGTTTTCTTATGTGTCCCAGAATGTGGTCCTCTTATTAGCTGCACTGAGAGCTAGTGAAGGTTAAAATGCTCTTGGAGGAGTCTGAGCAGGCATTAACCATGAAAGCTGAAACATTTGAAGCTGGTCAGAGCTTTATAGGAGATGAGGAAGAAGATGACAACAAAAGTTGCTCTATTACACAAGTCATTGGAGGTTCTTAGAAACACTGCTGCTGCTGTACTTAATCTATTTCTTTGGGCCTGGGGGGAAATGCCAGCATAGCCAGGACCTCTGCCATGGTCTTGGGACAGCTTTGCTGATGGAGGCAGATGGGTCCTTGTTGAAACCTGACACAGCAATGTGATTTTGCCCTTTCCACATATGAGAAGAGGCTTTTCCAGCTGCCCTGGCACTGGAAGACTTGTCCTGTAGTCATGAGTGGCTAAGCTGTGACTGATTTTATTGGAATGAAGTAGGGACTGAATGTGAATGAGGATGGTCTGGCCTTGTTTGAAGTAAATGGAACTATTGTGAAGGATTAGGTAGTGCTGCTGGTGTCTGCATGGCTTTAACAGGTACAAGAAGACCTTTGTCCTGCTGTATTTGCCTTGTTATTGTGAAGGTTTGAAATGCTGTCAGGAGGGAAATTTGAATGAGAATTCCCCTTCTGTCTCACATATATTAACTCTTCCTGCAGGGATGAATCCTTTGACAGCAAGAATTAAGGAGGTGAAGTAATCTTTAAAACAGTTGGTGCTTCCTTGGCATTTGGGCTATAGACCGTGCATTTCCCAGACCTCCCTGAAGGATGAGGAAACAGTCAAGGGGTATAAATTAAACAAGGAGGACCATGCTTTGTTCTCTGGCACTGGAAGCCAGCTGGATTGTCTTTTCCTGAGACCATCACTCTGAAAGCAGGAGCTTCCATGTGTGAAGAGAGTCAGATTTTGGCAGCTCTCCTGAAACCTGGCTGTGGCTTTTGTGCTGAGCTAGACTGGGAAGGCATGAAAGAGCTTGGTGGGACTCCAGTAAGCTGCTCTGAAGACCTGAGAGCAGTAGGGCTCCAGACACTTCTCCTCAGTTCCTTTTTTGTGCAGTTGACATTGGCCAGGCTCCTTGCAATATCTTGTGGAGAGTGGTATCTGTAGTAAACTGGGGATAGGAAGGAGGTGTGCTGGCGTACATGACTGTTATTTCCTTACCTATTCCTTCACTGTAGGCTGAGTTAAAATAACAAATTTGGTGTGGTTGTATATTGTTGCCTTGCTTTGTTGAGAGAAGTGCCTATGGTCTTTCCTTAAAGCTACTGCGTTGCACTAAGGAAACTTGCATGTTGAGGGCAGATGGTGGAGCTGGGAAATGTTCTTCTGTATCCTTGTTCTGATGCACCTCATGAAGAAGCATCTGTGTTAGGGTGCAGATGCTTTTATTTACCAGGAACCAGCTGCTTACTGCAAGGGACTTACCTCAGTTCTCATAAACAGGCCCTTCTTGCTGTCCTGGAGATTGCAGTCATCTCCATGGTGAGAGCTGCACAAACAGGAGGGAAGATAATGACCTTGCAGATTAAAGGGCAAAAGGAGGTTTCCTAGTACGTGAAGCTTGTGCTGATTGCCCTGGTTCTAGATTGAACCAGGAAAAGTAGGCTGTGAAAACAGAAGGGTGCTCTGCAAAAATCATAGGGCCAGGAGGTGCCTTGCAGTGTGGACAGAAAAAAGCAGCACCTGTTTGAGGAACTAAGGTGTGGATTTGATGTTTTCATGGACATGCCCTTTGAGCATACTTGAGAGGCAATAAGCCCATCTAATAAAAACTCGCAAAATCTGCCTTTAACTGGCTCTGCTTACCTGCCTTTGATGTGGTTAAAGGGAAGCAGGTCTGCACTGTGCTCCTTTTTAGCTTGGAAATGCAAAGACCAGCAGCATCCCAGTGTGTGTCTGGTAAATATCACCAGAGCCTTGCCATGCCTGTCTTCACCTCAGTCCCAGGATGCTGGCATTAAGTTCCTTTCTTCAGTACTCCAGTGCCTGTGTGAAGCCTGACTCTCAGCAAAGCTTCAACTCCAGATGTGCATAACTCCTTCTGCCATTCTAGTTCAGACTGATCTCATTTGTTTTGAAGTATCTCCTGCCAAGGAGCTTCTTCAGGTCTTTTCCATCATCTAACTTTTTAGAATTCTAGGAGTGCAATCAAAGGAGTGTAAAATGCCACATATCCTGCTCTTAAGCATCGTGCCTCTTCCCTGTGCTACTGAGGGATATCTGCAAAGGCAACTTCTGCTGAATAAAAAAAACCCCTCATCTCACTTGATGTTTTTCAGGTTCTCAGCTTGGTTGACTTGTGGCTTAGCTGGTGGTGAAGATGCCTAGAGTATCACTGCTGTTCTTGCTGGGACACTTGGTATTTATGTGATACCTCAATCCCTTGCTTGGACCTTCTACTTGGAGAAGGCTACCAGCCTTTTGTATGTACCCAGTCTTCGGGCCAGCTGTGTCTCTTTTCTCTGGCTGGACTGGGAGTACTGGGAGGTGTTCTTTCTCCTCTGCTCAGGGGAAGCCTCACCTGGCATCCTGTGCCCAGTTCTGAGCTCCTCAGTGCAGGAGAAAAATGGACATATTGGAGAGGAGGGCCACAAAGGGCTTGTGTTGGTGGAACTTATGCCAGGTACTGTGATTCCAGATTGAATGTCCCATTGCTGCAGTGCCAAGGACTGAATCTCCTAATCCTGAATAACATAAGTGGAGAACTTGGTTTGGGGCGTCATAACTTGGGCTAATACGAAGAAGTTTGTAGCTTTTGGTGTAGAGGTGTGAAAAACCTTATGTGTAGTTTCTTGAGGGTGTGAGTGAAGGTTGTGCCAAAGCTGCCAGTCCTGTTGTTTTTGGAATGGAGTGAGGCGGCAGAAATGTGACCCTTCCTCCTTTCACTTGGCAAGATGGAGCAGTGTTGCTGGCACTGAAACTGGAGCCAGGCTCCTCTTGGAGGTGTGTGGGGTTAGAATGAGAGACAGTAGACAAATGACCATGGGGGAATGTTAGGAAAAGCCTTTTCATTGCAAGTGTGGTTGGATGCTGAAGCAGAGCCCCAGGGAGGTTGTGAGATACACATCCTTGCAAGTAATTCAAAGTCTTTTTGCCTGAGCAGTTAGAGCTGGTCATGCTTGGAGCAGGGTATGGGGCCAGAGGCCTCCAGAAGTCCGTTCCAGTCTAATGGTCTTCAGTGGTAGGTGGTACCCAGATGGTGTGGTTCAGCTGTGGTATAAATCACAGCCTGGGAATTATGCCTGATTGCCTTTTCCTAGCCTGGCATGAGAAACAGATGCTAAGGGGTTGCCTGAGTACTTTTTTGTGGGAAGCATGCATCTTTCTGGAGATGTTCATGAGGAGATGATGTGTGCCTGTTGCTGGGTTTCGTATTGTATGTATTGTTTCAGTCTTCCTCTTTCATTCCTCCAGGTACAGCTACATGATTGACAACGTCATTCTGCTGATCACTGGGACTCTGCACCAGCGCTCCATCTCCGAACTGGTGCCCAAATGCCATCCTCTGGGAAGTTTTGAGCAGATGGAAGCTGTGAACATTGCTCAGACACCTGCAGAGCTCTACAATGCAATCTTGGTGGACACTCCCCTGGGTGAGTGGAGCTGTTCAAAATACCTTTCAGCTGTCTGTGGTGGAACAGATGTCCCTTTCTCCCCCAGTCTAACTATCTCCATCTAAGCCTAAGTTGTGCTCCAGGAAGACAAAGCGGTGGGTAATTCACAGTTGTGGCTGTACTGCCTGTGGTGGCTGGGCTTGAGTTCAGGTTTATGTCTGTCCTATGCCATCTTTTCCTCTGGAGGACCAGCTACCTCTCTGTACCCTTCAATCAGTGTCCAGGCCATCACAGTGGTAGGGCAAAGTGGTGGACGGTTTGGTTTTTGTGAGCCAGGCCTTCTCCTTAGTGAAAGGCTATTGAGTCTTCTGCTGGAACGAATCACTTGATTTCTAGCACTTTTAGTTGGACCATTGGGTAATTTCTTGTATTAAGTTTTTATAGATAATTACAGAGATCTGCACAATGCCCAGTCTTGTTCTGAGACTAGTAAAATTAGCACTAGTTAAATAAAAGCCCTTTATGTAAACAAAAACCAAACAACCAGGAAAACAAAGAAATCTCCAAAAGCCTTTTATAACTCATTGTATAGCAGCATCCTAGACTGAAGTATATTGTCTCAGGGCTGCAGGCTTGTTCAGGAGGCACATAATGCTAAAACCAAGTGTCTTATGAAGAGCTAGTCAGACAGATCTTTCTTTAAAGATAAAAGGTGTAGGAAGTGATTCTGGAGAAAATATGGAAGTCTTTGCAGTAGTAGGGGAGGTAGTCACAGGTGACTTTCTAGTTTAGCATCTGTGGGCAAAAACGTAATGACATATGCCTGAGTCAGTGATTAGTCATTCTTTTGGGGTTGCTAGAAAGAAGAAAACACTCTAAGTCATCATACTGTCTTTGATAGAAATAGTTGGCTTTGGAACTGAAAGTGCTTTTGTAAATGCTCTATGTAATAATGGGGCAAATGAAGTAGTTGTCATGGAAAAATGACTTGTGGCCAGTAAAGAAGGGAGAACCTGCCTCAGGAGATCTGGGTTGCAAGGCAGGACAACAAGCAGAGCAGGAGAACTGAGGCTCTGCATGCAGTTGAGTTGAGCCCACTGTAGGGATGATGTGTGGGAAGAAAATCCTCCTCACAAGTGGGAACCTTCCCATTTTGGCAAGAAGATAGAACAGAGTATTTCAGAGATATTATCTCTGATTCCTTAAAGCTTCCAACAGAATATGGAGTGAAAATGCCCTGTGTCAGTGTTGAGGTGCTTCTGGACAACATGGCTGGCAATTGAGGGTCTTTGCCTCTTGCTTTCATGTGCTTGTACATGAGTTGGTTTTGCTTGCTTCAGCCCTGCCTGGGCTAGCTTCTCCAGACCTTTGCCCTGGCCATGCCCTTGGGGCTGTGTACCAACCAGTGTGGCATTTCTTCAGCAGGGGAACATGGGGAGTAGCTGTATTGCCTAAACAAGCAGGCTTGCAGGCTTCAGTTGTTTAACTTGCACTCTTTCCAGTGACCACACACAAAGAAACAGCAGCTCTATCTCCTAAAAGGACTTGAGTAGCTACGTGGCTTGGTGGGAATGCCTAACCCCAAATGGCTTTCATAGGTTAACAGGGCTGTAAGCCTAATTTGGGATATTGGAGGGCCAAGAACTGAAATAGCTGTGTACTCATTCCTCAGCTACTCTGAAGTAGCCACTGCTTAGCTATCCAGGCTGGCCAGCACATCCTGCAGTAAAAACCAGTCCTGGCACACTCTGTTTGCATTTTTGCCAACCATCAGGAGCAGCGTTCCCCTGGACACGTGGCATTGTGCTCTGGTACTGCAAAGAAACTTCTGCAAGAGGTTAACCTCTGTTCAGGATCCTGCAGACCCGCACTGTGACTGCCGTCCTTCCAGGCAGCTCATGCTATAAAAAGTGGTGCAGGCCAGAGGTGTGAGCCTGCATTGCAGCTGGTTTGTTGCACAGAGCAGAGCACTGGTCAGTTCTCAGCATGGCTGTGGTGTCTGTTACCCACAGCTGCCCTGTGTAAGCTGAGACAGATCAGATTTCTCTTTGCAGCAAATTCAGCAAAGTTGGTTACTGAGTGAGAGTTGAAGTCAGGAAGTCCTGTCAGTGGGTTTTATTGTACTACTCGTTTGCATTTACACTGTAGATGTACAAGACTCATCTATATCTGCAGCTTGTAGCACCTGTTTGATCTGAAATCTGTGTTATGTGGCAACAACTTCTCCAGCTCCCTCCCAGGGATACTCTGGCAAAGTATATAGGGCCGAGCATCTTACCAAGTCCTACTGATTTATTCTGTCTCCTGTTACTAACTTTCAGCTAGAGAAATAAAAGCCCCTGGAAGAAGTGAAAAATGAGACTGATAGACTTGACCAGGAGAAACAGCTCCTGACTCCAGTCATGACCAGTGTCATGGGCTATACGAGCTATGGCATCATCATACCTTCTTAATCCCCACTAAGATATTGTAGAAGGAGGAAGAAGCATCAGCTCCTTGTGTTTCACTATCTGCTGTCTCACAGGTGCTTAAGCACTCCTGCAATGCTGTAGCAGGCAGTTCAAAGCTGCCTTGTCACCTCCAAGTGCCTGCATCTGGGAACAGTTTGGGAACTGCTTATATTTAAGTACAGGCTTCTCTATCACTGGTACTGGGCGCTAGAGCTGAGAATTTCTGCTGGGAATAGGCTGTTAACAAAACCATAGGACTAAGGGGTGAAGAAAGATTTTCATATGAGAACCCCAAAAATTATTATGGCCTAAGGAACCATGGTGGAGCCTGAGGTTTTGAGTCATGACAATTTGGCTGCTGAAGATAAGAGCCAGGCCTAGGAAGGATAAGCTCAACACAGGGTGTGCTTCTGCCTGGTATTGTTGAGGAGTCTGGAAAGTGCTGAGCATGGGTCTGGTTAGGGCAGTGCTAACTCTGTCTCTGGCTCTGTTTCAGCTGCTTTCTTCCAAGACTGCATATCTGAACAGGACCTGGATGAAATGAATATTGAAATAATTCGAAACACGCTGTATAAGGTAAATGAGTCACAGAATCACAGCATGGGTTCAGTTGGAAAGGGCCACAGTGGGTCATCTGATTCAACCTCCCTGCTCAAGCAGGGCTATCCCAGAGCACATGGCACAGGATTGTGTCCAGATGGTTCTGGAATATCTCCAGTGAAGGAGGCTCCACACCCTCTGTGGGCAAACAGTTCCAGTGCATGCTCACCCACACAGTAAAAAAGTTCTTCCTCATATTCAGGTGGAACTTCTGTGCATCAATTTCTGCCTGTTGCCTCTTGTCCTAGTGCTAGAGACTCTGAGAAAGGAAGGAGATGTAAACTTCCCTTTTTATTCCTGGCATGGTAATGAAACATGGCCAAAACCTACTTGCATCCTTTGGAAAGTAAAGATAACACTCCTGGAGGTGCCTGACATCCGATCACAGAGTTCTGCTGAGTCAGTGCACCAGAGCTAGGCAAAGAGGATTTTCTCAAGAGTCTGTGCAAGAGATTTTGCACAGGTTGTGTCTTTGAATTTACTCATGCCCCAGGCAAGCAGGAGAAGTCTGCTCCCTTACCACACGGGTTCAGAGGTGCAGTTAACTGCATTCACAGTGACTAAACTTAAACTTGGTTGAAGGACTCCCATCGGCTTCACTCCCTGTCTTGAGCTTCCAAAGACCTTCCAACTGTCTGCTCAAGCCTTCTGTGGCTGTGATTGGGATTAGATATTCTTGTAGAGTAGTGTGAAAGGTGCAAGCTGGGAAGAGTATTGGCAGAGGGATGTGGAGGGGCTAAGGATTTCCTTGTCTTGAGCTTCATCTCCTCTGCAGGCCCTGTCTGGTTTTAGCTGGTTGTAGCAGTGTCAAAGCATGTGTTTATGTGCAGGCTGTGGCTATCGCTCCATCTCCACTCTCTGGATCAGAGGTGGGATGTAGATTTTATCTGTCAATCTTGTTTTGGCTGGTCATGGCCAGCCTGCATTCGGGGTGACCTCTTCTTTCCAAGGAAGCAGTGGCCTGTTTGGAGAGGCAGAGAGCAGGTCAGGCGTGAAGGGAAGAAGGCAAAGGGAGGGAAAAGGAGCAGCGTGTCAGCAGTCATGCCCAGCTGCCTGTGGCCTCTGGCATGTACTGGTCTTTGCTGTAACAGGGAGGGACACCTTTGTGCATAAACACCACAGCCTTGCAGGGCACGGCCTCGGTCTCAATGTGAAGGAGGAGGGGGAAGGCAGGCAGCAGAGTGGGCACAGGGAAAAGTGGTTGGGAGGGAGGTGGGATGTATACCCTTGGATCCCAGCTGCCATGTCCTTTCCCATATCCTTTTTGAGGCTCAATACTGCTTTGTAGTCTGCTCTTCCTACCCACAAATGGAAATGTCGGTGCCTGTAATGCCTCAGTGTGTGCTGGCACTGGTTCTTGCTAAAGAGCAGTATTCCCTGGGGAATACAGAGGCTTTGTCCATAACAAATCACAGGGATGAAGGAGTGGAAAAGGTGATTGCTGCTTACAGACTACTTAAAGCTACCTCTCTCCCCAGGCACTGGAAAATGTATAATATAATGCAAATGAGGGAAATAAAATCAGGTCTGAAATATGCAGAGAGCTGCTCTGAGAAGCACAACAGGCCCAGGACAGATGCCTGTGTTCGTGTGGAGTTGGCATGAGAAGGGGAAGTGCTATCTCCCAGACATACTGGAGGTTTTTGTAAGGAATCTATGAGTGTGTTGACAGAAGGTTTGAGCAGGATTCATAGGAGGAAGGCTATTACAAAGGCTTCTTGTTAGCAGTGAAGATTCTCAAATGGAAATATGACTAAAATGGGGAACAGAGGTTAAAAATGGTCAGTGCTTAGTGTAGAGTACAGTCAGCAGCCAAGTCTTGCAATGGAAGTGGGGTGGCATTGTTATCTTTATTGCTGGCCTTGTTATCTTCAGTGCTTACTCCCTTTGTTCCATCTCTTGTTGAAATGAAGCCAGCTGACTGTTGGCCTTTGCTGGTGACTTTCTTGTAGGAGCCAGTTGAAGGAGCTTTGCAACTGGACAATAAAATAAAGCAGGCAAATCAGTGTGGATAAATGTGGAGCGGTGTATGGGAGAGGCTAGGAGGGAGCCCTAACTCTGCTTGTATAGTGAGGGTCTCCTTGTTCCTTCTTACTACTCACTGGAATCTTGGGTAGTGATTGACCTGAGCAATTGTCTCTATACAAGGTAACATGTTCCTAACAGTAGAAAAGAACTGTATGAATATCACTGTGCTACTGCATCCATCTGTAAAGTGTGTTTGACCTGGACACTATCTCATTCCACTCATCTCAGACTATTAACAGCAAAACACGAGATGATGCTAAGGCAGACGTATTTAGAGGCTTGGGTATAACATCTGTACAGAAAACTGCAGAAACGGGCTAGGATTGATTCCTCACCTGGCAGAGGAGGGTGGTATCCACAGGTGATGTTGGAAAAGTCAATGTGGATGGACAGGCCACAGGCCTCTCTTCAGACTGGATTTGAGGACAGATGAGGCTAGCAGGAGGCAGAAGGGGTGGGTTCATGAAAGGGAAGACCCATTGAGGATCATTAAAGGCAAAGACACCTCTGTTCCTGGGGTAAGGGCTTCAGGACATTGAAGTTTTTCTGTCAGTTGCTGTCACTGGAGAGGCACCCAGTGCAGTTGTTTACAGACTGTTTCCATGTTGTCTGTAATATTGGATCCCCATTCACTGCTGGGTATTTGAGTTCACCTGTATTTGCTTCTAAAGCCTTAGGTTTGTGCATGAGCTCTGATAAGGGCAGAGGTAGTGACTGAATCTCTTCTCCACGTTCCCTTTCCTGTCAGCCTCAAATGGCATCTGTTATCCATGTCCTTGTTCCTGTGGTAACTCTACAGACTGATGCTCTGTGCTCTCTTCCACCTGACCAGTGGCAAGTGCTGGAGAGGCTTTCTTTGATGAGTGATGCTCACCCAGCATTGTCCTCTTGCACTGTGTGGAAACAAATATTTACAGAACACAGTAATCCAGGTGCTTTCCTAGTGCAGAGGCTGAGGGTATCCAACTTGTACATTCTTGGTCCATCTTCAGTCCTAGAGTTGTTGTGATAAAGCAGAGATTTGTGGTGTCTCAGCATCCTTTTATTCCATCCCTTAGAAGTGATTCTGGTTGCAGCTCTCTGCTCGGGAAGGTGTTTTATTACTTGATCACTTCTTCTGAGAACATTTTTGCTGAACAATACTTTTAGCCATCCACAGCCTTCTTAGGCTCCCCCTGGGAGACAGAGTCATCTTCCAGATGGATTATGGAATATCTCCACGAAGGATTTCCTGGAGGCAGTGTAGCTGTGCCTGGCTGTATGTTTTCTGCAGTGCTTCAGTTGGGATAGAGACCAAGTGGCCGCAGTGTGAAAAGAGAATTAGAATGGCTGGTTTCTTTCACAGATGTCCTGTCTCATCTCTTGACTCTGCTTACACAGCGCTACTTTCTGAGTGTAGGTCTTGCAGCTATGGTTGTGTGGCTTGGCATGTTTGTGGAGGCCAGAGCAGGGTCAGGAAACCACGTGAGACTTCAGTAAAATGAGTTAGGCGACTCAAAGGAGGAAAATAGGCTTTAACCTTGCTGCCTGGGGATCTTGCCCACAGTAAGCTCATGCAGTCACTTGAATAAGCCCAACCACAACCCTTCATGTCTCTGGCTCCTGGGGAAAGCACAGTCCTTGTGTGGGCAAGTTCATATGGGGCCAGAGTGCCTGTGCTGTGTTACAGAGCGTCTGGGAGCAAGCAAGCAAAGTCTGCTTGCTGTCTGTCCTCTGCTGAAGGGCCCTGTGGGGGAGTAGATGAAGCTGTGTAGAAGAATGGTCATCTGCCCTCTCTCTTCCAGGCTTACCTGGAGTCTTTCTACAAGTTCTGCAAGACACTGGGAGGTACCACGGCAGATGCCATGTGCCCAATCCTGGAGGTAGGTCTGGAAACTTCCATAGCTGGATGGTATAACAGTGATGGTCATCACTCCCTGCTCAGGCCCAGCTTGTTCAGCATTCTCCAGTTAGTGTTCAGCATCCCCATGTCTGCTTGACCTGCTCACTGGTAGACCTGGGGAACACTGCCTGGGCATGGCTTTTGTTCCCCAAGTAGTGATACATTTGTTGCCTCTGTGGCAACATCTTCATCCTCTCACGTGGATAACATGTAGGAGAGCTACCAGAGCTGTTTGGGTCACAGCCTGTGTCCGTGCCAAAGCTTGCTATAAGATGTGCAGAACTCAGCAGCAGTAGGTGAGAGACACTCCTTGACTTGGTCAGGATTTGGCTTGTGCCTGGGATGGGGATTTCCTCACCTGAATGCTCCCCGGGTACTGGGCATACTGGGAGTCTGCACTTGTAGCCTGCCCTAGCTGAGCACTGGAGAGCTGTACACATCCCAGCAGCCTCCTCGTGCTGCCCTCTGATGTGACTGTATGCAGAGCAGCACTAATATCTGCCAGCCTCTGCATCTCAGCATGAGCCACTCTTTTCCCACAGTTTGAAGCTGACCGGAGGGCCTTCATTATCACCATCAACTCATTTGGTACTGAGCTGTCCAAGGAGGATCGAGCCAAGCTGTTCCCACACTGCGGCAAGCTCTACCCTGAGGGCCTGGCTCAGCTGGCCAGGGCAGATGACTACGAGCAAGTAAAAAACGTTGCTGACTACTACCCTGTGAGTGTTCTGGGGTGAGGGCCATGGGGATTGGTACAAGAACCTGCTCTGGGTCAGAGCTTCTTGGGGATCTGGGGGAATTTGTGGCTTGACAGCTTGGGGAGAGAGGTGCCAGTCTTCTCTGATGCTGTTGGTTCTGTGCTCTGCTTGGGCAGGACTTGGCTTGTCTGAGACGTCGTTGGTTTGTTAGTCATGGCTGTCATTTTAGGGGTGATTGGGAGACAGTGTTCCCTGTCCAAGGGTGTGGGGACTGCCCTTACCACCAAACCCTTGAGGTGCTGATGTGGCAGCAGTGACAGACTCTCCTTGCCTCATTTGGGAATGGAAATGTGTCTTCAGTGAGAAGTGGTGTTGCCCCACTTCCAGCCTTGAGCTCTGGCTCAGTTCAAGGTGAGATGCTGACCTGGGAGGACGTGTTTGGATTTGTCTGTGGTCAAGCCACTTTGTGCATGGCTGGGGACCTGTTTGGAGTCAGAGCTCAGTGTCCCCCTACTGAGCAGCCTGTGTATGTGGGCACAGGGACCTGGCCCAAACACTCCAGTCTGTACGTGGAGGGGGTCTGTACCTGATGCCCCTTTTCCTGTGGCTCAAAGCAATGATACGTCTTTGAGAAGTGCGTATTTTGGAGAAGGGGCAGGACTCTTGGTTTCTCTGTCCTCTAACTTGACAGGGTGGCTGGAGTATCTGTGACACAGGGGGCCCTCAAGTGCTGCTGAGCTTGGGTACAGGGTATATTCTCATGTAATGCCTTCCTGCAGGAGTACAAGCTGCTGTTTGAAGGGGCTGGCAGCAACCCTGGAGACAAAACCCTTGAAGACAGGTTCTTTGAGCATGAGGTGAGTGAGCCCTAAAATGCTTCATGACATATGCCATTTGCAAAGCTCCAGGTGTCAGGAAGCTGGTCTATGCCCTGTCAGCAACACTGTGGATGAACAGGGTTTGGGGGAAGGAGAAGCATGCTTGCCCTCTGCTCCTGCATGAGAATGGGGGCCTGGCATAGTGCTTGGCCTGTTGTCTCACCCAGACAGATTCTAGCAGTGTAAGGATGCATGTTTGGGCTGTTAATGGATATTGGTCCATCAGTAGTAAAACCAGAGTGTAATTACATGGAAAATAAGGACTTTTATGGTACCTGAGTTGTAAATATTTCCCTCTTCAAATGTCAGAGTCTGTCCTGAGGCATGTGCTATAGGTTAGATCTGTCCCAAGGACCTACAGAGATGCAGAACAGGATACCTGTGCAGAGCCTTCCAGCCTGCAGGGAAGTCATGGGTCCTTCCAAGCAGCTCCATGCTTGCCTTGACCAACTCCTCCTATCTGAGGTGAACAAATGACATGTCCTCCTCTGGGCTTTCCCCAGGTAAAGCTGAACAAGCTGGCCTTCCTCAATCAATTCCACTTTGGAGTCTTTTACGCCTTTGTGAAGCTGAAGGAACAGGAGTGCCGCAACATTGTGTGGATTGCAGAGTGCATCGCCCAGCGACACAGGACCAAGATTGACAACTACATTCCCATCTTCTAACTCTGCTCTGCTCCTGTCCAACCCTCCCACCCCTGGAGTCCGGAGGGACCCCTAACTCCCTGAGTTGTCCCTTGCCCAGACTCCAGGGATGTCCCATCTGTGGAACTGGATCAAATGACGAAACTGTACAGTTGCTAGTTAAATTATTCAAAAGCTGGAGTTGTGTGTGCCATGAGATGTCCGGAGGGACCAGTGGTCCAGGCTTAGCCCTGTGCAGCAGGAGGGCCTCCTGTTGTGTATGCAGTAGTCACAGTGTTCCTGTACTAATTGCTGTGTGTGCTTATGCTCATAGAGCTGTGGGAGGCTGCCTCTGAGGGAGTCCCCCTGCTGCAGAGGAATGGGTTAGGTCTGCCATGGCTGAGGGGCCCTCTGTCAGTGCTCTGCACGTCTCCAACTCAGTGTTGTTTCTGTGAGATGTAGTTAGAATGTGGTTTGTAGTGTAGCCCATGCTGCTGTGCAATCCCTGCGTCCCCTTGTAGTGAACCCTGACCTGGGAGAGACCAAGCAACTCTGGCCAGGACTGGAATGGAGCCTGTGGGAATGTGAGGGCAGAGCCAGAGTGCTTGTGGAGCCCAGTCCTCCCACTCTGGCAGTGTTTGCACTCTTGCAGCCTCTCTTTGTCTGCTCTCATCAAAAGCAGGTCTCATCAGTCTCCCTGCTGCCCAGGACAGGGCTCCATAAGCTGGCTGAGCTCCTTCCTCAGAGCTGTGGAGACTCACAGCTTGCTGTTTACTGACACAACCATGCAAGAGGCGGGGCTCCTCTGGGCTCTGCAGATGGTGGTGGACTCCTGCACCCCTCCAGGGTAGACATCCAAGCTTCTTCCCTGCAGAGGGTGGATTGGCATTGCCATGGAGCTGTATGGCACAGCTGGCCAGGGGCCATAGCAGCCTTAGTCACCCTGGTGGGGACAGGGATGTCCTATCGGTGGTCTAGGGTGGGAGCCAAGCCCTGGGCCATGGTGTGGCAGCCCTGCTCTTTGCTGCTCTGTCCTGGCTAGCTCCTTCTTGCACTTGAGTTCTGGGAGATGTGCAATGGCAGCAGACAAGCCTTGCTGGAGGGAAACACACTGGATGCTGCTAGGAGGAAGGATCAATGGAGAGTGGCTCTGTCCCAGCTTGTGCTGTGGTCACCTCTGCAGTTTGTTTTCCTGTGATCCCCTCCTCTTTACACTAATAAATATCTGCCTACTGCACTGTGCTCTCCTGCTTACTTGGGCACCTGCTCCCACAGCCCCAGGTGGAGCCTCCATCAGTCACAGGGAATCTGGTAGTTGTGGTAGTGGAGCCTGGTGTGGTTCCTGTGTGAGTTGGGACACTTGTTTCTACCACAGGCATGATTCTGGTACCACCCCATGAGGCCCAGGGTACTCCCTCCAGCCTAAGCCTCCTGGCTGACCAGTGCATGGTCTGTGGGTACAGCTGGCTGCTGAGCTAAGGGGGTGCAGCCTTATGGGAATGATCCATAAGATTAGGGAGCTGCATGGTTTGTCCCTGGTGCATGGGGCTGTCCACATGGGGCACTGTCACTGCTGCCATCCTTGCCCCAGCAGGGCCACCAACTCAGAGCAAAGCAAAAGAAAGCTTTTGGCATAGGGCTGGGGAGGAGCAGGGGGCAGGCACAAATCCCTCCTGGCAGGCTGACCCCTTTTCTGGGAGTACCTGTGGCACCTGCTGCTGCATGCAAGGCTCCTGCCACAGTGCTCGACGCGGTGCCAGCCATGACCCAGCTTAGTTCTGCTCACAGGCCAGGCATCCCTGAGCAGCATTGCAGCACTGCACTGTGGAAGGAGACAGCCAGAACCTGCTGGAATATCAAGAATGGATTTATTTAAAAAGTGACAATCACACAGTTCATCTCATGAAGAGCTCTGCAGCACTGGCAGCCTGGTTCTTGGCCCCTGGACTCGTCAGGAGCATGTGGAGTGTGTAATGAGTGGCAGGGAGGCAGCGGCCACAGGGTCCCAGCCCTGACCCAGCCAAGAGGGGATGGAGACAAATAGCTCTGAGAGCAGTAAGGAAGGTGGTGGGTAGCTGAGGAGGTGCATCCCAGCCTGTGGCGCAGAGCTGCGGAGTCAGGCAGGGATGGGCCTCTTGGAGGGTACACGGTTAGAAAAAATACAAAACCAAGGTCTCTAGAAAATGTTGATTCTTGCACAATAGAAAATAGATCTACCTGATTTTGGAAAGAAATTTGGTTTTTAACGTCTAGTGCTGATTGTTCCCCCACGGTGCAGGAGGGCGGTGCCTTTGGCTTTGCACGTGCTCAGGGGCCGGTGTGCCTGGAAAGCCCAGGAGAAGGGCCTGTGCAGGCCGAGGTCAGGCCTTCTTCACATCGTTGTGGTGCTCTCGCCGCAGGGCTCGGGGCAGCTTGGGGTTGATGAAGAATCCTTTCAAGAACAAGTCTCGGACAAAATAGGGCAGGTAGCGGTGTATGAAATACATGATCCCAAGGCCCTGCCCTGGGTAGTAGCGCACGGCTGGGTTGGCAGCCAGAAGCCCCTCTGTGATGCTGTTCACCACCGCGCTGAGGTCCTCCACCGCCACCTTCATGAACTGGATGAACTGCTGGTTGATCTCCTCCACGTAGTCCTCGCCGTAGGCCTGCAGCAGCTCCTGGGGCAGACTGGCCAACAGCTGCTGCTTCTGCAGGTTCCAGAAGGCAGGGTCACATGTCGTCCCTGCAAGGAAACAGTCCCCATGAGCTGTGTGAGCCACCCGCTCCAGCCCCCCTGCCATGGGTGCCAGCAGCCCCAGTCACCTTCCAGCCTCACAGGAAAGTCCAGCTGAGACCCTGGCAAAGATTGCCATGAGGGAAGTACAGTACTAGCACCATCATGGCTCTTGGTAGCCTGAGACTGGACCAGGGGTCTTGGATCCTGCCTGCAGTGGGGATGCCGCTATCAGAAACGTGACTGAGCTGCTTTGACCAGTCCTAGTGGTATGGGATCTGCTGGCAGGACTTGATCTTGATGCTGTTTCCAATCCATCAGAGCCCAATGGCCACAGGATCGCCACTGTCCTGGTATGGCTGGAGATGCTCAGAAGTTGCATGCTTGCACCACCAACTACTCATCCCATTGTTCCATCTTCTGCCTCCCTGGGATACCTGTCCTTTGCCCACAGGCACAGACAGGGAGCAGGCCCTCTTACCTGTTTTGTAGTAGCCGGGCAGGATGAGGCTGACTTTGATGCCCCAGGGCTGGAGCTCGCTGCGGAAGGTGTCCATGACCAGGCTGAGGGCTGCCTTTGAGGCCCCGTAAGCTGCCAGGCAGGGGAAGGGCATGTCACCTGGCACGAGTGAAAGAATGAGTGAGCCAGTGCTCCAGCAGGGACAGAGGGGAGTGGGGGTAAAGGGCAGAGCTCGTGTAGGGCTGTATTCCTAGGCCCTGCTCAAGGAAATGGAGGATTAGTGTGTTTCAATGGGCAAAAAAAAGGGCAGGGGAGAGGAAGTTGGTTTTCCCACCCTGGCCGGGGCTGTGATCCCCAGTTGAGGCACATAGCAGCTGGGCCAGGCTGACTGTCAGCTCATTCTAGGGTTCCTGGTGCCAGTTGGCTGAGAAAGTTGGCGTGCCTGGGGGTTGGGAGCTGCACCACACCATGGGGCTGCTCAAGCCGTGCCTAGGCTGAGGGTGCCAGGGGTGCCATGCTGGAGGGAGGCTGCTCACCTGCAGGGCTGCTCACGGTGACAATGCGGCCGCCGGCAGAGCGGAGCAGGGGCAGCAGCCCCTTGGTGAGTTCCAGGGAGCCAAAGAAGTTCACCTCCATGCAGGTGCGGAACTTGCCCAGCGGTGAGAGCTCAGCATCAGCGATGGTGTCATTGAACCCGGCGTTGTTCACCAGGCCCCAGAGTCCTGTAGGGATGGGATGCTTGAAGAGGTGACCTGAATGGGGAAGCCCCACCCTGGGATTCCCAGCTGCTTCCCAGGCTGATTGGGGTCCTGCAAGGGAATTGGGTGCCCCAGGACAAGAAGAGAGCTTGGCAAAGGCTGTTGGCACAGGTGCCTACAGGGATGCAACCCCCCGTGGAGACACATTTAAGTTTGCCACTGCCATGCTGGCTGCAGGCTGAGGTCCCAGGGAGTTCTGTGGGGTTGCCAAAGGCGGCTCCTACCTGTGCTGTTGGTGTGGGCCTGGATATGCTGCAGGACGCGCTGGATGTCCTCGGTCTTGGTCAGGTCCATCTGCAGCAGCGTCAGCCTCGTCGAGCAGCTCTGGCGCAGCTCCTGGGCACCAGGACTCTGCAGGTCCAGCACGCTGGCAAACACCCGAAAGCCCATGATGTCCAAGTGCCGGGCTGTTGCCTGCCCAAAGCCCGAGTCACATCCTGAAAGAGACAGGAAGAGCCTTGCAGTGGCCAGTGACAGCCAGTGTTTGTCTCCAGCTCCCAAAGATCCCTTAGCTCTGCCTCTCGGTCACTAGGAACCAACCCCAGGAACCGAACATCCACCCCAGCTTCAGTTTCCCTTGCCTGAGAACCACCTCGGCTCTGCACCCCGCTGTAGTTCCTGACTCACCAGAATGTGACCTTGCCCTGGGGCATTAGCAGGTCCCGGAGCTGCCGTTTTCTCTCTCTTGCGGGAGGAAGAAAACACTCCCTTTATCTGCAACCCCATCGCTCTGAGCATCTCCCAGATTTAAGGTGCAGGTAAACCTGCAGGCACCAGCAACGCACCGAACTGCCCAAAGCCCTGCAGCGATGCGAGGCCATCAACCCTCAAAATAGCCTCTAAAAGCTCCATCAAGCACCATTCATAGCTGGCAATAAGGCTCAGTGGGAGACTTTTGCCGAATGCTTTTCGCCTCTCAGAAAGTGGTCAAGAGGCACAGGACCTCTTCGCCTGGCTGGGATATAAGGGGATTAAAAAGGGTGAGGAAAAAAAAAGGATTCTGGTCTGCTCCTGCTACCCTGCATCCTTCAAGGGAGCATCCAAACGGGATGGACCACTCGGGAGAGTACTGGTGCTCCATGCCCGGTCTCAGCCTCATTTCCTCCATCTCTGCTCAAACAGGGGCACTACAGGTGACACTGTCACCCGCAAAGCCGCCATCGGGGTGGCTGGGGGCCAGCCCAGGCGGGAGCTGGCTGTTGCAGAGTGGTGACAAGGCCAGTGGCCAGGGTGGAGCGGCCAGGATGCAAACAAACAGCAGAGGCAAGGTACAGGCTGTTCCCGGGGCCGATGGCAGCACTGATAGCTCGGGGAGTCTGTGCCACAACTGCTGCCCAGTCATATTAACCATTAACAGGGGAGCACTGCAGGGGCAGCCCCATGGCCCTGTACCCTCCTGCCCTGAACCTTTGGGTGCTTGTGAGGACATCCCTGAAAACGGACCCTGTGTGGCACCTGGAGCCACCCTGGGGCACAACAGTGGCCCTGGGGACTGTTACCTCACGAGATTCAGCACCCCTCCACCGGCCTTTGTGGGGGGAGGGGGTGGGCACAGGGACTGGCTGCCTCACTCTTCCATATCCCCAGAATGGGATCAGGCACTTAGAGCTCTTGGGGTGCCAGCTAAGCATCGGTTCAACATCTCTGTCCCAGTCCCCAGCTCAGTTTTACTCTATTGCCGTGTCAGAAACCTGTAATTAAACCTCTGGCAAGAGGCCAGAGTGATAACACAGCCCAGAGGTGCTCAGTTGGCAGAAAGGGGCTGCAGGGACCATCCTTTCCCACACAACACCCAACACTCAGCATGGATGTGTGCCAGGTTGGCTCAGCATCACCCCAGCATTGTCCCAGCATCACCCCCAGAACCCTGGCTGCAGGGCATCCTGAAGGTGCTGCTGGCACAGCACATCTACCTCTCCCCTCCCTAGGAGCAGTGCATGCTGCTAGCAGACAAACAGATAAGGTGCATTTCACCTTTCTGAGCGCTGTGGGAGAAAACTGCAATAAAGATAAGGTTTAAAAATAAAAGTGCTCTTGGCCACAGCCTCACCATGACGCAGCTGACAGGAGAGTTACCTGCACTGCTCCCATGCAGCCGGCAAGAAAAGCTTCCAGTCCAAACATGAAGCTTCCTATCACCACGTAACACTCAAAACCCTGGGAAACATCCCAAAAAACTGAGAGCCAGGTTTGCTGGCTTCTTATGGCAAGTCTGGCAAGGAGGGAGCAAACACAGCCACATGCTGTCCAAGTCAGACAGGATTTGTTTTGCCTTAGAGGAGCAGGGCAGTCAGAGGGTTTGTTTCGGAAGTTCTAATTTATTCACACACCAAAAAAAACCTCCTGGGAGGCTGGCGGGAGGCCCAAGGCCAGGAGGGTGAGGATGCTCTGGTGTTATTTAAGGTCTCCGCTGCTGCTCAGCTTCCCATCCGCTGTGCTCAGGCATGGGCGAGAGTGCAGGGAGGGACAATGAACCCCCTGGGCCCATAACACGTGGCCCCAAAGCATGGCAGCTTTCCCAGGGCCATGTTCACTCCCCATGGCCACCAGCACATGAGCTGCTGGCCATGCTGGAGCTGGCACAGGAGCCATTGCCGCTGGCCCGGCCCCGCCGGGAGTGCTGGAGCCGTCCAGTCTGTGCAGCCCCAGCAAGGCTGGTGCTGGGCTCGCTGCCCTCCCAGGATGCTGCATCACGAGGAGATGCCGGCGCCAGTTCCCCCCGCCCCAGCTCCCAGCTTGCCAACTGGTTTCACAGTCCTGCTGGAGGGAGGGACGTGGTCAGATCAAGCACAGGATCCCAGCATTGGGAGCGCAGCAGAGGAGAGCAGCTACCTTGAAGCCCCTGTATCGCATCCCCACGGACCCTGAGCCAGCAGATGGAGGTTTTTGCTGCAGCAGGAGCAGAGCAAAACCTGAGTCCAGGTTGCGAAATCCAGGAGCCCTCCACAGGCTCAGCAAGCCGGGACAAACTCCTGCACCAGGGGCTGGACGGTCATTTTCCAGAGCAGCAGGTCAGCAGCAATTCCTGAGGACTTTGCAGAAGCTCCAGCCACTTCAGCGGCTCCCCAAAGAGTGAGAGATGCAAGCCTCCACTAGAATTTTGGTATGACAAGCCTCAATTTTACTTATCTTGAGCAAGCAAAAAGGTTTGGCCTCCAGCATCATCATAAGGGGTGCCCTCCTGCCCACTCGGGGAAGGCAAAGAGGACTGACACCACAGCATCTTGCATCCATTGTCCAGAGCTGCTCCTCACTGGTGACAGCAGAGCCACTGCTGGGGCTGAGCTGTGCCAGCTGGGCAGCTCCCAGCCAGCCTGCACCACTCGTGCTTCCTCGCTGCCAGGAGACGGCTGAAGCTGCAGTCCCGGTTTGGTGTGGGCACATTTCTTTCAGGTGAGTCAGGCATGGCACGCTCTGACATTTTGCTGTCTCAGGTATTCACCCTGCTCTCCTGCACCAGCACCAAGGCCACCACACACAGACATGCTCAAAATCAGTGCTACAGTTTTCTGATTGGAATAGAGAGGGTCAATAACACAGCTGCGACCCGGGAGCTGCTGAACCACAACCACATCCCTTCCCAAGCTGCGAGCTGAGAGTCCCCTCCACGAGCTGTGCAGTCTTGTTCTGGAGCTGTGGAACTGCAAGCTGGGCATCTTAAGCCCTGAGTTACAAGCCAAACTTTTTTCATCCCCAAGCCATGAGGTGTGTACATACTCATCCTCAGGCCATGAGCTGTGAATCCTCATCCCTGAACCACAAGTTCTGCATCCTTATGACCTCTGCATCCTCATCCCTGAACCATGCACAACAGGTGAGGACCAATGAAAACCTAAGCAGTGAGAAGCACAGCGTGGCTAAAGAATTCCCATGTGCCTGCAAAACTGCCCAGAGCCTGGTGGGTACAGTGGCAGCTCCCTGGATCTGGTCCCTCCACAGCCACCCCAGCTGAGGACCCTGGTGTGGAAGCTGAAGAGGGGTTGTCCCAGGGCTGAGTACCCTTGTGATGGACCCTCTCCCCCGTGGTCACCCTAGTAGTGTGGTCAGTCGCAGCCCTAGGGGCAGCCCTCCTGCCAGCAGCGAGGCAGCTGGAGGCACCCCTTGAGGATGCTCCATCTTCCACCGACTGGGAGCTTGCCAGCTGAGTTGGGCACTCAGAAGGGCATCAGCCCCTCCACCCCCATCAGCTCTGCAGGCCCTTGCCTGGGTGCCCCCTGCTGCTCCCCAAATCCCAGGACATCAATCCCATCTCCCCACAGAGCTTTAGGGCTGTGTGTCTCACTACCCTGTCCAAGAGGCCTCACCAAGATGGAGCTGTCACCAGGCTCAAGGACATCATCAATGGGGGGGGGAGCTGGGGCACCAAGGCCGAATGGCTTAACATGCTGAGCCACTTCTTTCCATAGGCTCAGGCTCAAACCCTGCCTGGGGTGCCAAGCTAAAAGTGGCCTTCTGGCTCTGACAGGATTCACTGCCATCGTGGATCCAGCTTCTCCGGGCATGGTATGGGATTTAGCTGGGCAGCACTGAGGGAGGCTCAGCTGGGTGCCTGAGCAGGCACTGATCCCAACTCAGCTGTTCATCTCAGCTCCATCCTGGGAGTGTGGGCACCTCATGGATGTGGAAGCACAGGATAAGGTGGCACCAGCTGGAGATGGTGCCATCAGAGGGGATGGCAGTCCTCCAGAGGAACTGAAGGAAGGGGTCCTTGCACAGTACAGGTCCAGGCAGGATAAGATATCCAGCAAAATCCTGTGTGGGCAGGGCAAGGCCCAGTGGCCAACACCTTCCAGATGCTGCACACATTTGGAGCAAGGAGTGATAAAGGGGTGATGTCAGCCCTGGGCAAGAGGGAACAAATTCTTGGCAGGGCACAGGAGAGGGAGGGGAAGGCAGGAGCACCTGTCCCCACAGCAGCTGGGCTACCACATCCATGCACCAGCCCTGACCTCCCCAGCCAGGCATTAGCCACCATCTGCCCACACCCAAGGTACTTCTGTGGGAGTGGGGCTGGGAAGGGGCATCCACAGCCCCCAACCCATCCAGTCATCACTGTCCACAGGAAACAGCACCCCAGCCACTGGCTTGCTTGGCATGCCATGTCCCCATTCCTCATGCCCAAGCACAGGCAGACAGGGCTGGGGTGGCAGCAGGCCTAGTGATGCTACTGCTGGTCCTCAGCACTGGGGTTCAGGAAGCCACAAGGCTAATTAAATTAAATTAAAGCCAGAAGATACCTTTAGGGATGACCCAAATTCCATCCCCAAATCCCTAGTGAGTGGATAATGCAGGAGCCCCCCACCCAAGCAGCCTGGGTGTGCATCCCTGCAAAGCCTCAGCCGCCTTCCTGAGTAGGACCTGAGCCAAGGGAGGCACACACTACCCCTCCTCCCCTAGGACCACCCCCCTGCATGACACAGCACAGACAGCTGGAGGGAGATTGCTGATGGCTCCCACAGCCCAGGATAGACACATCCCTCCAGCAGGTCCTGTGGGTCAGAGCAGGGGTCAGAGAAACCCTCAGCCCCACAGGGAGACTCATGACAGAAGGCAGAGCTCGGAATGCCCATGGCAGGGGGTACCTACCCCTCCCTGTGCCGGGGACAATAGCCAGATGGTACAAATTACAATGGATTAGCCAAGTGTTCCTGGGGCCTCACAGCCATCACCTCCACCCGGGAAGTTCTCTCCCACTTAACAAAGAGAAGGAGAGAAATCTGATTTTCTGCCAAGACAACCAACACAACCAGACAGAGATGACGAGGAGCCCCCAGGCCAGTGTGAATGCACCCACAGCTTCTGGATTGAAGGCCATTTCTCAGGAGCTTTACTGGTGCATCAGTATTGGGGACCAATAGCACAAAAGCAGCTGGGCAATAAAAAAAGTGTCAGAGGCCACAGCCCACCTCATCCCTGTCACTAAAAGCCATCCAGACGGTTAGACGGTTTATCCCCCACCAGAGCTGTGAGGTGGGGTTAATGAACACAGGAGCTTGTTAGTGCCCTGGGACAGCAGGACTGGAATCAGCCCAGCCACCCCCTGCAATGCAAGGCCAGTGCCTGGTGGGATGCTCAAAGAGGCTGGGACCCAGGAGTTAACCCAGCCCTGGCATGGCAGTGATGCTGCTGCAGTGAGCAGTGACCCTGGGCTCACAAGCTGATGGGGGTGGGGGGGGAGGAAGTGCCACCTCCAGCATTGCCGCGACACTTCGCAGAAAGAGAGCACAGGAATTTCCTAGAAGCAGCCGCTCACCGCACGCCGGGGCTGGATGGCATCTTCCGGCTGCTGCTGTCTCCACCGAGGGGAGATCCTCTCCCCAAAAGGAGCAGTGAGACTCTCACAGTCAAGAATTTGATCTTCCAGGAGGCAGGGATACACGAGAGAAGACAGCAGCACGGACATCATCTGGCACAGGCTGTACATGAGAGCTAATCTGGGATGAATGGATGTCCCTTGGAGAAGAGGAAGTTGTGAAGAGCTATGGTGATAGCTGGGTTAATAATCACCTTCAAAGGGAACATAGTGAACTGGGAACATGGAGCTGACAAGCCTCGAAAGCCATCCATCAGGAAGAGCTGTCGCTGGGAAGGACACCCATGGCCCAGAGACAACTCGACCAGATCACTCAAGATCAAGTGCCACTCAAGATCAGTGCCAATGGCAAGCTGGCACTGGTAACACATCCACCTGGGCTCTTGGAGAGGGAGAGACTGGCTGGGAACCAGGCTGAGAGGCCAGAAAGCTCCACCGGCTATGTCTGGAATGTCTGAAGATGCTCCTGGGGAATAAGGTGGTGGCAATAAAGCCATGGCTGGGGCACCTGCTGGTGGGCACCTCTAGTCTGCAAAAGGGCTCTCCAGGGACTCCCAGCAGGCTGGAGAACCACCAGCCGAGCCCCATATCCATCCCTCCTGTGTGCTAACAAGCAAAGAGAGGTATCAGGTCATGCCTAAGGACTGCTACAGGCAGGGCTAATCCATCCACAGGCAGCTGAAGGGAAGAACAGCTCTTCTACATGGACCACCATGAGCCATCACCACCCAGGGACATCTCAGGAAAGGTTTTTTTAGCCAGGACAGCAAAGCACCACAGCCATGACATGCCTAGGAGGACTTCTAACCATGTGGTGAGACAGGTCAGCTATGGGAGAGCTTTGAAGTGCCACCCAGACAGCACTGTGGACAAGTCACAAGTGATGTCAGCAGGGACAAAGCCATGCTGGGACAGTGCTGACCAAAGCAACAGGTCAGAGCAAGCAGATCACCATGTTAAGCATCTCAGAGTTTGTAGCACCCCAATAAGGCTATGGAAGTTTCAGTGGAGCACTAGGGGTAGTATTTAGGGGTATTTTGCTGATGAGATATTTCTGTGCTTGTAAGGTGCCATCTCATTGCTCTCCTTGTCACAAGAGTAAACTCCCACCTCATGCCACAATCCCAAGCAAGCAGAAGTGGTGCAAGCCCTGCTCATTCCCACATCACGATGGTCTCTACAGCTGCACCAACTATTTTCTTTTGCAGCTTCCAGATCTGTGTGAAGCGGGGGACTTTTTTTTTTTCCTTTTTTTTAGAAACAGATCAAAACACTTGAGCAAACACCAACTGAGCTTCTGCCAAGACAGCTTTTGAAATACACTGAGCTGTTAAGCCCCTGGACTCAGAGCTGTACCTCATGATGACCCCAACCCACCTGCCCTTTCCATACACAGCTCAAGTTGTCCCCTCCTTACTCTTCACCTGCAGCTCTCACCCAGAGAAGCTGCAGCTGCCCCATCCCTGGAAGTGTTCAAGGCCAGGTGGGATGTGGCTTGGAGCAACCTGGTCTAGTAGAAGGTGTCCCTGCCCATGGCAGGGGGGTTGAAACAAGATGGTCTTTAAAATCTTTTCTAACCCAAACCATTCAGAGCTTCTGTGATTCTGAGAGGCCAGACTTTCAGAGCTGCCACAGAAGACATCAGGGCAGGTACCTGAGCTTTCCAGCCCATTCCTTCCCTCTGTTCCCAGCCTGCCTGGGAGTCACTCGCCATCTGGCTCTACAGGGTCAACCACCCAACAAGAGGAAGTGCCGCCGCAAAGCCTGTAAAGCCAAAAACTGCTTTTCAAGATTACAGCCTTAGAGCCAGCAAATCCCAGGACAGCGCCATGTGTGACAGGGAAGCCAGCTCCCGAGGGGCAAGCTGATAAAGCTCAGGGGCTGGCAGCTCTCCAGGGGAGAAGGAAGCAGAAGTGATACGTTGCACATACAAGCTGAGACAGAAGAACAGGAGATGGCAGCCACTGAGGGAAGCAGGGAAGGAGGTAACAGGCGCATGCTGGGGAGATTAAAAATAAAAAGTCCTAAACTATACCTGTAGCAATGCACTGACAGCATGAGGGCAGTTTTTCCATCTTATCATAGAATTTTTTTTCCACCTGATCATAGTACATTTTCCACCTTAATACAGAACAGTTAGGTTGGAAGGGACCTTATAAGGTTATCCAGTTCCAACACCCCTGCCGTGGGCAGGGATGACTTCCACTAATCCAGATTGCTCCAAGCCACATCCTTGGCCTTGGAGGCTCCACAGCAGTACCTCAGATCTGAGACGACAGGAGGGACATCACAAGGTGAAGAGGTACAAAAGCCCTGCAGCCTTTCCTCTCCAGGAAAAAAAAAAAAAAAAAACAAACCCTCCAGCTGGAGTTTTAGACCAGCACTGAAAGAAGACTATGGGGAGAAGGCAAACATTTGGTGGAAACACCTTGAAGAACCCTCTCAAACTAAACCCTGGCTGGGCAAGTCCACCAACCCTGTGCTGTGCTCCCAGCAGTAAAAGCAGCAACCAGCTCTTCTGTAACCAGATCCTGGCTTGAGGGGAGCTAGACTCAACAGTGGGTAACCCAATCCCAGACCTCATTAAAAATGTGCTGCTCATTGGACTAGAGGGCAGCAACTGCCTACACTTCTCTCCTTCCGAAAGTATCCGTTCCCATCTGACAATCTCATTTCGGCAGGGAAGTCTTTGCTTTGTTGCTCTCATGTCCCCGCATAACCCCGAGGTTAATCAAGCCAGCTTGGGTTTCTCTACCAACTCCAGTCTCCCACAGTATGAAACCTCAATGTGTTTTTCCTCCTAATTAGCTGTGCTCATCATTTTTGGTTAACGGTGCTAAAAACTCCCACCTCAACAGGTCTGTGTCATTAGTAGGCTTCAAAAGTGCTTATTTTATAGATAAGTGAGAAAAAGCCGAGCATATCTATCCACATGCCTGTGGTGAGCAGGGGTAGGTATCTATTTCTGAAGAAACCTCACGTGGGAAAGAAGAATCCTAAATCCATGGAGGGCTGCTGACAAAGCGGGGGGAGAGCTTCAGCCCTGCAGATAGAGGCAGAAAAAACAGCTTTCCTGCTCTGTTCCCAAAAGCCAGCAGCAAACCCTATAACTAGAGTTAAATGTTGCATTTTTTTTTACTTCAAATACCAGGAATTGCTTGTACACTAAGGCTGGAGTTTGGGTGTTTGATTTTGGTCCTGTCCCACCCCTCAGCTTGGAGGCAGCAGCTGCCTCTGCTGTTAATTTTTAATAGATTCTGGAAAAATCAGAGCAATTTCAGGGAATAAGCTGATTTTCAGCTGTCATTTATAGAATCACAGAATGGTTTGGTTTGGCAGGGATCTGAAAGATCACCTAGTTCCAACCTCCTGCACTTAGGCTGGGGAAAGATTCCAGGTACCTCTGAGCTGGATCACTGGCTCCAGAAGCAGAATGAAAGTCACCTATGGAGAGCTGCAGTACCTGTGCACAAAGCATTTCTCATGGCAAGGCTGCTGGCAAGCTCAGCACCAAACACAGGCTGTGAGTGTGCTGTGCAGGTGCTCTGGCCACGCCATGGTACAGAGGTGCCCATCCCAGAGCCAGCCCTGAATCCTTGACCCCAACATTTCTCAGTCACCTTGTTTAGCTGGAAAATAGATCTAAGACAACATCAAAGTCCAGACGGGAGCAACACTGCTTTTTTACCGCAGAAAGTGATTTACCTTCATGGCAGAAAGCAAGAGTCCCCAACATCTGGATTGAATCATTCAGTCCTGCTGCAGCCAGCAGATGCTTCAACATCTGTTGAGTCCATGGGAAACACTGAAGCACTGCAAGTTGCAAAGCCTCTGTTAACCTTGAACATGATCTGAAGCTCTGACCCATTTCAGATTGTTAATGGGGCATGCAATTGTAACAAGAACGTTTCACCAGGAAAACCACACTTTCCCTGCAGCCAGGAAGGAGAAGAAAGGAGGACAGGGCAGGTTTGGGTCTGGGCAGCCTGACCAACAATCAGTTTTGCTCACAGAGATGATTTGCTGGGAGACAGACCAATCTGCAGGTGCTCCTAGCTTCCTTCACAGGCTGCACCAAGGAAGAGCAAGGATACAAGAGACCCAGACTGCTTCTCTCAGGAAGCCATCCTGATGTTTGGGGTTATTGGAGAGCTAATTCAGGTACCACCATTATAGACAGAACAACAATTCACTATTTTCAACTTTCCATCCAAGCTGAAGCATATGAACCAATATCTTGTAACAACTGTCCTTCCTCTGCTCTGGCAAAGCCCTGCAGGCAGGCAGACTCTGTGGGCTGCTTTGCATTTGGTGATTTTCAAGGCTCTGCAGTAAATCGGGCAATTGGCTACTGTCCAAAGAACCACCACACACGGTCACACATGGCAGAGCTACACAACAGCAAGAGGCTTCTCCAACTGCTCAGTGGAGCCCTGGGATGCACCTGGCCATCCCTCCACCACCTCCAGGCACCCAGTTGAGTTGGATGGTTTCAACAGACTCACTGAATTCCACAGGAATCAAAGGTTCATGTCTAAACTGACTCAGTCAAAGCCCAACCTTGCACAAAGCCCTGTCAGCCTGAATCTGGAGAGGCCAAGAAATGGCAGCTCATCACCTCCCTCCAGGATTGGTCTTGCAGCCCATCAGCCCTGCCCATGCTCCAGAGGCTGGACTGCTTTTTGTATCAATTCCCCGTGGGAAGGAGTATGGGATATAATCATCCTCTTTGTTCACACAGCTCTGAGGAGCCCAGTGGCCCTAAGAACACCCAGCAGTGCCATTTCACATTTGGGAAGGAGGATGCACACACAAACCAGCTGTTTGATGTTCAGAGCAAGCAGTTCTCAGTGACCACTGCCACCACAGGCCCACAGGTGCCAGTCAGCAGCACCAGCACCAGCACCTGGGAGTGCCCTGTCACACACTGTAGTGAGGGATAACCAGGTATTGGCTGCCTTGCAGCTTCCCAGTGCTGGATGAGGCTCTGGTCATGCAGCTGCCCATACCAACCCTGCCCACACTGCAGGTATGTTTGGGTCCTTGTGTTTCCCAAGTTTGGCCAAAGCCTGTGCCAGGTGTGGGCTCATCTTTAAGGCAAGGGCAGGCTCAGGACAGCAAACCAAGGGAGGCATGGAGACAGCTGCCGTCTCCCTCCCAGCCCAGGCCAAGCAGCTGATCTCTGCTCCCCTCCTCATCCCCACCATCCTCCTGGGGCTGACCTCTCCCAGCCCCTGGCTGCACAGGAGGGCATTCTCCTCCTCCCTGAAAACAGCTGTTACATCCCCTAGGAAAACAGGATTAACACTTTCCTCACCCTCTGCCCCCAGCCAGGCTGCATCCACTGGAGCCATGCTCCTGGAGAAGCTGGACCATTGGGATGCAAAACAAAAGCCCCAGACAAACACAGCACTGCAGGGATTAGTGACCACTTATTTTGCTCGCCCAGGGGATGCCTCATGGGAAAGCACAGCATCCCTTGCTCCCCTCTAGCAGCAGGTGGCTGCCCATCCCTGCTCTAGCCAAACCCCAGTCCCACGTGCAACAGTCAAAATGCAAACCTGCAACAGATGGGAAACGCCACAACTTTCCAGCCCCTGCTGCTACCACGGGGTCAGCAGCTTTGCTCTGCAGCAGCTCCACAGCTGCTCTGCTGTTTTCCCACTGAGCTGCACAGTTAGTTTTCCTTAAATCCCTCCCATAACTAAGTTTTATTTAGCCAGTGATGTCTGAACAGCACATGGGGCTGGAGCATCACATGCAGAGCTCAACTTAGGGTTGTTCCCAGGGAGAGTGGGCAGCTGGAAGAGCTGAAACTCATCACCTGGGAGATAGAACAGCACTTCAGCCACCTTAACTTGCCCCAGGATAAGCTTCACTGAACCTGCTGCAGGATTAAGACATCGGCCAAGATATGTATACAAGGAAATGATGCCCAAAGATTTTCAGGCTGAAACCTGCACTGCTCCACAGGGGAGCCTACGTGCCATGACCTTGCGCCATTTCTCAGTTTATCTGCAAGGTCTAGCACAACACACAGCATGGCAGAAGTTCTGTTCCTGATGTCACACACCTTCAACGAGGCCCAGCATTGCCAGCCATCCATGCTTCTCTCTCTGCCAGGCTTTGCTTCCCATTGGCAAGAGGAGGAAGGTCAGGCTGCCTTTCTCCCTGAGCTGATCCTTCCCGGCTGCTCCCACAGGAGACGCAAGCAGCTACTCGATACCTAGTTGCCTGGAATTAATTCATAAAAGAATCAGGCTATTTACTATGCAAATACTCAAGTGAGGGATGCCATCCCCAGCAAAACAGCCCTCACATCTGCCCCTTGGCAGGCACTTGCCAGAGCAGCAGTACGGAAACACCAATCCTGCACCACGGGCTGCACCTCGGACCTGTAAAACCACAAAGTATTTACAGCCAAGAGCAAACACATCAGAGCTACAGAGGTGCCACCTCAACGCACTGGGGCAAGAACACCTTGTTCCAGTCACTGACTCACTAATTATATAGGCAATGCCAGGGAGCCAGGGCTGCCAGAGCTGGTATGCCACAGGGCACCTGTGAGCGTATGGCTGTCAGTCACCCTCCCCAGGCAGCCCTACCCTGCTGCAGCTTTGACCTTCACTCAGTTGAATCATTCATTCATCCATTGCCTTGCTCCTCTGATCTTCCTCCTCCAGAGAGGATTCTCTGCACTTCCTACTGCTACCACAGAACCCTTCAAGCTGGAAGGGGATCCAGGTCTTGCCTGAATTTTCTAGGAAACAAGCAAACTGCCTTCTCCAGCTTCAGCACCTCCAAGCCCAGCCCAGACATCCCCACCAGGATGCAGGCTCCTGTCCTTGGGAGCACTGCCAAGGTCATGCCCAGAAATTTCCCTCCTCTCTGCATCCATGCGGAGCCAGCGGCACCTTCCAGGCACACCTGGAGCAAAAACCACCCCAGCTCCAGCACTTCCTCTTCATCTCTCCACTGCTATGGCCTCAACGCACTGCTGAGCCTGGCTCTCATCCTCCAGTTCCACTGCCAGGAGGAGGGAGTGAGAAACCATGTATATACCAAGATATCCTAAAGGGCTTCAGCCAGCAAGCCAGAGCTGTGCAAAATTTAGGAGCATAGCACATCCTCTAAGGAGCTCAGGACCACAGAGGAGCTTTGGACCAGGCAGCCCAAAGAGGAGGCAGGCAGCAGCTGGGCAGCATTTTCCAAGGACACCCACACAGTGGAGGACCTTGTTGCCAGCAGCTCCCTGGATGGAGCTCTGGATGAAGCAGTGATGTTCAGCACTAGGTAGCCAGCTCTGTTGAAGCCTCTGGAAATACTATGAGAACCTTTCCAAGAACAAGTACAACTCCAGAGGGGAGGAAGGGAAGGGGAGAAGAGGAGAGGGAAGCCCTTGGGCCAGCCGACGGGGTCCCAAGCCGGCGCTCTGGCTCTGTCCCATCTAATCTCAGGGCTTCCAGAGGAAGCAGCTCTCGGCATCATGCTGCAACTAGTGGTCAACACTCGAGGGGCCATTGCAACTCCCTGCTTCGCGGGGCAGATACAGCCTGGCCGGTTCTGCTTGGACGTGGAAGAGGATGAGGGATGCGCTGGCAGCGGTGGTTGGTCCCCAGCGGGACCCCACAGACAGCAGCGTCCTGGTGCCTGCGGGACACCCCACTCCGCTCCCCGCCGAGCCCAGGCGGAGCCGTCGGGGCGTCGATGCCGTGTCCCCGCACTCACCTGTGACAAGGACGGCTCTGCCCGCCACCGGCAGCAGCCCGCGGGGCGCCGCCCGCCACAGCAGCAGCCCGGCGGCGGCGGCGGCCAGGGCCAGCCCCAGGGGCAGCGGCAGCCAGGCGCGGCACAGGCTCTGCAGCGCGGCCAGCAGCGCCAGCGGCAGCACCAGCCCCCGGCCCAGCGGCGGCCCCAGCCCCCGGCCCGGCCCCGGCGCCCGCCGCGCCGCCCGCAGCGCCAGGCTGCCGGCCAGCGCCGCCCACAGCGCGCCGTGCGCCCAGCGCTCCAGCCCCGGCTCCATCCCGGTCCCGATCCCGGGCCCGGCACGGCCCCGCCGCTGCCGCTCGCCCGCCCCGCCGCGCCCGTTTATACCCGCCCGGCGGGGGAGCGGGGCGGGGCGGGACCGGCCGCCGCCAATGGGAGACGGGCGGGACGGGAGCGCCGGGCACCGGGAGCCGCCGGGGCACCGGGAGCCGCGGGCACCGGGAGCGGCACCGACACCAGCGGCCGGGGAGGGGGGAAGGCGGAGCACCTTCGTACCCACGGCTCGGCTCGGCTCGGCTCGGCTCGGCTCGGCTCAGCGCAGCTTGGCGCGGTACTGCGCGGCACGGCTCGGGACATCGTGCTGCCTGGATAGGCACGGCTCGGCTCAGCTCGGCACGGTTTGGCTTGGCTCAGTCCTACTCAGGATATTGTGCTGCCTAGGTAGGTGCGTTCAGTGTTGCTTAGTCTGGCATGGCATGGCTCAGCTCAGCTCAGCTCAGCTAGGGACATGAAGCCACCCAAGTAGATTCAGTTCAGCACAGCTTGGGGCATTTTGCTAGCTCAGTAGACATGGCTAATCTTGTGGCAGCACAGCTTAGCTCAGCTCAGCCCCACTCAGGACATTTTGCCACCTAAGTAGGCACAATTCAGCTTAGTCCAGCTTGGCACAGCTCAGCACACCATCCCACCTCAATATGCACAGCTCAGCTCAGCACGGACCAGGACATGATGATGTGCCAGATAGTCACAGTTCGGCTTGGCTTAGCTTGGCTTGGCCCGGCTGAGCTCAAAACATTGTGCCACCTCAGTAGGCACAATTCAGCTCAGCTTGGCATGGTTCAGTTTTGCTTGGGACATGATGCCACCCATTTAAGGCACAACTCAGCTTGGCACAGCTTGACTTGGCCCGGCTCAGCTCAGCTGAGCTCTGCTCAGTACATTGTGGCACCTCTAGGGATGATTCAGCTCGGCACAGCTCGGTTCAACTCAGCTCAGAACATTATGCCACCTAGATAGGTGCAATTCATCTCAGCTCAGCTCATTTCAGCACAGCTCAGGACACCCAGGTAGACTCAGCTCAGTTTGGCTTGGCTTAGCCCTGCTTGGGATGTCATGCCATGTACAGGACGGCTCAGCTCATCTTGGCACAACTCAGGAAAGATACCACCTAGGCAGGCACAACTCAGCTTGACACAGCTTGGCTTGGCCTGGCTCAGCATGTCTTGAGACATCATGCTACCTAAATAGGCACAGCTTAACTCAACAGAGCTTGGCATGGCTCAGCATGACTCAGCTCAGCACGGCTTAGGACATCATGCCACCTAGGTAGGTACAGTTCAGCTTGATTCGGCTCAGCTTGGCTCAGCTCAGCTTGGCACAGCTCATCTCATCTCATTTCATCTCGTCTCAGCCCAGCATGGTTCAACTTGGTTCGGTATGGCTTGGTTATGTGGCACCTACAGCACAGCTTGGCTCAGCTTGGTTCAGCACGGCTCAGCACATCATGCCACCTAGGTTAGCACAGTTCAGCTCAGCTTGGTTCAACTCAGCTCGGCTTGGTTTGGCCTGGCACAGCTTGGCAGGAAGTGGCTTGGCAGGAGGGAGGCTGCCCAAGCCAGAACCTGTGCCACCAGCACCCACACCCCACTGGGACAGGGGGAACACAGGGCATGGCCACTGTCAGGGCCACCCCTGCACAGGGCGGTGCCCTCAGACCCTGCTGGGGGAGCACTATAGGAGCAGTGGGCTGCCCAGGTCCTGCTGCCTTGGCCAGCCGTGCTCAGTTCCTCAGTGCCCAAAGCAGGCAGGTGAGGTGTGAATCTCTCCCAGCTGCTCCTGGTCATTTGGGGCCAACGACTCCAGGGGGATCCCAAACCATTTCTCAGCACCCAGAGCAGGCAGCGCTCTGCCACTCACCTACCTGGTGTTATTCTGGGCCTGCAGCAGGATGAGCCACGCTGGGAGGTCAGGTCCTGGCTTGCCCCAGCGAAGCCTGGGGAAGCCCTGCCATACTGTGCTGGGTACCAGGTCCGTGCCACCTCCAGCAGCTGCTGGCAGGAGCTCCCTGCACCACCTGGCTGGGGGACAAAGTCCTCTCCTTCCCAGGTTAATTACACAGGGTAATTGCTGCCGCTGGGCTCGCTTTATTAAGCACCTGCTTTAATATTTCACCAAGTCTCTGTACTTGGTGATCCTTCGTGTGTCCCTGCCGTGGGCCTGACTCTCGGCACTCTCTGGGCTCCCGTGTACCATCATCAACACTGCTCTCCTTCCCTGGTGGAGCTGGGCCCTGCCAGCTGTGCTGCCATCAGCACTGGCCGCCCCACCAGACCCCCGAGCCCTGTTGTGGTGGCAGCATGTGTCAGGGATGCCTGTGCCATCCTTATTGGAAACAGCCTCCCTGGTACTGGCAGAAAACCACATTTCATCAGTGGGGATGGCAACGGCTGCAGAAGTACAGCGTCAAACAGGCTGGGGTGGTTTGGCTGGGGTGTGGTGGTGTCACCCAGCTGAGTTTGAAGTGCTCAAGGGAATGTTGGGAAGCCGGCAAGGTAGAGGAGGAGGAGGGATGCTCCCAACAGCATGGCCGCGGGCTCTCCCACAGGAATCTGTTTGCTTGCAGCCCTGGGCTACTGAACCTGGTGAAAACAATAGAGGTGGCCACAAAGCAGAGCCTCAGGGAACTTGGGCTCTGAAGAGGACCCTATTAAACCTCACCACGCATCACTTCACCGGGGCTTGAAAAATCCTGTTAGAGAAAGGTTGTTTCCCATGAGAGACCATCCCTCACTCTGCTGGCCAAGCTGGAAGTGCTGGAGCATGCAAAGGAGTGGGGTCAGGGATATGGTGCTTTGCAGGGATAGACAGAATGTAGAGTCTCTACGCATGCTGGTGTTTCCCAGAGGGTAAATGTGGCCATTCCCAAATTGCAACATGAATTTCTACAACCCCTTTAAAGCTGGGTTGGATGTCCATCCATCCATCCATCCATCCATCCATCCATCCATCCATCCATCCATCCATCCATCCAATCCATCCATCCATCCATCCATCCATCATCTATCCCTTCCCAATCTCCTCACACATGATCTCGGGATGTCTTTCTTGTGGGACACCTCAAGATGGGTTTGTAGATAGCTGTGGTGTTCTTTGTCACAGCAGTCAGGGCTTTCTGTGGGTTTTCTCACCACAGGTCCCATGTGGTGGGGCTGAACCAGCAGCACCATTTGCTGTCTCTGGCCGCTCCCCAGCTTTCCCCCAAAAGGTTGGTGTGCAGTCAGGGTGACTGGTGGCTCTTCCCTTGAAGACAGTGCCTGGCCTTGTTCATCTGCCCATTGCCCAACCCCGAGGGTGCCTCCCAGCCGCGCCATGCTGTTGGGAAATGCTGGTGATAGCCCCATTACCTTTTGACCTACTTGAGCTCTTCCGTACCCGTTCTGCTAATTACAGCTCACCTTTCACAGGGGAAGCAGGGCTGGTTCAACCACAGCCACCTCCCACACCTTTCCTGGGGCTGCTCAAGCAGGTCCCTGGGAGAGAGGACACACACACACACCACATCTTCCTAGTGCTCCCCTTGCCCTAGGCTGTTCCTCCAGCTCCTGGAGCCTCCCATGACTAACAGGTTTTGAGATAATTGTTCCACTCCCTAATCTGATCTGCAGAAGATTCATGACATTGTTTTCAAAGTGCCATAAGCCATTTCCAGGGGCTCTAAGCCCATGAGGGTTGTGATTCATCCGCATGCTGCTGCCACAGGTATTTAATCTTCTCCAAAACAGCAAGTCCTTCTTCCAGGGCTATTATCTCCTCAGGAAATGCCACCCAGGCAAGCGTCTAACAGGCCACTTTTGCCTGTTCAGTGCTGATGGATATTTGTGCCAGGTCTTGCTTCCTCACAAATGCCATGAGGTACAGTCTTTCCCCAGGAGCAGCTGTTTCAGGAGAGGGGACCATGGGGCTGAAGCCTCCTTCAATGTCACTTGAGGGCTGGGTACCCACCATGGACTGTCAAGCCCACAGGAAAGGGGATGCTGCACTAAAGCACAGGGGCTCCTTGTCTCCCACACAATGTCCTCAAAGTGACCTTGAATGGACAGGGGTTCATCCTTCACGGTGAAGATGTGAGACACTGGAGCCCATTGGCATCTGGGCTGGAGACAGTTCAGGGGTGACAAAGGCTGTTGCACCACCTCATTTTGCCCCAAAGCATCTTGCAAAGGACAGTGATTAATTACTCCTGGCACCAAATGTTTGTGTCCTACTACTGAACTTTGTGCAGTTGTCTTGTTCTGGTTGAACTTTGCTACTGTAGCGGGAACCCTGTTATTGTGGCATTCTTCTCTGGGGAGCACAGATCCACAGGTGGCTGTGATTCAGCTAAGCCAGGTTCACCTCCAGGAAGCCTTTCCTGCACCCAACATCCCTGTGATCCTTTCCCAAACCTAAGGCATGGGAAACTGAGTCTAAAAAAGCCCAGCCTGGAGGCACTTCTCGTGGCACAGCCAACCTCAGCCACAGCCTCCATGAAGGCTCTTGTTAACTCTTGTTCTGGGATCTTCTTCCTCTTCTTCCCCCGCATTTTCCATTCCTTGTTTCCAACTTAATTGACAAATGACTTTTTTTGATCTTTCCTTATATTTTGAAGCTGTAAATCACAGGCGACTATTGGTGCCCATGGTCAGCTGCATCTGATGCCTCATGATGGAATCAGTCTGAGACCCAGGCTTTGATCCTCCACCTGTAGGGGGTTTCCACACACCTCAGCTGGATGGTGGGCACAGCTCAAACCTTTCCCCAGCAGCTGGGCAGGACTTCCTTGCTCCTGGGGTGCTGTGGCTGGAGCAGCTCCTTTGTGGAGTACCAGGGCTGCTCCCCAGGATAGCCTTGCTGGCAGCGTGGAGCATCCAGCCACGTGCTGACCTTGGGTCTGGCTCTTTCCAGACCCCCTTGTCTTCGGAACATTCCTGCCTCTGACTTGTTTTTTCAGGTTGCACATGATGCCCAGGTATTTACAAAACACAGCTCCGTTTCCAGACGCATTTGCGGCTTTGGGAGGTTTCACCTTCTGCCCTGGTGAGGACCTTGTCTCACTGTGCCTGCACAGCCTTTGGCAGGCAGGCTTTCTGCACCACGGTTCCCCAAACCAGAGCTGATTTTGGGCTGCAGGGACCTTACTCCTTCAGGCTGGCTATGAATCAGTGGCTATGAATCACTCCAAAGTGATTCCATCTCCACTAATACTTAGCATTCTCCTGGGTCATGTGTGGTACCCATGCCAGGTTTGCTTTGCCAGCCCAACATCAACCTCCCATCTCCCATCTCTTCCATGCCCATCACAGAGTCTGTATCTCAACATTGGAGTGATGGGGACAGGGGAAATGTGTCTCCCCCTTGGTCACAAGACAGATGCCAGGGGAAAATGACTGGGCCATGCTCCAGGTGGCATTCTGCTACCTCTGCTCCTAGGGAAGGTGGCAGTAGGTCACAGCAGCTGTGACCTGGTTCCCATTCCACGCCTCCATCCTGCTGGGGAAGGTGGTTGCAGAATGGAGCATGTTGTCAGCCTGAAGTTGCTTAAGAGAGTTCAGGCCAGGAAGTAGAGTAGGTGTCCTCCAGCTGAGGCAGGAGGAGGAATTTTGGGGGGGGGGGGGGGGGGTAGATGATCACAATGCTTCTGGAAGGTGGCCAGGGTGCACCAGTATTTGCAAGAAGTGTTCGAGATGGCTCTGACCTGGGAAGAGAAGAGAGGTTGTGCAGTCACTGATGGGAATTGTGCTTCCCACACAAGGTGGTGGGACTTTGTGACAACCACGAGGCAAGGACCACAAGCAATCGCCCACCCTGAGCTTGGGAGTGGCAGTGGGGACGTGTCCATGTAGCATGAAGCTGGAGCTGACCTCGGAGTGTGGCAGCAAACAGGATCTTGTGCTGGGACAGTCCCATGGAAAAGATGGAATGGAGAAGGCAGGGAACATCTCTCACAGTAAGGGTGGAAGCTACAGAAGAGCATAAATGCAACATGAAGTGGAGCCAGGCTCGTTCCTGCTGTCCCCTGCTCCTCCCCACTGCCTGGAGCGGGGCCAGGGCAGGATGAGGGCCAGGGACAAGCCGTGGAGACACAGCTGATCACAGGGGACAGGAGCCTGTCTCCGCCGGCCAGACAAACAGCCAGGACCAAGGACGCGGCTGTCATTCAACAGGACACATGAAAGAGGCAGGCTGTGTCTCTGGGTAGGGGGAGCAGGGTGCAGCTCCGCCGGGTGCCAGGCAGGGGAGAACAACAAAATGAAGGCCAGCGGCGAGTCGCCGAGGAACGGCGGGACACGGGGCGTCCTTTCGGGACAGGAAGCGTCCTTTCGGGTGGCCTCGCCGTGCGTGTGGCCACCGTGCCCCCTCGTGGCAGCAAGACACAGCTCGTGGTCCCGGGCTGGCGTGGGCAGGAGCCACACAGAGATGAAGGCAGGGATGGAGATAGAGGAAGGAATGGAGGTGCTGGGTGCCGTGGGGTGCCCTGGCAGGGTCACTTCATCCCACCTCGAGAAGTCCGCTGGGGGTGCAGCACCCCAACCCCATCTCTGTTGATGCTGCCTGAGGCCACATGTGCCCCAGGTCCCCACCAAGCCTCGTCTGGCTGCCCCAAACCCCCCTGAGTTTGCAAAGGTGCCTCCAGCTTCCTGCCACCCCCTCTCCTTCTCAGGGGTCACCTCTGCTGGTCATATTTTTGGCATAAACCACTTGTGCTGTGGCCAAGACAAGCACTTCAGGCGCCACTCAAGGGCAGTGTGTATCCAGGGCCAGGCTAGGAATCCTGGAAATAACACCAAGGCTGAAAAAAAAAAAGGTGGAAAAACCCGAACACATTCCCCTGCCTCAGTTTTCCCCAGCAAGTCCTCAGGAGTAACAATCCTGGGGCCGTCACACGTGCAATATCATTTTAGGTACCTGGAGTAGGTGCAGGGGGTCAAGAAGATGCTTTCTCAGCCCCTTCTCCTTCCTCCTGTGGCTCATTGTTACCTATCATAACCTCTTTGTCCTGTCTTTGCAGCCCCAAGTCAAGCACCCAGAGGGCAGGAAAGCCAGACTGTATCTTGAGGCACTTCTGGGACACTTGCAGCTCTCAGTGTGGCATCTTGCTGCTTTCAGGGCCACTCAGGAAGATCTTGGACACTGCAGGCCAGGCCAGGCCGGCATGTCCAGCCTCGTGGGACAGGAACAACCCTGGGCAGAGATAGCCAGGAGGAAAAAGCTGCCCTGCCCTGTGGAGTTTTTCTTCATTCCTTGAAAGCCACAGAGACCTGCTGTGTGGGATTCAGGGCTGGAGGCAGCGCCAAGGTGGAGCTGTTGTGATGGATGACATGACACCATTCCCAAATGCCTCTAGCACAGGTGAGAGTGCCCAAAGCACTGGAACAGGGGGATCCTCAGAAACGGTACCCACTGTGAGGAGCATCGCAGTCAGCACCCTGTGTGGGGTTTAACCCGTGTCTGGCATGGCATGAGGCACACTGGGACAGGAGGTGGCAGGAACATCTCCCAGGCTCCCATGGGGACAGGCAGATGCTGTCTTCATGCATTTACAGGAACAGGCAGCCTGTCTTTGCCCACCACAGGTATTTCTGAGGCTTGCAGCTGGGGCATACATGATTGCTGTGCCCTGGACCTGCTCCTAGAGGGGAACAACCACCCTGCCTCTGACCCAGGTCTGGGTCTGGCTAAACCCCCCCAGGAGAGGTTTGTAAAGGAGAGGTGAAGTCAGACAATTTTACTGTGCTGTGGCCTTGTGCTCAAGCCACTGCTCCTGTCCTTGAGCATGCAGCCTTGAGCCTGGCAGCAGCCCTTGCTCCTTCTGGAAAAGTCCCCCAGCTGTCCCAGTATAGAGGGGATCGTGCTGTCCCCAGACGGACAATGGTGCCTACAAGCCACAGGGTTGGCTGAGTGCTTGCCCCAGGCAGCAGGGTTGGGGATGCAGGAGAAGGGATACTGGCTTGGCCAGGGAGGAAGTACCACATCATTGTGGCCTCTCAGGTACAGGAACAAGAGATGCTGACAGCATATCAGATCATTTTATTGACACAGTGGCCATGGGCCAGACCCAGTTCCCAGAGGGGGTCTGAGTCCAGCCCCTTGACCCCTCTAATACTGTTGAGAAGATGAACCTCGAGCCTCCAAGCACGAGTGCTGAGCATCCTCCATCCCAGTTGCCATGGAGCAGCCCTGGGCATCAATCCCATCCTGCTGCCTGCACCTCTGGAAGCTGGAGGCCAGCAGGGAAAAGTGAGGCGAGGCCAAAGGTGCGGAGCGTGCTTTTCCTGGAACCACAGGGGCTGCCACCACATCCTGCCCTGGGGCTGCTGGCAGTGGGGAGCAGCAAGAGCCCCCTCAAACCTCCATGCCAGGCACCCGCCCCAGGCCCAGCGCCTGCACCAGGTCGTCGCTGAGCCCGCTCTTCAGCGTCCGCCGCACTGCGGGAAGAGGAGAGCGTGGCACTGGCAGCACAAGCAGCGCCGGGTGCCAGAGTCCCCACACACCGGGGGCCTGCTCAGGCAGGGCCAGGGCAATGGGGACCAGTGGCATGGACTGGTATCAGGGTACATCATGGTGGCCCAGCCATGACAGGGGGGAACAAAGGACATGGCATGGGGACAGAGCACAGAGACATGGAGATGGAACAGAAGACAGCGACAGGGACAGAGATGAGAGGGAGTATGGGGATTGGGCAGAGCCTGGGAAGAGAGATGGGACAGGGCATGGCAAGAGAGACAAAGAGATGGGAAAGGTTAAGAGGACAGGGACACAGAGCTGGGAAAAAGCATCTGAGCAGGGACAGAGACATGGGACAGGGACATAGAGATGGGACAGAGTACAGGGACAAAGTGTGGAACAGAGATGGAACAGGGCAGAAGGACACAGAGATGGGACTTACAGGACTTCCTGTTGCCACGGGACCTCCTGCGCTCCTTGTTGGGGCAGGGCCGGGGGTTGGCATTGTGAGTCACCGATTTCACCAGCTGGTCCATGATTTCATCTGAAGCATCATCGGGTGAGCTGGGAACATCCTCCTGGGCTGGAGAGGCCTGGGTTGGGGTGCTATGCCCTGTTCCTGCGTGGGGACAATAAGGATGCTGGCACCAGCTGTTCTCAGCCAGCTGGGCATGTCTTGAGTTCCTCTGCCATCCTGCTCCTACCCTGGCTGGCTCGGCTGCGGCGGGCAGGGATATCTGTGGGGGAGGTCAGCACAATCTTCATGCTCTCGTGACCCGCTTCCATCTGCTCCTTGGGGCTGCTGGACACCACGGCGGGTGGCAGAACTGCCTCGGCAATGCCGGAGAATTTCTCAGTCTGCAATGGGAGGAGAGGTTGGTACTGGGGACATGGGGAGCGTCACCTCCTGGTGGCGCCCAGCCGAGTGTCCCCATACCTCGGTGATGAGCCGTCCCCGCGTTTTGTTGCGCTCGCGGTGGGCAGCGCGTTTCTTCTGCTGCTGCAGGACGCGCTCCCGGCAGGTGCGGTACTCCAGGGCGAACTCCCGCAGCAGTTTGCAGATGGACGTCACCTTCACATCCCGCGCCGCGCTCGCTGGGTACCCCAGGTACAGCAGGAAGGAGTGAAACCTACGGGAACATCAGTCACAGAGTGCCACCAACAGGACTGCAAGGTTCCTGCTGTGTCCCCAAGCCACCAACCTGTTGAGGACACGCCTGTGCACCACCTTCAGGACGATGATGCGCTGGGTGCTGTCCTTGAGGAACTCTGTCAGCTTGGTCTTCAGCACTGGCTTGGTCTCATGCTTGGCAATCACCTTCAGGTTGTGCCAGGAGGCCCTGCACCTCCGCTCCAGCTGCACCAGGCTGTTGGCCAGCTCTTCAAAGTCAATCTGGAAGAGTGAGATGTTAGTCCTTGGCCATGCTGGTGTAGCTGGGCAGCCACAGGACCCACACCCTCCCCTTGCCCAGGTGTCACCTGCCTTGCCTCACCTTGGCGGAGCGGGTGATGGAGGCAATTTCTGAGTAGAGGTCAGTGGTTTCTGGGAACTTCTCTACCACCATCTGGCAGAGATGGTAGAGCAGGGACTGCCGGTGCACTGTGTCCTTCACTTCCGAGACCTTCTCCAGGTAGCTGAGCTCGAAGCCTCTGCTCTGAAACCCAGTGGACTCAGCAGGGACTCTCCTCCCTACTCCAGCAGACTTCCAGTCTGCAGATCCACTGGGTCCCTACCAGTACCTCCCAGCTCCCCACAGACCCTTCTGGGTACCCACACACCATGGCTAGTCCTCACCCTGCTCCTCACCTGGGAACCATTCAAGAAGTTGCCCGTGGCCAGCAGTGTGGCCAAGATGCACTTGAATGTGTGATTTCTGGCCAGCTGCTCCATGCCTACCTTCAGATCAAAGAGTGGCTCTGCGATCTCCTGGGTGAGGGGAGAAGCAGGTGAGATCCCTTGGCCACTCTCTCCCTTGGGACCTTCAGCATTCACCCATGAGGACAACCACCTCCTAATCAATTCAAGCCCATGCTTGTCTTGGGGATCTGCAGCCCATCCCCAGCCATCTTGGGGTACCTCCCATGTTTGGATATGACAAGTCCTCACCAGAAACATGCTTGGCTCAGTGCTTAGCACTGCTGGGTGTCAGCAGTGGGAGGGCAGAGGGCAGATGGGGTACATGGCTCTGTACCTGCTCCAGGCTCTCATAGTCCAGCTTGAAGGCCCAGAGCTGGAGCCTGGCCGTGAGGTCACTGATGGAAGACAGGGAGAGCAGGAACTGCTCTGCAGAGCCCAAAGGCACATCAGGATTGGCCAGCTGGGCCTCCTGGATCTTCTGTTTTTCCTCCTCAGTTGGGACCATGGTTAGAATTTTCTGGAGCAGAGAAAGAGGGGTATGTCAGACTCCATACATAGGATGTGTCACCCCAGGCATCATGGCATGGACGCCTCCTAGCCTGGGGAAATGACCTACTGAGGACCTCTGAGGAGCTGAGCCTGCTTCTCTTGTGCTCACCTCAATCCCTTCCTTAGTAACTGCAAATTCATCAAAGTTGAGCACGGCTGTCTTGATTATATGGATGGGCGGCAGCACAGTGAGGCCAATGTTGATGGCATTGCTCCTCTTAGGGTCCAACACCACCACCACCTTCTTCCCATCAATGGCTTTCTGCAAAGAGGACAGAATGGATGGGAACAGCCAGGCAAAGGGCTCACCTTCATGAACTTATGAACACAGGGAACCAAACACAGACCAGGCAGTAAGCCAAACCAAATCTGTGCAGTGCCCATAACCATCCCCACTGAGCCTCCAGGCTTCCGGTGCCCATCCTTGACATAGGGTAGGGGTAACAGGGTCCCCACAGGAACCCACAGCCTTCCTCCCACCCCTCAAGTCTCCTTGGCCAATGGGTGCCCACTGGTACCTTTGAGGTTGGCGCTTCCTTTGACCGTGACTCAAAGAGATGCTCCAGTTTGGCAGTATTGACCTCGACACTCTGCAGGGATGCCCAAAGTGTCCCCTGGCCGAACCTGCCAGGCCCCACAGTGCCATCCAGCTGCTTCAGCTCCTTCCAGAAGAGCTTCACTGTCCTCTTCTTCTTGGCCTGGGAGGGGCCATCTGTTGTTGAGGGACCTGGCAGCCCTGGTGGGGGTAGGCAGCTAGGGACTGCAGGAGCTGGAGGTGGTGGTGGTGGGCAACCAGGGAGCACAGGAGGTGGAGGTGGTGGCGGTGGGCAACCAGGGAGCACAGGAGGTGGAGGTGGTGGTGGTGGGCAACCAGGGAGCACAGGAGGTGGAGGTGGTGGTGGTGGGCAACCAGGGAGCACAGGAGGTGGAGGGGGAGCCATGAATGTTCCAGCACTCATTGCTTCAATGCCAGGATGGAGGAAAGACCCGTTGGTCATTGGCCCCGTGTCCAGGATGTCAAAATCTTCTTCTTCCCCCAAATCAGTGAAGTCCAGGTCCTTGATCTTCAGCTGCACAGGGATGGTCTCCAGGCGCTCCCATGTCAGCTCTGTGTCCTTTTTGATGGGCATCATCCCGGTGTTCTCCAGCTTCTGCGTGTGGGTCTCATCATCTATGCTGGACATGGCACGTACCAGCTTGGCATGGGCACTGGCTACTGGCCCGTCGGGAGCCCTGCCACAGAGCCGGGCACTCTCCTGCTCCTGGCTGCTACTTCCCTTGGTGTCCATCTCCACTTCACCCTGGATCCGGGGGGATAAAGGTATTTCATGGAACACCTTCTCCCTCTCCGACTCCGAGGAGCCCTTGGCATACAGCATGTCCAGCATAAACTTGGTGTCAGAGGAGATGGTGCTGCAGGAGTCAGTGATGTCAGATCGAGCCAAACGAGACCCTGCAGGGAAAGAGAAGAAGCTGGGACAATCTGCTTGGAGACGGCAGGTGGTGCTGGGCTCAGTGCAGAGTTGGACTCCTGCTCTGCAGTGGGGTGTGCTCAGGTGCCGGCATTTTGACCAAAGAGGTACCACCAGCTCCTCCAAGGCTCTGTGTGTCACAGATACAGGCATGGGATGAGGACCAAGGGGCCACTAATCCCCACCCCAGGGACCCAGATGAACTGGGAACACACACCCTGGCAGCACCTACTTATGCTGGGTGGCTCCATCCCAGAATCAGAGGTGCTGTGGTCTCTTTCCCATGCAAGAGCAGTAGGATGCTCCAGTGTAGTATCGCTGAGGACATCGAGCCGTCCCTTGGCCATGGAAGAGATCTTCTCCTTCTGGGCTGCAGCCAGGTTCTCCAAAAAGCGAGCTCTGCAAGATGGGGTGGATGTTGGCCAAAAGCAAAGCAGGGATGGGGACAATAGGGACAGCCAGCAAACCACGCCACACTGCACAGCCAGTCCCACAGCACAGAAACCCCCTGCACTGACCACACCGCATTGGGGACACCAAGGATTCAACCTCCTCTGAGCCCTGCAGAGAGAGGTGATGGCCCATGGCTGTGCCAACAGGGTGCTGCTGTCACCAGTTGGTCCCAACAGACCTGGTGCTCACTGCAACCCTCATCCAAAAGCTGCAAAACCCAGGAGGGCACCAAGGCAGAGACTTGAGGGCATGCTCCTGCTCCTCATGCCCTGTGTGGCCAGAGCCCAGATACCTCCAGCTGGGTACCAGTCCAAGGAAGAGCATGCCTGGAGACACACGCATGCCTCTACTTACTCAAACTTCTTCAAAATAGGCTTGTCCCCATGCAAGGAGGGGGCATCCTCCCGCCTGAGGGAAAACAGGGGTTAGCCCCCACTGCTGGCAGTCCCCTGGGGCTTGTGCATCCTGCACACACCCACCTGGCAGCCCTCCAGCATGGAACCCCTGCCCCATGGCCCCAGGGTTCACAGGGAGCCAGGAGAGCCCTGGCAAGTCCCTTCCAGCCCAGGCACCACGTGGCATCGGGTGCTGGAGAGATGGGATGTCATCCATCACCTGGAGCGGGCTGTGCCACCCCCAGCAAGAACACCTCACCCCAAAGCAGGGATCAGAGGGTGTCACATCCTGTGGGGTGATGGGGGAGTGGGTTGGGGTCCCACAGGTAGGACTTGAAGGGGAGAGGCAAGGGATGGGGGCAGCAAGGTGAGTGCAAGTGTCTGCTCCCCCAGAGCATCAGAGGATATGGCAAGGGAGAATTAATAGGACATTAAGCTGAAAGAGAGTAGGTTTAAATTGGATATTAGGAAGAAATTCTTCCCTGTGAGGGTGGTGAGACACTGGCATGGGTTGCCCAGAGAAGCTGTGGATGCCCTATCCCTGTAAGACCAGGCTGGATGCTTTGAGCAACCTGGTCTAGTGGAAGCACTGGAACTAGATGATTTTTAAGGTCCCTTTCAACCCAAACTATTCCAGGATCTATGATCATGCTGGGAGGGAGCACACACGTGCAGAGCCAGGCACTTACCAGACAGGGGCAGTTTGGTGCAGCCTGCAAAAGGAAAGACAGAAAGAGTGGGCAGAGGAGAGGGCAAGCGTGGGCAGAGAGGAGAATGAGGAGGAACTGGAGCAGAGCTGTGCATGCCCGAAGGATGCCTTGGAGCCCCTGGCTGGACCCTTTGATACCTGCTGCCCCCCATACATCTCTCCAGCTCCAGTGCCCTCCCAGACTGCTTCCCCCTGGGGAAAGGCAGAGTGTGCCCTGGGATGAACACACCTCATGCTCCTGGGAGCCCACCCTGCTGCCCTGGGGGATCTCCATGTCCCCAGCCCCTCCTGGCTCCTTACTTGTACACGCTGCGCTCTCCTGGGCCCGGGGCCTGCTCCTTCTCAGCCGGGGGGGAGGCCAGGGCCAGCCGCACACTGGACGTGCTGTTGTAGATGCTGGTGGGACAGGGTCTGGAAGAAGTTGACAGGGACTGAGAGCAGGTCCCACAGGACTGCTCTCCACCCTGGCACCAGCAATGGATCCAAGTGCTGCTTATGCAGCATCTTGGTGTCTTCACCATCCCACAAGCATCCCCACCACAGACCACCTCCAGCTGCACTTACTCTGCTGGGCTGCTTGGTGCAGGGATAGGCAGGGTGTCCTCAGCTGGGGGCTCCTTTGGAGTGTCAGGAGACCCCAGCAGTGGCTGGGCATCAGCAGTGGGATCCTGAGAGCCACCCTGGGATCGCCGCCCACGCCGGCCCTCATCTGTCCTCCTCCGTTCTTTGCGTCCCCCTGAGGGCGGCTCTTCCACATCATCCTCCAGCTTCAGAGCACTCTGTGGAGGGACCAGGGGCATGGCACCGGGCACAGCAGCATCCCTGCCACCCCATGCACTCACCCTCCCTGCTCGAGGCAGGTGGCACATGGCCAGACCCTGCTGGAGCCCCGCTCACCTCGTAGAGTGTGAACTGCTGCTTCAAGTCGAGGTCGGTGCCTTTGCTGCCCAGGTACTGCTGCACCACCTGCTCCATGCCCTGCTGCTCCAGGCAGTCAGTCACGTCGTAGAAGGTGTCTTGGTCTGGGAGAGCTGCCAGTGTCTGGGCAGAATCAGAGGGATGCTGCTGGCACTGGGGTCACCCACACTGAGCCCCAGCAGTGTGGCACCACGGGGACACCCCCACAGACCTTGTTGATCAGTGTCATGGTGAACACCAGCAGCTCGGTGTCAGCCCCGTTGCGCTGCTCCAGGATGGCCATTAAGTTGGACCATGGACAGGCACCTGGGAAAAGAGGCATGAAGAGGTGACATGCAGGCTGGGAGGGGACACTGTCCCCCAGCAGGGACCTCGCAGGAGGCTGGAGCTGCACTCACCCCTCGCCTGGTCCACGGCATTGACGGCATGGATGAGCAGCAAGGCGTTGGGCTCCGTGTACTCCACAAACACCAGGAGCAGCTTCAGTGCCGTCTTCACCACCAGGCGAAACTGGGACAAAGGATGGCAGCTGGGACAGCAGCGGTGACAGGGGCCTGCCAGTGTGCTGCTGGGGCACTGTGGGGTGCCTGTGCCCATGCCCCAGGACTGGGAGCTTTGCTGTGGGGCCAGGGACTGTAGCTGTGAGGCTCATGGCCAAGAGGCACTGGGAAGAGACCTGGAGCAGGAGTGTCTTACTCAAGCTCTGTGCCTGGGAATGTGGTCACATGAGGATAGGGAGGTCTGCAGATGCTGGGTGACTTCCAGAAGGTGGGAGCAGGACCCAACACAAGCAAAGGTACCAGGGTACCAAGCCCAGAGGCAGAAAGAGAAGTACATCCTCTGAGGGATGATTCAAGGGGACAGCCACAAGCAGGGAAAGGGGTGCAGTGGAGGGCACAGGCAGCCCCCCAAGAGCAACAGGCACTCACTGGGCTTCCTGACAGTGTGTACAGCCACTGGACAGTCTCATTGTGGTTGATGACACCTTGCATTCCATCCACGAAGAGCATGATCTGGCTCAAGGCTGCAAGGCAGAGTGGGCAGGCTGGTGTTGCAGCAGGCAGGGGTTGCGAATTCCCATCCCTGCACAGCATCACTGCAGCAAGGGCAATGTCTGGCTGCTGGGAAGGCAGAGTAACCCTAGTGGACCTTCTGACTCGCCTGCCCTGAGTGCCAGCCTTCCTCCCTCGGGACAAGCATAGAATCCTGGAATGCTTTGGGTTGGACGGGACCTTTAAGACCCATTCCAACTCCCCTGCCACAGGCAGGGACACCTTCCATTAAACCAGGTTGCATAGAAGACCCATCCAACCTGGCTTTGAACACTTCCAGGGATGGGGCATCCACAGCTTCTTTAGGCAACCTGCTCCAGAGATGCCCTGTGCCCAAATACCAACCCCGGAGGATGTAATTCTGGTAGTTCTGGTCAGCCTCTGCCCCCACTTTGATCAGGCACGTCAACCCCTCCAGGTTCACGAACTCCGGCACCAGGTCCTTGTCCTCCTGTGGGGAGAAGGCCAAGTGTTACCACAGCGCGGGGTGGGCAGCCAGCCCTGGGGGAGCCCCTGTCCCCCACCACACCAGCATCACCTCACCTGGAAGAGCTGCTTCAGGGAGAAGAGGGACCTCCGCAGCTCGGGCCCCTGTGAGTTGTACAGCTTCTCTGGGAGGAAAGGAGACATGTGGTGTGAGTGGCTCACTGCTGAACCGGGGCTCCCAAATGCTCCCAGTTTCCTGGGAAAGCCCCTCATCCTGACTGATCCTGATCCCTGTGCCATCACCCCAGCATTGCCCTGGCTGTGGGACACACTGGCTGGAAGCGGCTGCTGTACCACAACTACATATTTCAGCCCTCCCACTTTCCTATTTCCTTTTTTTTGCCCTCTTTTTCTGACCAGCAATGACACAAATATCCCCTTTGGTTTCCTGTGCAGAACCTAAACAGGAACACAGGCAGGAGGTTGAGCTACTTTTAGCCATCCCTCCCTGGGCACAGCCATGCCATGGTTCCAGAGTTCCCAGCAGCCCCAGGGCTTGGGAAAAACCACAGGATGGGGATAGGAAGGCCAGTGACACAGTGTAGTGTGACACAGGTTGCTCGGGGACAGGACTGTCACTGGGCCGCAGACTACGTGCTTATGGGGGTGGTGCCTGCAGGCAGGAGCCAGCGTGGAGCAGCCAGGGCATTGGGAAGCTGGAAGGCCCCGTGAAGACACCAAAGCCATTGGAAGCCAGCACTTCCCACATGCAAAAATTGAGTTAGCCACGCATCCCAACTTATTTGGGTCGGGCTTAGAGCTGCAACAAGCCAAAAACAAGATGTCCAAGTAGTCCTCCAGATATGCCCTGTAAAACACAGTGTCCCGGCAGCCTCCTCCACTCGCTTATCAGCTTGTCAGAGAGCTGGAGGGAAGGCAGAGCTGCTGGGAGGAAAAGCAGAAGAGCTCAGGGCTCAGACAGAGCCTGGGAACTGCTGGCAAAGAGCAAGACCATGACCCTGACCCTGGGCTTCCTGCCCCTTCCTGCATAGTTCAGCTGCAGCCCTGCACAGTCAGCTGATGCCCATCTGGCATCACTCTGCTCAGTGGTTGTTTTCCCCCTGCCAAAGACAAAAAAAAGTGCTTGAAACTCCTGAATATTTTGCAGGACCTCAGAGCAGGCTGCCTGAAGCATGGCAGCACTTTCTGCTGCGCAAGAGCCCTTTGTTTATGTCTTCACAGCTATATTTAGAGCTTGCCTGAATGACCCAGAATAACTGCAGTGGGTGGTGGGCTCCCAGCCCAAGAGGCAAAAGTCCTGATCTCTGAGGATGGAGGGGATTAACCCAGCGGGTACTCCATGTCCCCTGATCTCTGGGAGGGGTTATGGGGTGGAAGCAGCCCTCTTCATCACAAAAACCCTGGCCAAAACTCACTGCAGAGGCCAAACCTCCACCATCCAGGGCAGTGGAGCTGCTGGACCAGGCTGGAGGAGGGAGCAGCCCCGACTCACCAATGATGGCGTGGACTCGGACGGAGAGCTGCGTGCGCAGGATCAGGGTCGGCCGTCTCCCCTTCCTAAGGTGGGGGAAATGTGCTGTGAGTGCCTGCAGTGGGATCACCACAGCCCCTGGCTCCTTGCCCATGGTGTACACACACATGTGGGGTCCCTGTGTCCCCATAGGCCTCAGATACCCCATGTGCCCTACCTGACCTCCTCATAGAAACCCTCCAGATCATCCTTCTGTTCCAGCAGGGATAAGTCAAGGTCCAGGTAGTGTCCAGAGGGTGAGACCTGCAGCGTGCAGTCCTCCAGCTGGGGATGCAGACAGCAAGGCTGAGTGCCCATGCCCACCACAGCCCTACAGGCTCCCAGAACATTCCCAGGTCACCCTCCTGCCCACACCAAACTCAGCTGGCAGACACATCCTGGAGTGAGGTGGCATGTCCCACGTGTCCCCAGTCACTGGCTCTGCAGGGAGATGCCCGAGCACCTCCTGCCTCAGCCTGTGGCAGCAGCTCTGGCCAGAGAGAGAAACACACAACTTTCTCAGGCATCGCCTGAGAAAGGCTGTGAGAAGATCAGAGAGAAGAATGAGAAACAATTCTTATCTTAACTTGCTGTACCTGCTGTTGTGAACATGTAGAATGTGTTGTGGAGATTTGTTTACTAAAAGGTGGTTTCTTAATTAGTCAATGGTGATAGTGTTTGGATTGGGGACCAATTAAGTCTACTTATATTGTAACTGTCTATAAAAGCAATGGGTTTCTTAATAAAAAGAGAGATTGATCAACCTTCTGTGAATCATGGAGTCAATGGTAATTATTACCTGGCCAGGGGCCTGTCACAATGACATCAGCCTGGTGCTGATTGTGGATAAACATGGAGCCCCAGGCTGGAAAAGGCTGAGTGAGGGTGGTCCTGCCAGCATTGAGCTCCTTAGCAATCCCTGGGTGGGAACCATGAAAAGAGGTCGATTGGCTCACTGGAGCTCCCTTTAGTCAGCAGGGGCTCAACTGGGGCAGGATCCGTCTCCTCCCAGGGCTGGCAAATTGCCCCCGCCTGCAGGGACTGGGTCTGAGGGAACTGTTGGGCACCCAGCCCAGGCAGGGACCCCCCAAAGCAGTGCAAAGCCCTGGGATGTGCCCTGGCTGACACACCCTCTGACTCAGCCCGGAGCCACGTGGCATCTTCCATCAGAATTCTGATAAGCACAGCCCTGAGATGAGGCTGGGGCAAGGGGCACCTTCCCACAAAATCCATGCACAGCACCCATGGTGCACAGCCCGTGGGCACTGCACCCACAACGTCCATGAGGTACCCTGGACCCAGCAGCACCCCATAGCACCCCACAGCACCCAGGCAGGTCTTCTGGGACCCGGCAATTCGCCCTCAAGGTATGAGCAGAAGCAGAGGGAGGGCAGTGCCAGCACCCTGCCTCCCCTGCACTCTGGATCTGCTCCTAAAGCACTTGCAACTCTGCTGCCCCACCCTCTCCCTGCTCAACCCGTCTCTGAGGAACACATCTGCAGGGCAGGACTGAGGACTGGGGATAAAACCCCATTATTAAAGCTGCTTATGGTGCAAACAAGAGCAGGCAGTGCAAGCAGCAATAGGAGAGAGAAGTGGGGATCCATCAGCCATCTAAAACCCCACCTCAATTTCAGCACCAAATTGCAAAAGCTCCAAGCACAGTCCTGTCGCTGAGGAGCTCAGATGGGAACAGTCTCAGCTTCTCTGCCTTTCCCATCAATGCCTTACCCCACTGTGGCCCTGGAGATCCCACAGCAACTCTGGGTATGGCTCCTGCATCTCACTGGGATTCCTTTCCATGACATTCCCATCTCCTTGCATCGCAGCATTGTGCACAAGCTCACACGTAAGAATTCACTCTGAGTGCAATGTTAATACCAGAGGGTAAAGTCAAATGACACATGCATAGAAGTAATTAGTATGGGCAATTTGGCAGGGCACTGTTGTTGGGTTGGATGTTGATGTGTCCCACTCCACCTGCTGTGGTCATTGGCCACGCCAGCCAGCTATGGCAACGTGCAGCAAACACAGGCTGCTGGCACTGGGCAGGTACTCCTGGCTGCCAGCTCTGCCTTCACTGCACGAGTCCCTGACTCTGACCCCACACAGGGTTTGCTCACTGGGGAATGCTTCAATTCCTCCACTGGGACAGGCTGTCCTGCATCAACCTGGACATCCCTGCATCCACCCAGCCAATTCCTGCATGCTCCTGGGCATGCCCCCAGACAGCTTTGTATCCTCCTGGCATCCTGGCACCTCTGCCAGCCTCCCGGGCATCCCCTCAGGCATCCCTGCATCCACCCTGGCAAAGAGCAAATGACCCCAGTACAAAAGCCTTGCCTTCTCTGGGCTGCCACAGCCCCAGCAAGCCAGAGTTAACATCCCCAGCTCCTCGGGGCTGGTGACATGTCCCAGCTGGCGGGGGGAGGCCAAGCCCCTGGGACCTGACCCCACGTATTTCCCGTGTGAGCTTGGCAACGTTTCCCACTAGGGATGCTCCAAGCACTGGGCTCTGGCTTGGCTGTGGCTTCCCTGGGGATGGAGAGAGGCTGTCCCAAGCTCCTGTAGCCCTGCCAAAAATCCTGGGCAGCACTTCCACGTCAGGGAGCAGCAACTGCCCCAGGGCCAGGGGCTGTTCAGACAAGGGGTTTATACCCTGTAGGATCAAGCTGGGATCTCAGTGTCATGCTGCTGGGGACAGCAAGTTGGGGTCACAGGTTACAGACAGCTCCCAGTGCAGGGTGGCTCTGATTCATCTGTCTCCTGCCTGGTAAACCATTACAAAATGAGCCAGACTTTGAGGGCAAAGCAGAGCTGGGAGAGGAGAGTGTCCCACGCTCACACATGCAGCCCGTGGCTCCTGGGAGTCCCAGCCACCCTGCAGCAGGATGGATGTCCTTCATCCATTCACGGGGAGGTTCTGGCGTCTTGCTGAGGACACGATGCTGGTGCCAGCCCTGATGTGGTACAAGGACCCACGACCTGGAAAAGGTTTCTGTCTGTGTTGAATGCCCCATCCCTGGAAGTGTTCAAGGCCAGTTTGGATGGGACTTGGAAGAAGAGGTCTAAAGGAAGGTGTTCCTGCCCATGGCAGTGGGGTGGAACAAGATGATCCCTTTAAGGTCCCTTCAAACCCAAACCATTCCAGGATTCAATGGGGGCGTGATGGAAACCTCCTCACCTCCAACATGGAGACATCGTCCATGCACAGCTGAACTCACACTACCCACCACAGCATCACATTTTCCTGCTCACTCCTATCACAGCACCCCCACATGGGAGGATGCTCCAAGGCCAGGCAGCAAATATCCTCTTTATCTGCCAACAAAGGAAACACTTTTACCCCCTTTCTAACACTTTCTTTTTGCAGTAACCACAATTTCCCAGCATCGCTGCAGCTCTTCTAGAAAGCCTGTGGGGAAATTACAGTAAAAATATATTATTTAAATATACTAGGCAGCAGTTAAACACAAGGCACTGACAAGTCAGAAAGCCCTGGCATCACCAGCTGCTGCTCATCCTCCCAAAACACAGAGGGGTTGATGGTTTATAGATTTACACCAGCCACAGGACCCACCCCAACCCCAACCCCAACCCCAACCCCAGCCAAGCGCATTCAGCACAATTTAGTTGCAGGGCTAAGAGGGGTGTCCACTGCCAGGGCACCCAGGTGCTTGTCCACTCCTGCATGATGGATGGCAGCAAATGGATGAGAACACTGCCACTGCCTTATCATGGGGACAGGAAATAATACCCAAGCCAGGAGGGATCTCTGGAGGTCACCCAGAGTCAGCCCAGAAGTGCAAACTTGCTTCCCTCTGGAAGCTCCTCCAGCAGGGCTCATTGCTCATTAACAGATCTCTTGCTGCTCATCAACAGACCTGTGGCAGTGGGAGGACCCCAGTCCTGGGCAGCAGTTGGTGTCCTGGAAAAGCCATGGCATGAATGCCTGGCTGTAGCTCCCTTCCTGGAATCCATGCAAGGAATGGATCCTTGCTGGGAGCTGGGGAGTGCTGAGGTCTGCTGAGCACCAACACTCAGAGCTGCTGATGACTCCTCCTCACTGCTTTTGTGCAGTCCAGGGGTGAAGTGGGGCAAAGACTCTCACCAAAGCCCTCCTCAATCCTGTTAGGAAACAGAGGGCAACAGGGCTGTGGATAGGGATTGCTCACTTCACACACAGAGACTGCCCCACCAGCAGTCTATTGAGTACAAGAGCTCTCAGCAAGTTCATGGCACTGAGGCCAGCGAACTGTTTGCTCTTCCCAGATTTCCGGGGGAGGAAGGAGAATGCAAAACTCTAGCCTGATGGGTTTTGCAATTGTTTGGAAAAATCCCCAGATTCAGAGGTGAGAGTGCTCAGGGGCATTTGGGGACTTAAAGGACAGCCAAAAAAACCTGCCCTGTCAAAACCTGCCTGCAGAGGTTTAGAGAACGGCCACGCCCTGCCCAAGCATCACCCAAGGGTACTAGAAAAATGCTGGAAAGCTGAGAAGATAGTATCAGCCTGGAGGCAAACAATGCAGCAGCAGCAAACAAAGCAGGAAGGTATTTCCAAGCACAAACACACTTCCCGGAGAGCATGAAAAAGTCATCAGTGACAGGTCGTGTTCAGGGAGAGGAAGCACCAAGGGTGTCATGGGGCAGGACAGACTATTCAAGACAGTGATGCTTACACCAGAAATCTCTTGCTCATCATCTCTAAGCTGTTCCCAGCACATGGAGCTGCTTAGCTGGGCCAATAGGACTCAGCTGCTCTCCCAAGGCAGCTCATGCCCTGGGTGCCTGTGGCTCAGTTTTTCTCCAACGATGAGGGTACCCCAGCCCAGCTCCCTCCTGGCTGCTGCATCCTCTTCCAATGCTCTGCAGGTCCGGGCATGATGCCCAGCAGGACAAACCTGGCACCGGGCATTCCCAGTTGAATTTTTTTACAGCCAGTTCCTTGGGAAAAATCCGACTGTTCATTTACTAATTTTAGGGCGGTGACTAATGGAGCTGAGTGCTACCTGGCACAAAAAGCACCAGGGGAGGCTTTGGCTGGTCATGCCAGGGGAACGACATCTGCATGGCTCCATGAGTGCCAACTCTGAATTTTGACTGAACTGAGTGGCTTGGGAGACTGACCTCACTCCACAGGCTGTGAATCCCAGTGCGGGAGGCTCCCAATGAGCACATTTGCTCATGCAAACCCCAGCAAGCATCCCAGCTTGTCAGGTGGGGCATTCTGCAGCCCTTGCTGCCTCACAGAGCGCTGCGTGGTAAAGGCAGCATGGTTTATAACTTGTATAATCCAGAAATCTGGTTTATAAACCCAGAACAGGATCCTGGCTGCTCACCTGTGATTTCACCAACGGTCATGGGATGATACAGGGAAAAAATATCCAGAGCTTGGCTTAGGTAGAGAACAGAGCCTGAAATCCCAGGATCAACGCACTTCTGCTGGGCACAGGACCTCCTTGCAACACTCCCGCCCTCCGGAACGCAGTGTCCAGTCTCCACTCCTCCCTCCCACTACCCCGTGCCACCATGGCAGCACTCTGGGCTGGAGATCCCGTTACAGCCAGCTCCTGCCCAGGGAGCACAGCACACGCCTGAAATTTGAGTTTGCTCCATTCGTCATGTATCCAGGCTGTTTGTTCCCAAACAAACTCCCTTTAGTCACCACCTAAAAATCCCATGACGGCAACGACATGAGACGCTGCTTCTTTGCTCCAAGAAAAATGAAAAGGGTAATAAATGGGAGGATTTTTTTTTGGTGCAGGCAAAGGTCTCGAAGTGATCCCCTCTCCCCTGGAAGGTCAGCAAGCTCAGTGTCAGGCACGTCGAGCTGAATTTCCCCCTCCTGCTGCTCCATCTCTCCGCTGTAGCTCTGAGCGGAGCTCCCCCCATCCAGCCAGGGTTCCTGCCTCCCTTCCCTGCTCTCCCGTAGTGCTGCAGGACAGAGATGCTCAGCTATTGCCAAGCTCTGCTGGGTCCCGCGTCCCTAAGGAAGAAAACAAGCCTGTCCCCATCCTGAGAAGGAGGCTCCGAGAGCATCACGCCCACAGGAGATACACAGGGAGGGTGCCCTGTCTCCCCTGTCTCCTCCACTTCCCAGCCCGAGACAGACCTGAGGACACACAAACAAGACACGGTGCCTCGCTTCGCATTCGGCCTCCCGCCTTCCTCCCAGCTGAAGGAAATTGCTCAGCATGCATTTCCGTACTGCTCTCCGGTGACAAAGCTGCTGCCGGACCGGTGAGATGAGGGGCTGGTGGCCCTCCGCCCCCACCATCACCTCTCCAAGTTCCAGGTGTCGCAGCAAGAAGGAGCACTGGAAGGGCCCGGTGGAGCCGGTGTGCTCCGCTCCTGGCTGCCGGCGTGGGAGTGCGAGGCCGGTGCGGAACACGCTGCCTGCCTCAGCCCCGACCACACGGGGATGGACGCCTGCCCTCATCCTGCTTCCCCCTGCCAGGGTTCCTGCCTGCTCTGAGCAGCACATCCTCTTCCTCCCGCCGACTCATTCGGGGCCGGCCGAGGCTGGCATCTCCCGCAGGGGTTCCCAAATCCCGCCGTGAATCACACCGGGAGCGCTGCCGGGGACACACCGTCCGATCCCTCGCCTCCCCCGCTCCCCTCTAGCCAGCAATCCCCACCCCATCCCCCGCACGGTGCCCGCGCGGTGCTTTCCCCGCCGTCCCCGTCCCTGCTCACCGGCAGCGGGGCCCCGACCAGGCGGTGCAGCGCGGGCAGCTGCGCCCCCAGGGCCAGCGCCTCCTCCACGGCGTAAACCGGGGCTCGTCGGGGCTCCGGGAAGCTGCCGAAGGCGAAAGGATCCGCGTCCTCCAGGTATTGCACCCGGCATGGCACCGTCGCCTCCGCCGCCTCCACCACCGCCATGGCCCCGCCGCCGCCGCGGCCCCGTACAACGCCGCGCCCGGGGCGGACACGGCCTCGGCCCGGCCCCTTCGCCCGCCCCTGCCCCGGGAGAGGCCGCTCGGTGCTCGGTGCTCGGCGCGCCCTCCCGCGGGCGCATCCAGGATGGAGGCTCCAGGCTCTGGGGGGCTCCACTGGAACGCTCCGGCATCAGGGGTGCTCCAGGATGGATGCTCCAGGCTCTGGTGCGCTCCTCTGGAACGCTCTGGCATCAGGGGTGCTCCAGGATGGATGCTCCGGGTTCTGGGAGGCTCCATCAGTGTGCCCCGGTACCGAGGATCTCCAGACCCCAGGTTGCTCCGGCGTCAGGGGTGCTCCAGGCCCTGTGGGGCACCACTGGGATGCTCCAGGATGCTCCAGGCCCCATGAGGTTCCAGGTGCTCCGGGGTGCCAGGTGAGTCTGCTCGCCCCAGGTGAACTGGAGCACGGATGGGCAGCTGGGCTCAATCTCCCCATCTTGGGGCAGGGGGGAAGCAGCACAGGATGAGCTTCCTGGATCCAGGGGTGTTGTGGTGCTGCCCTGGAAGTCCCTGGGGTATACTGAGCTCAAACTGCAAAGCAAAGCTTGTGTAAAACCCATTTTACTTTCTTTTTGACAGATTACCTGGACAATGGCAATGACCAGATGTGATGGAGTGGTGGGCAGGGAGCTTTCCCCTTGCTCCTGCCTCCAGCCTGCGTTCCCCAGCCGTTGGCTTCTGCTGGCAAACATTTGTAGCACATTTGTACCCAGGCAGAGAGATGAGAAAAGGTGATGCCACCGAGGCCCCCAGGGAAGTGTCCTGTGGCCCATTCCTACCTGGCCTGTGGGCTCAAGCTGGCACTCGGCATCTGAGAGTGCCTGTGCCATAGGCACTGCCAGCCAGAGGACTTGCTCTGGCTAAGGTGTCCTGTCCTGTCCTCCAGGGACATGTGGACACAGGTCAGAGCTGGCTCTCCATGGAGTACTCTGCCAGCATCCCATCTCTCTGGGCTGCTTGGGCATAGCTTGCTGCCCACCCAGAACATGGAGTGCTGGATCTCCTGGATTGGGAGCTCAGGGATGGGGTGTGGGAGATGGAGCACCTGCCAGGGCATGGTGGATGGCCTAATCAGCAAACAGGAGATTTTAGGAGTATCTGAGGGGGGCTGAGAAGGTCAAGGAGAGACAGAAATTTTGGGGGCTGCCCATGGGTGTGTCCAGGCTGGGGCTCAGGAAGCACCTGGGGCAGGGGTAGATGGTTTCAGCTGGGAGGGGGATTGAGTGTGGAGGAGGATGAGGAATTTGGTGGGTGCGTGAGGACTAAGCCAGGGCGGGGAGACTCAGACAAAGCAGAAGCACGGGGGAGGGTGTGGGGGATTAGGGTGATGCGAGTGGCACCGGGACAGTTGCAGAGAGGCCTGAGAGGGAGGCAGGGGACTAGCGTGGGGCAGGGGGCTCCGGGAGTGTGCAGATGAGCTGGGAAGGAAGGGGAGGGGGGGGGTTTGTAAGGGGTGAGTAGGGGGTGCTGGGGTCCGGGGCAGGTGCTAAGGCCTGGGACAGTACCGGGGGTGCCGAGGTCCGGGGCGGGCCGGTGCCGGTCGGGGCGGGGAGCGGCGGGCGGGGCCCGTGGCGTGGGGCGCGGGGGCCGTCCTGGCGCATCCCCACGTGCGCGTGACGCGGGCGGGGGCCGGGACCGGGACCGCGGAGGAGCGGAGCGGAGCGGCGGGGCCATGCAGCTCCCGGCGGCCTCCCCCGGCCCCGCCGCCCCGGCGGGAGCCGAGCTGCTGCGGTGGCAGTGGCGGGAGGTGCAGGCGCCCTGCCTGGTGGCCGCCTGGATCCTGGTAGCCAGCCTGGCCAAGATCGGTGAGTGTCCCCATGTCCCCACCCGCTCCGGTCCCCCGGGAGCAGACGTGCCCACCCCCGGGTAGGCAGGGGCGATGCGGCATTCCCGGCGGGCGCGGGGGCACCCGGGACGAGGGGTGTCTCCGCACGCCGGGACACGGGTCGTGGGGACAAATCCGGCTGGTCACCACTCTCAGCTGGATTGCAGAGGTCGGGGACCACGCCATGTCCTCCGTGCCCTGCCGTGGGATGATGTGCGGTGACGGGGTTAAGGCACGATCCGAAGGAAAAAGTGGGGGCCCGAGCTGTTTGTTCCTGCGAGGGATGGATGGATGGATGGATAGATGGGTGGGCACAGAGGATGGAAGGTTCATGAGAAGAGAAGCCCCAGAGGATGTCCCGTGTTCCCAAAGGCTGGCACAGCACCTGCCGTTGGCAGGTCTGGAGGCCATTGTTCCCCCACAGCCCCGGGGAAAGGCTCGGTGGTGCCAGTGCCAGGCAGGATGTGGCCCCAGCAGCCTGGGGATGGCAGGTGCCTGCAGTCTCCTCCAGTGGGTCACTCCAGATTGGGTTGGCCTTGGACTCTTGTGCTCCCCAGCACAGAACCACGCAGCCGGGGGAGGCTCTGCTGTGAGAGGCTGTGTGGGTAGGCACAATGAGGATGTGTGTGAGCTGCGCAGGGCTGGGCTCCCCACCAGCATCCGGGGTGCTGGGGAGGGGACACCCGTGCGTGGGTGCCAAGCAGAGATACCCAGAGAGCTGGTCCCCCACAGTGCCCCTGCCTGCTGTGCTGGGCCCAGGGGATGGGATTGTGACCTTGAGCCAGGTTTTCTCCTCAGGGGCCTCACTGTGGGCACAGCCCCCATGGTGTGGGCACAGACACCCTCTGAGTTTCGAGTTGAATCAAGAAATGTGGGTTCAGAGTTTGGCAGGGGAATCTCTGATCAGCCAGGGATGTGCAGCAGCACTCGTTACACAGGAGACAGCTACAGCTGTGACCACCAGCTGGCCTCTTCCTGTCCCAGCATCACTGTGGATCTTCCGTTCCTCTCCTTCCTTGCCTTCTTGCAAGAGAGACCTAAAGCCTCGCGAGGAATGAATTAAAAGGTATCATGAGTTTAAAAATACAGCACTCTGCTGTAGCTGTGCCACCTCCAGCTGCCAAGTGCGTCCCTCCTACCTGCAGAAGATCAGAGAGAAAATTCCTTTCCCTGGCTGTTATTTTCTTCTCTCCAGCCTCTCCCCGGAGTTGCTCCCTGTGCAGGCTTCTGTTGATGTGCTCCCCTCAGCCACCCTGGATTTTGTGCCGGTGGGTGCAGGGGGACCTGAGCTGGGACCATTCCCAAATCCCCAGATCTGCCACATTCTTCCAGGCCTGAGGCTGATGGCCACTCTCCTCTCTGTCTGTGAGACACAGCCCTGATGGCTGATAGCTTCGAGCTGCCAGGTTTGCTGTATCCAGTGGGTCCAATGAATCCTCAGAGCCTGGAGCCAAATAGCAACACCCAGACCTGGAGGCACAGCTGCAAGCAGCAGCCTGCCATGGGTGTCCCCAGAGATGGCACCTGCAGTCCCCAGGGTGCACAGGAGTCCACAGAGGAGATGAACCAGGGGTGGAGGATTTTGGGGAACGGAGAGGGCAGCGCCAGCTGTGGCAGCCATGGACACTGGGCGTGGGCTGGCGCAGAGGAACTGTTGTGGTTGTGGCCCTGGGCTGGCAGCTCACAGCCCTGTGACTGTAGGGGAGGAAGCGGCCCCACGCCCGGGTGATGGGGAAATGACACTGTGGGCTCTGTTCTCAGAGGCAGTCACGATGCTGGGGTGACCCAAGCCAGCAAACACCCGGGGCAGGGAAAAATTGGCTTGGGTGTTGCCTTCCTGCACAGCGAGGCATCATCCGGGCTTTGCTGCCTTTTCCATCCACAGTCAGAGCACAGGATGGGGAGCACAGAGGTGATGAGCATTGTCCCCAAACATTCTCCTTACACATAGCTGCCCCACAGGCAGGAGTTTGCCAGCAGACAGATGTTTTTCTATGCAGCAGCATTGCAACCATCTCTCCTCACACCATCACCTCTGTCCCCAGCTGCTCATGTCTTGGTTTAGGTGTTCTGCCATTTCCCAAGCTCTGGAGGAGCAGAGCAGGTTTTGGCTCTGAGTTCTCTCAATGGCAAATCCTTTATTATGGATGCCTGAGTATGATTATGTCTCTGAAGTTAATTCACATGTGGCTAAGTTACTGTTGCTGTGGGAACCTTTAGTGCTGAAATCCCTGACTAGTATAAAATTAGAGCTCGTTCAGTCTGTCCCCACTGGCTGCTCTCTGTGACACAGGGGAGCTCATGTGCTGCCATTTCCTGGGGAGGCTGGCAGCTTTCCCCATCAGCCAGCAGATTTTTGGACAAGCATGATCTTTCCCGTTGATGCTTCTCCTTTATTTGACCAAGTTTCTGGCTTGGTGAAAACAATCATAGAACCATAGAATGGTTTGAGTTGGAAGGAATTTTAGAGATTATCTTTTTCCAACTACCATGGATTTCTTTTTCCATGGGCAGAGACAGCTTCCATTAGACCAAGTTGCTCAAAGCCCCACCCAGCCTGGCCTTGAACACTTCCAGGATGGATGACCCCTGTCCCCACAGCATCCCTGCACGCTCTCCTGGGTCCCCCAGCCAGCCAGGACAGCTCCACAGCATGAGGAATGCAGATGGGTTGCCGAAGCAGAAAGCAGGGATCTTGGCAATGTTCCTGAGAATGCAGAAAGGGGCTGGACGCCTCGTTCCCTTCTTGAAAACTTCAGAGCTTTGTTCCCGTGGGTGGGAAGCGGCTTCACAGCCTGCTGCAGGCGCTGAGTGAGCACCATTTGTCCACCGGTGAAAGCAGCTTGTGTGGGGTGAACAGGGCTCTGCAGTGACTTGTGTGGTCATTTAGCAGGAATTTGGCCTGGATGAAGCCCAGCCAGCGTTTCCTCAGGCTGTGGGTCTGCTTGGAGGGCTGTAGTGTCCATATCACCACAGTCCCCAGGGCTGTATTGCAGCCCATAGCAGTGAGCAGAGGTGGCTGGGGCTCAGGGGGGTGCCCTAGGCTCTGTGCCCAGGGTGTTCAGTGGCAGAGCTATGGCAGAGGCTTGGCCTGGGTGCTCTTTGCTATTGAGGTGCTTGGTGGTGGGGCTGCTGTGCTCACCTCTCTGCCCCTGCTGGCTGCAGCTCTGCTCCTGCTGTATTATGGCATGGAGCCAGTGCTGGGGCATAGATGGAGCTTACTGTGCCAAGCAGCAGCCTCTTGAGGTCCTCAACTAAAGGAAAAGTGGTCCTTAGCCTGCACATTGGGGGGTGGACTCAAAGATTTTGTCTGTTGTTGTGAACCAGATCTTTGTCATTCAGTTATCTCCTGTAATTCAGAGTTCAGCTGCTGCAAAGGAAAGAAAATCACCTAAGAGATGCTGGGAAAGGAGAAAGGAAGAACGCCAGGAGGCCACAACCTCAGTTCTCTGGTTGTCCACATCTCAGGGACACTGGGACCTGTCCCAGAAGGATAGAGCAGGACCAGAACATGTTCAGAGGAGAATGACAAGGGCATAGAGACAAACCTACTGATGAAGTACTGCCTGTTCCTGGGCTCTTCTCCAGGTCTATGCCACTGGAGACAGCACCCTGGGCTAGGCAGACCTTATGGTCTGTCCATTGGGGTTCCAAAGGAGGGAAGCAGCTGAGTGACCCAGGGTTGGTGCGTGACCATAGCACAACTTTCCTTCTGGAGGGGTAGCTTGGCACAAGCAATGGGCACCTTTAGTCCAGCTAAAGGGCTTTAGGGACTGGGTTTTGGGGTTGGCAGCAGGGCTGGGCTTGCAGCCAAGTGATGGCTCAGAGCCCATCCTAATGTCCCCTGTACCTGCTGGGTGCACAAGGACAGAGGTGGCTCTCAAAGTACCTGGAGGAACTCACTCCCCCGGAGATTTCTTCATCTGATGGTCAAGTCATGCAACAGAACTGAGCTGGATGTCACAAATGATGGCAGAACTCAGTGATGGGAGGACAATCACTGTGACCCTCAATAGCCTTTCCCCAGGCAATGCCCTTTTGGAGGGGCAGCAAAAATACAGCACCTTGTGCTAGTGAGGAGAAACCCCCAGGGGTGGGGGTTGCCTGCCTGGAAGCTGGACTGATTTGGGATTACACAGGACACCCTGACATGGGGGACAAGGGTGCCTGGAGGAACGAATTTCCTGTGCTGGCTGGCGTGGCACCCTGCTGGCTTGTGCCTGAGCACAGGCTCGCTGCCACATTACTGATGGATGAATACCAGGGCATCCTCTGTTTGCTTTAGAAAATACATCCTGTTCCACGGCAGCTTATGATTTGGCCCAAACCTTGCATGGAATAAACTGATTATTCCAAGCATCTCTAAATCGCAGCTCCCAAGTGCCTGTGTTGTTGCATGCAGGTAGGTTAGCTGGTGCTGAGGGAGGCTGTGCTTGGGCATGGCTTGTGCTGCAGTGGTTTGCATGCTGCTCTGGCTGCTTGCTCAAGATGCAAACAAGGTCACCCTGTCACCAGGGCTGAGCATCCTCATCTCCGAGTGGGGTAACGTGTCCCGGTGTACCAGGATTTCTTCACTTGAACAGCAGCCAGCAGTGCTCGTGACACTGTGAACGTGCACTCTGCCTGCTTTAAACCTTTAAGTGCAGATACCAGAAGCCAAAAAAAGTAAAATGCCTGGCTGACTGGCTTATTAGACAGTGGCTGAGAGGGAGGGAAATCCTAAAGAGTCAGGGACCTGAAGTCCTGACCTGGGAGGTAGCTGGAAGGTTTTTTGTGCACATGTGGCCATGAAGCAGTCTTTCCATAGGTGCTCCCTTGTTCTCCTCCCATCCGTCATGCATCACCCAACCCTTCTGTGAAGGCTGTGGATTTGGGATGCTCTGTCCATGTGCCTGTTTGGCTGATGCTCTCATTCTTCTTTTTCTTCTAGTTTTCCACCTGTCAAGGAAGGTGACATCTGTCGTCCCGGAGAGCTGCCTTCTCATCCTGCTGGGGCTGGGCCTGGGGGGCATCGTGTTGGCTGTGGCAAAGAAAGCCGAGTACCAGCTGGAGCCCAACATGTTCTTCCTCTTCCTTCTGCCCCCCATCGTCCTGGACTCGGGGTACTTCATGCCCAGCCGGCTGTTCTTCGACAACATCGGTGCCATCCTCACCTACGCAGTGGTGGGCACGCTCTGGAACTCCTTCGCCACCGGCACCGCGCTCTGGGGACTGCACCGGGCCGGGCTCATGGGTGGGTGTGCAGGGCTGCCCAGCTTGGACCACATCCCCAAAAAATAGGTTGGAGGTGCAAAGCAGTGCCAATTTCATAGCCCACTGCCTCTCCCTGCTGTGGATTCCTAGGAATTGCAGCACGAGCAGGGTCCTGACATCCTGGGAATGGTGCTCTGGCAGGATAGTCAAGCGTGCAGGACAGACGGGTCCTGCTTGGCACTGGGCTGACTCGTGTCTTGCTATTTTTGTCTGCTGACCTTGGCTAGCGTTGCTGGCTCACTGCCATGTTCCCTGTCCTTGGCTGGAGCCACTGGCCCTGGCTGGCCTGGGCTGTGTTTTGAGCTCTCCTGAGCCCTGAGGAGCCACTTGATGCATGGACCCGAGGTGGGGCTGCTGAGCCACCTTTGGTGGTACCTGCTGGAGGAGCAGTGATGCACCTGGGTGCCAACAGGGACATGCCTTATGCTCATCTCATGTTGCAGCAAGAAGGCACCAAGTCCCACTTTTCCAGGGGCATCCTGGAGGTCTGGGAACACTTTTGGGCTCATCCCACTGCACTCCCAGTTGAGATGCTGCAGCCAAGTCACTGGGATCAGATGAGGGACAGGGTTGTTTCCATCTGGTGAGAGGGGCTCTGGGGTGGCTGGTTTGCCTCATCTTGATCCTTCTGTCCTAACAGATCCAGGTGTTGAAGCTGGGCTGATGGATTTCCTGCTCTTTGGCAGCCTGATTTCAGCTGTGGACCCTGTGGCAGTCCTGGCTGTCTTTGAAGAGGTCCATGTTAATGAGACCCTCTTCATCATTGTGTTTGGCGAGTCTCTCCTGAATGATGCTGTCACCGTGGTGAGTTGCAGCTTGGGGGACTCTAATGTTGAGCCCAACACGGTCCAAGGTGCTGGAATTCCCCAGGTTGGGCAGAGGATGCAGGTGACATCCCTGAGCTGGGGGCAGACCTATGCCATACTCTCTTGGCCTTTCCTCTCTCCTGGCCCTGGGAACTGTTACCTGACAAGTTTGGGGTGGAAAATGCCTCTTCCACAGGACCCTCCCCGCCCCTCTCAAGGCAGGGCAATGCCCTGTGTTTCTCAAGTGATTTGCCTTCCCTGCAGGTGCTGTACAAGGTCTTCAACTCTTTTGTGGAGCTGGGCCCAGCGCACATCCACGCCACAGACTACGTGAAGGGGGTAGGTGAGTAATTGCCACACCAGCCCCTCCACCTCCTCCTCTGTTGTGGAAGTGGAGGGGGGCAAGCACAGGAGCTGTTGTCCTGTGGGGTGGGCACTGAGCACCACAGCTCTGTCATCTCCATGTGTCACATGCTGGCCATCAGCATAGAACTGCAGAATTGTTTGGGCTGGAAGGGACCTTAAAGACCATCTTGTTCCAACCCCCCTGCCATGAGCAGGGACACTTTCTACTAGACTGGGTTGCTCAGAGCCCCCCCCTGCCCCGCAACCTGGCCTTGAACACTTCCAGGGATGGGACAGCCAGTCTGTGCCAGGGCTTCACCACCCTCACAGGGAAGAATTTCTTCCTAATACCCAATCTAATCCTGCCCTCTGTCAGTTTGAAACCATTCCCTCTTGTCCTGTTATTCCATGTCCATGTCAAAAGTCCCTCTCCAGCTCTTTTGGAGTACTCTTCAGGTACTGGAAGGGCTTCTGAGGTCTCCCCAGGGTCCTCTCCAGGCTGAACACCCCAACTCTATCAGCCTGTCCCCAGAGCAGGGGTGCTCTAGGGGATGCTTTGGGATCATCCAAAGCTTTGTGCTCTATGGGATGCTTTGGAGGGGACTTGGGTGGGAACATGGCGCTTGGCCAGCGCAGCATGGCATGGCTGTGGGGCACAGGAGCTGGGCCCACTTCCTTATGGCTCACATGAGACTTCTCCTCCCACCAGCCTCCTTCTTCCTGGTGAGCCTGGGGGGCACAGCCGTGGGGCTGCTCTTCGCCTTCCTGCTGGCCCTGATCACACGGTTCACCAAGCGTGTGCGCATCATCGAGCCGCTCTTCGTCTTCCTCCTGGCCTATGTCGCGTACCTTGCTGCCGAGATGGTCTCACTCTCCGCCATCCTGGCGTGAGTACTGGGGTGTCCCCCAGAGGAACCCAGGAAATTGGGGTTGCAGTGCTGAGCAGCAAGAGGCAGTGAGTAGACCCACTCCTCATCCTGCCATAGGGCCATGCCATCTCCTCCTGCCCCTCTGCAGAGTCACCTTCTGTGGGATCTGCTGCAAGAAGTATGTGGAAGCCAACATCTCCCAGAAATCCCGCACCACGGTCAAGTACACCATGAAGACACTGGCCAGCAGCTCAGAGACCATCATCTTCATGTTTCTGGGCATCTCAGCTGTGGACACCTCCAAGTGGACATGGGACACAGCACTGGTGCTGGGCACCCTCATCTTTATCCTGCTCTTCAGAGCCGTGGGTCAGTCTGTCCTGCTGTGCATATGGCTGGTAGCACACAGCCCTTTTCATGCCAAAAAGGGATATTGCCCAGGAAAGTTGGGGCACAAGGCCAGCCATGGATCCTGGCTGGGATTTTGTGCTGTGCTGCTGGAGCAGGCAGGATTCTCCCAGCATTCTAGGCTCTCCTCCTCCTTCTTCCCCAGGTGTTGTTCTCCAAACATACGTGCTCAACCGCTTCCGCCTCATCCCCCTGGACAGGATCGACCAGGTGGTCATGTCATATGGTGGCCTCCGTGGGGCCGTGGCCTTCGCCCTGGTCATCCTGCTGGACAGGGAAAAGGTGAAAGCCAAGGACTACTTTGTGGCAACGACCATCGTGGTGGTGTTCTTCACTGTCATTGTGCAGGTGAGGATGGGCACTGTGCCCTCCTCCAGTGCTGCTTTCTTGCCCCAGAACTGGCCTGGGGACATGTGCTTTGGGAAAGTATCTTTTTTCAAGTGACCTTTGGTCCTCGGTGCTTTCTGGCACCCCATCCATCAGCAGGTGTGCAGGACCGCTATGGGGACTGTTGCAATGGTAGGGCCATGGCCCACCTTCTTTTCCTACTGGCATTTTGTTCTGGTTGGACTGGCTCCAGGAACTCCAAGAGTGCATGCCTGTCCAAGGCTGTTCTCTTTACAAAGCTGCTGATGGGCCCCAGCTCTGGCACTCAGCACCCTAGGAAGGGAAGCCATGGGGAGGATGAATATGAGTCTAGGGGAAGGATGATTGGGGGTGCACACCATGGCACAGGGGTCGGGTTGACAGGGGCATGTGTGGCTGGCACAGCCACTGTCCCCGGTCACTTCGTGCTGCTTCTGCTCCCCATGCCCCAGCCATGCACCCTCTTGCCCTCCCAGTCTTTCCCTTGCCTTCTCCTGCCATTCTAGGGCCTCACCATCAAACCCCTGGTGACATGGCTGAAGGTGAAGCGTAGTGACCACCACAAACCCACGCTGAATGAGGAGCTGCATGAGCACGTAAGTGATAGTGCCAGAGGCTCCCCGGCTCCCCTCACATGTGGGGCTGGGCAAGGACCATGTATGACATTGGCATCCCAGGGGCACCCACAGCCTTGCCACCACTCACCCTCTTCCCCTCACTCAAGGCCTTTGACCACATCTTGGCAGCGGTGGAGGACATCGTGGGGCACCATGGCTATCACTACTGGCGGGACAAGTGAGTGTCTTAGATAGGATTCTCTGCTGACTGTTAGTGAATGTTAGGGAGATGCATGCCAGCCACAGGGACATCTTGGGGTTCTCACAGGAGGACACCCCTGCTGTGGACAGAGCAGCAGGACCAGGAAGGCTGTATGTCTGTCCATCAGTCTGGATAGGTACCACCTGGCTGCTGTTGTGCAGCAGACCAAGATCACAAAAGCATCCCAGAGAGAGGTCAGGTTGGGGATGCTGTGGGGCTGACATTGCTTGCCAAGGTCAGAACTTGGGGTGTCTATGTTGGTGGCAGCGGCCCTCTGCCTCCTCATGGATGGAACTGCGCTGGGCACTGAGGAGGGAACAGCCCTGTTCCTGCCTGGGCAGTGTTTATCTGCAGCTCAGGGACAGGAAAAGGATGCAAAAAGCCTGTTTCCTGCAGGGGAAGTGCTCCAGCAGGGTGGCCCCAGTCCTACTCCCACTGCCTCTCACAGACCCGATAGTGTCTGGCTTCCCCTTGGGCAGGCTGAAGGGTCACCATGTCCCCTCCCCTCCTGCTCTCCCTGGCAGTGTGACCCTGTGCACAGCCGGGTCCTGCGTGCCCAGCCTCCCTTTGCCGTACTTGGGACACTCAGCCTTGTGTGGGTAGATATCCCTGGCCGTGGTACCCCATGGGAGCTAAACTGCCTGTGTCTTCATCTCATGGCAGGTGGGAGCAGTTTGACAAGAAATACCTGAGCCAGCTCCTGATGCGGAAATCTGCCTACAGGCTGCGGGATGAGATCTGGGATGTTTACTACAAGCTGAACATCCGTGATGCTATCAGCTTTGTTGATCAGGTACAGGCAGCAGTGGTGTCCAGGCGGCAGGATGGCGCTGGCAGGAGAGGTTCCCCTCATGTGCACCCTCTGGCCAGGCAGTGGGGACCTGCCCGTCCCAGCTGAGTCCTTGCTGTCCTGATGCCAGCCTTGTCCTCCCAACTCTCAGGGTGGCCACGTGCACTCGGCTGCCAAGCTGGCGCTGCCCTCCATGCCCAGCCGCACATCCATGTCAGAGTCATCAGTCACAAACCTCCTGTGAGTACAACCATCCCTCTGAGCTCCTGGGCAGACCTCCTTGGACCTCGCAGCCACCCTCTTCCCTGGGGGTGGGTTGCACCAGGGCTGGCAGGGGGCTGGCATGGAGCCCAGCCCGTCCATCTCCATCTCCCCGCAGGAGGGAGAGCGGGAGCGGTGCGTGCCTGGACCTGCAGGTGATCGACACAGTGCGGAGCCGCCGGGACAAGGAGGACGCTGCCATGCACCACGTGCTGCGAGGGAGCCTCTACAAGCCTCGCCGGCGGGTGAGCACTCACGGCGTGCGGCTGACCCCGAGGGGAGCAGCACCTGCAAGAGGAGCAGGGATGGACGATGCTCCGTGGGGCCAGCTGCTCACCCTGTGTCTCTTTGCCTCTCCCTCGGCCAGTACAAGGCCAGCTACAGCCGTCACTTCATCTCTCCAGATAAACAAGAGCGCCAAGATAAAGAAATCTTCCGGCAGAACATGAAGAGGCGTCTGGAGACCTTCAAGTCCACAAAGCACAATGTATGCTCCTCCAAGAGCAAGGCCAGGCTGAAGGAAAAAGGCAGGAAAAAGGCAAGTCCTCCCCAAGCTCCTGTTCTTTTCCTAGCTCTGAGATTTGGCCACCCCAGGATGCAGTAAGAGAGGTCCTTTTGGGGTGTAGGTGAGGTGTTGCAGGGCATCAGCAGCTCCAGAGCCAGAGGGAAAAGCGGCTCATCTCTTCTCAGTCCTGTTGATGCTGCATGTGAACATGCAGGTGTTGTGTGTCCGTGTGTCCCCGGCATACCATCAGTGCTGTGGGGTGGCTCCTCACTGAGCAAAGCCCTGGAGGAGCCCCCAGTTTGTTTTGCAGGAGCATTCAACATAAAACAGCCTCAGTGTTGGTGCAGATCCAAGCCCAGAAGTGTGGCACTGCACCTCAAATTGAGCCTTAGGTATCTTACTTTGTTTGGAGGCTTTTGAAGCCATTGCAGCTGAGCAGTTCCTTGTGGGGCATGAAGATGCAAAGCCTAAGGACTAGAAACAATATGCCATGTAGCCAGGGTGGGAATCTGCATGCCCAATGTTGGCTGGCTTGCAGGACCACCTCTTTGGTTTTGGGCTTTGCACAGGACAGGTCCCAAACAGTTCCTCTTCTTTCACAGAAGAACATCTCTCTGACCAAAGAGACACCCAACGGGAAGAGTCACAGAAATGTCCCCTGGCAGGATGCAGGTAAGGGCAGTGGCAGGTGAGGATGGCAGGTCCTGGCAAGGGGACCTGGTGGTGTGGAATGGGATCACCTGCTGTGCTTGTCCACTGCCAGCTTGGTGGGATGACAGCACCCAGGGTTGTGTTAGCACCAAACCAAGGCCCTCCATCTGCCTGCAGCTCCTGTCCTGGTGATGGTCAGCTCAGAGGAGGAGGAGAGCGACAGCTCAGAGACGGAGAAAGAGGACGATGAGGGGATTGTGTTCGTTGCTCGAGCCACAGATGAGGTCCTGCAGGGAAAGACAACTCCTGGTAGGCACCAGTGCTCCGTGCCGGGGCAGCTGCCAGTGGGTAGCTTATCTTTCCTCTGCCTGTGAAGCAAAGCTGCCATGGCCTGGGCAAAAGCAAGGTCCACAGAGCATGAATGGGAGAATCACTGTCCTCTGGAGGCATGGCAGAGCCTCCCTGTGTCCTGCATCCCTGGGCCAGCACATGGTGTGATTCTTGGGGTTATCCTGCACAGGGCAAGGAGTCGGACTCCATAATCCTTGTGGGTCCTTTCCAACTCAGGATATTCTAGGGTTCTATGGCCATTTGGTAGTGGTTGGTTCTGCAATGTTTGCAGGGTCCAAGGAGAGACTGAGAGCTGTGCAAGCTCCCTCTCACTGTCCCTCCATCTGCATCTCCAGGCAGCCTGGATGTCTGCCCCAGCCCCTGCATCATCCCTCCATCACCAACCTTAGCAGAGAAGGAGCTGCCATGGAAAGGAGACCAGGCTGATCTGGCTGTTTATGTCTCCTCGGAGACCACCAAAATTGTGCCAGTGGATATGCAGAAAGCGTGGAACCAAAGCATCTCCTCCCTGGAGAGCATCGCTTCCCCCCCAGGCATCGAGAGCGGACCTCAGCACAGGAGATTTGCCTGCCCTGTGCTGGAGGAGCAACCCCAGTCTGCAAGCCAGGTGATGCCAGAGCAGAGCTCCTGCTTCCAGTTCCCCAGCCATGTCTCCAAGAGCGGCCGGTCGCAGAGTGACAGCAGCCCAGACGGTCCTGAGCAGCAGGAGCTGCAGCCTTTGATGGCCACAGAGGAGCAGGGCAGGATGCCACCCTCTGCAGAGCCCAGGTGGCTAATGTTCAACAGAGCAAGCCACCTCTGAGGCACTCTGTGGATTGGGAAGGGGCTGAGTGCTGCAGACAGGTTATGACCTGGTGACTGCTCTGTCTTGCACTGCAAAGCTTGTGTGTGTCTCCATAAACTCCAGGAGTGGCAGGAGAACCCAGTACTCCTGGAGCTGTTCTCCAGGGTGCGCTTTGCTCATGCACCTACTGATGCAAACCTGGTCAATAATTTGTCTTTGTGCTGTGACAGCAGGTACCAGCCCCTGTCCACCCAGGGAGGCACAGATCCCAAACCTCATTCTTCCTCTCTGGTCCCTACACATCTCTGCAGCTGGGAGGTTAGAGATATTTCTCCCAGGGCTGGGATCCCGAACAGACTTGATCCTGTCATGGCTGTGCTGCCCAGAGGTGGTGGCTGCTGGAAGATGGGCTGTGGCTTGCTCACAGGTGTAAGAGTATGAGCTGGTCTCCAGCCTGGCTGTGAGTAGGAGACCTGTGGGAAAAGCGGTGAGAGCAACGCTGGTGAGCAAGAGCCCACCCACGGCCAGTGACTGAGCCATTGACTTCAAGGTGGCCACTGCTGGTTCCTCACAGCATGCATGGAGCTCACCCAGGAGCTCAGAGATGGGCTCCTTGCCACGACAGCCCTGTGTTCCTGGGGTTATGGAGGGACCACAGAGGCAAGGCCATGGCTTTCTCAGGACTGGGAGCAGCGCTCCTGGGGTTTGGCTCCACCAGGAGCTGGGCTAGTGAACCTGTACGCACAGGGACTCCTCTAACAGCCAACCTGCTGTGCTAGCCTCGTACCTGGCGCCTGGATGCGTTCCCAACAGCTGCTGTGTTCAGCATTCTGGCTTTACTGGGAGGCAGCTGCCCTGCACAGCATCCTTGGTGTTCATTCTGCCCACATCTGAGTCTCCCAATTGCCTGAGGTGCATCAGCTGGGAGGACTGGCCATGGTGCAAGGAGTGGCACAAGCAGCAGGTATGAATGTACATCAGGAACAAGGGTGATGGGTATGACCAGTGTCAAAGGTCTGTCCCCAACACCTGCATCCCAGCCACCCCTGTTCCCTCCTCAGAGAATGATGGGAGCTAGTGGCCCACACGATGAATTATTTCTGGTGGACCCCAAGGGCCAAGTACTGCACCCCAAGAACTGCTCAGCACATAAAAGAGCACAATGGCTGGGCACCGGCAGAGCAAGGGGGTTGGAGGTCACTCCTCTTCAGGAAAAATGGGGACTTGGACTGATAATGCTACAAAGCAGATAAAAGCCTGCCTTTTCCAGCTATATGGGTGTGCTGAGACAGCAGGTGCCAAGGGGACACTTGGATGCACTGGGTGGATGAGTCCAGTGTGGAGCAGGTGAGCTGATGGGACCCTCAGCCCTGTCAGCAGGGCTCAGCAGAGACCCTTCAGCTCTGTACCTGTTCCACCAGATAAGCATGAGGTTTTTAAAAGGTTTTTATATAGTTTTGCATTTCTGGTATGATTTACTCTAGTTTTGATTTCTGATATTGGGCCATACTAAATCTCTAGTTGGGTCAGTGTTTTCTGTAGCCATGGGCACCACAAATGACTCAAGACATAATATATTATTTGCAAGGATATTGTTATAATGTGAAAATATATGCAGAGTATTTTGTAATGTTCAATAAATTGGAGTTGGAGCAGACGTTGTGGTCTGGTCTGTCGGTTGTCTGGGAACCTCTGCCCATCCTGGTTCGGTTCTCCTTTGCAGGCACCATGTCCCTGTGACGCTCCGTTCTTCTCCACCCGAGGCCCCAACCCCCCTCTCTTGATGTGCCTAACTGGATTTCCTGGTTTCCATAAAGTTTGTGGAAAATGTGAAATTCTTTCCGAGGAGATGCTTGCCTGCAGCCGTTGTTAGGCTGTGCAGAGGGAGCAGCCAGCAAGAGACCAGGCCCTTCTGCCCAGAGCTGTGGCTGCACAGCCACCAGCGTGCTGGGAGCCCATGTCTTCCCATGTCCTCTCTCCTTGCCAAAAATATGTTTTAAAGGGGTCTGTTTCAGGGTATTCTGGGTCACAGGAGCTTCCTTGCATCAGTGTGTAATGGTTTTGCTCTTCCCCTTGATCTCCTGGTCTCCGCTTTTCCTAAAGGAAAGTAAATGGGGTTTACTTGATTCACAAGGCAGATGTTTGGTTTGTATTGAACCTGGCATCCACCATCAACCCCTGGTTCTTTTTGGCAGGGTCAAATATAGCTTCTAGCCCTGTTAGCTTTGCACTGGCCCCTGTGGAAGCTCTTGGTCCTTGTGACATTCCCCATCTGCCTTGCATCCCACCAACAACGCTGCTGGCTGAGCTGTGCTCTGCATGCTGGACCTCCGTGCCAGCATCGCCTGCAACCACAATCACCTTGGCAGTGCACCAGGCTGTGTGGGCCAGGTGGTTTCCTGGAAGAGGTGGGTCTGCATCCTTCAGGTCCTCAGAGGAGGGAAAGCAGACATCTCAGCTTCAGGAAATGCTGGGACTGGTTGCTGCTCTCTTGTCCAGACATCTGAGCCTAGCAGCTAATGTGTGCAGGCTCTCCATGCCACCAGCCAGCAGCTTGGAGCCCCTTCAACACCACCCTTGTGAGCAGGGATGGTGGCTCCTGGCTGGTTTTTAGTCTTGTATTTCACTCTCTGTATTTCACATTGGAGTGTCCTGCCTGCACAGGACTGCTCTGATCCTTCCAGCATAGCAGAGTCCTCTCTTTCAGCCTGAAAATACTGAAAATACTAAAGTGCTTCAGTGGAAAAACACGAGGAGTGGGCCAAACCACGAATGCATGTGCCCAAACTTCTGCTTCTCCAGGACGGAGTAAGACACAGCCACAGGAGCTGTTTGTCAGACTCTAAGCCAGAACATACATCCCTCCAACTGTGACTGTAAGCAACCCCATCCCAGGGCAGACTATCACAGACCTATCATTTTGCACCCAGGCTTCTGTTTAAAGCCTGCCATTAAACCCACACATTTTTTCCACAGGCATTTGCTTTCTCCAATACTCAGCTCCTCCAGTTCCTCTGTGGCAGCAAAACTTGTGAAGTCAGCAGGGGATGTAAGGCAGATCTGACATCAGCTGTGTGGAAGAGCTGTGGGCAATGGATTGGTGTTGGCCATCTTACAAGTGAGTCTTAAAATCGCCACATCGCTTTTGCACAATGCACATTGGAGCATCAGTAAATTTCAGACTGGAAGGGGCTTGGGAAGCCCATGGTCCACTCCCAGCTCCATGCAGGGCTGGTAGCAAAGCTAGACCAGGTAGCTCAGAGCCCTGTCCCACTGGATTTGGAATGTCCCTGAGGATGGAGGTGTCCCTGTGCCAGAACCACACCGCAGCTACAGCAGTCTTGCACAGAATGAATTTCTCCTTACGCTCAGTAAATATTTCCCCTGGGGCAGGTTGTCCCTGTTACCTCTTGTTCTTCCAAGTGCTTCTCTGGGTATAGTTGGGCTGTGGTTTCTTTGTGCCACCTTGTTGGTAGCTCCCCTCTGCCTTATCTTCTTAAAGCTGGTTCTCTCTGACATACATACATGTGTGTATATATATATATATATATATATATATATATATATACACACACATGTTCTTTCGGGACGCCCCCGATTGGAACTAGCACCCAGTTGTGTCTCACAGGTACCAAGTCCAAGAAATAATAATTTTCTTAAACCTGCCAGCTTCAAATTCTCCACTGCAGCAAGGGTGCTGTTGACTCACATGTGTAGTTGCTGATCCTGCTCTGTTTCTGGAGCACTTCTAACACCCTCTTGGGAGGTTTTCACACTGCTCTATACAGGCAGAAGCAGGGGGAAGTGAGTGACTAGGAGCCAGTTCCTCACCTCTCACTCACACAAAGCATGGCAGAGGCTTTGGCCATGCTCATGTTTTCATGGAGAGCAGCAGGAAGGCAAATGCAGAAGAATTCAGGAGAGGTGTTCAGTTTGGTTGTATCTGGTACAAATATTTTGGAGACACATCAGTCTGTTCCTTGCTCCTGCCTCTTCATATCCATCTGTCCAGACTGATCAGACCTGTGATCAGACTGAACACCTCCCCTGAATTCTGCATTTTCCTTCCCGCTCTTTGCACCTGAAGCAGCCATCCCTGCTCCCTGCTTTCACTGGAAGCCTCCTCTGCCTGTTGGCGAAGGGAATAATTCGTTTTCCTTCTGGCATTACCTCCGGAGGGGGATGCCAGCCCTGACGCTGGTCTGCCCCAGGTGTGCAGAAGTTGCTCGGCTGACGGGATGCGAGCGGGCCGGGGCTGTGCCGCGAGTGGTGACGGAACTGGGATCAGTCGGCAGCCGGGGCGGATAATGAGGAACAGATTCGCGCTGGGCAGTGGTTCCCATGCTGCGTTCCAGGGCAGAGCGGCCAGGATGGGAGAGCCTTTGTGCTCCGCGCTGCACCCCTCCGGCTCGTGTGGAGCCAGCCCCTCGGCTCCCCCGGCTGTCCCCGCCGGCTGCCGGCAGTGAGCGGCCCCGGGCTCCCCGCAGGGCTGGGGACCGGCCCCGGCGGCTGTGCCACCCGTCGGGCTGCGGGTGCCTTTCCCCAGAAGGCTTTCCCCACGGCCCGCCTGTGCAAGGGAACAGGCTGCAGCGTGGACTGGCTGAGGACAGGCAAGAGCAGAGGGATCTCTAGGGTCAGCAGGAGCTGGGCGGGGTGATCCACACCTTCCTTCGCGGCTCAGACTTCCTTGCTTTTCCCTGGAGAAGCAAACAAAACTATAGGAATCCCTGAGGGTTGCATGATGAGGTTTCTACTCCTGGGGATTTCTGCAGAACAGCCAGAGTGGAAGCCAGCGTGGTGGGGGCTTTGATTTTATGAGTACCCCGGATCCAAGAGTTGTGATCTTCCCTGCAGTCAGATACAGCTGTTCCTCATCACCTCTTGGAAGGCAAGGATCCCTGAAGAAGCCACCTGGTCTTCTCTCACCTCATCTTCTCCTGGCATCTGTGGCCACACATCCAGGCTGTCCTGAAGGTAAATGAAATGTGTTGGCAAGGTAATTGGAGAGGTAGGGAGGGTGCTGGGGACACTTTGGGGATGTGACCACCAGCCCAGTTGGTCTGGTCTACATCAGACCACTGATCATCCCAAGCTTGTGGGCAGCCCAGGAAGAAGGGCTTGGAAAGGCCACAGGGTACTGGTAGTGACCAAACCCTGCAGTAGCTGTGTTGTATCTGCGCTTTCCTCTGCCACAGCAATGCAGGGCAATCCCTGCCTGCACACAAGCTTTGCCTCCTGAAGCCCAGCTAAGCCCACACTGTTGGAGAACCATTTAAAGCCTTGCTTTGGCTCCTTGGCTGGCTGGAGGGAAGTTGGCTTCTGGCTGTGCACCCACCTGAGTCCTCACCATGTGTGGCTGCCTGGCAGTTTAGAGTCTCTGAGGGCCAGGATATTCTCTTGTCTACCACATATGTGCATGTAGATACACCTGTTTTCAGTAGACATCCCTACCCTCTTCTATTTATGGAGAAAGCTGGCAAAATCTTCAGAAAGGTACCCAGAAAGACAGAGAAAAAAATAAAAAAAGAAACTGTGAAGGCTAATAGGCTTTCCTACATGGTGTGGGGCTGGCTGATGGGAGCCAGCTAGTGAAGGAGCACCATCCACACGTGCTGGGATGGAAGGGCTGCGGGGCAAACAGGTGGGACAGGTTCCTGCGGGGGAGTTAATCCATGATCCCTGCTAGGTTCACTCCGATCTTTGCTTTATTCTGCTAGCGAACAGATAGAACTGTTAAAAATGTTAAACTTTTTTTTTTCCTTAGTAAAAATAGCTTTAAAAGCAAACAGGAAATTACAGACTGACGAGTGTAATGAAGAGGGGGAAAAAGTCAGGCAGCTACCTCGCTGTGCTTGGATTTGTCTATAAATACAGCTCCACGTGGGGTGCCGCTTGCCCAAAGGCAACCAAACCGCCCCCGAACTGGTGGGGATCGGGGGACGGGGGTGTAGGGGGGCATGTCCCCTCCGGCGAGGGTGACGCACCGAAGGTCCCAAGAGGGGCCGGCGCTGGCAGAGTACGGAGCTCGGTGTCCGCGGAGCTCGCCTGGCGCGGAGCTCGGTGTCCGCGGAGCTCGGTGTCCGCGGAGCTCGCCTGGCGCGGAGCTCGGTGTCCGCGGAGCTCGCCTGGCGCGGAGCTCGGGGTCCGCAGAGCTCGGTGTCCGCGGAGCTCGCCTGGCGTGGAGCTCGGTGTCCGCGGAGTTCGCCTGGCGCGGAGCTCGGTGTCCGCGGAGCTCGGGGTCCGCGGAGCTCGGCGGGAGCGGCCGCGCTGCCCAGCGCCGCCGGCAGGTGTCGCCCTGCGCCTCGGCCTCGCCCGGGCCCGCCCGCCAAGATGGCGCCGCGCCCCCTCAGGGAGCCCCCGGCGGGGCGGGTGCGGCGGGGCGCGGCTCAAAGGCCCCGGGGATTCCGTGACGGGGTAGACTTAAGGGAAAAGACAATATACTTGTGGTAGCTTCAGGCCTCCTTTGGTGTGCCAGCCCCAGCTGCACAGCTCCCTCCCGCTCTCCTGATGGAGGGTGTGATGTCCAGGTTCAGTCACCAGCTCGCACTCTTTCTCAGACACCTTCATCTCACCCGGCAGCAAACGCAGTCAGGGGCTACAAAATATGGCCCAAAACCAAAGCCTTCTTTTACTGTGGGGGTGGTGAGACACTGGAACATGTTGCCTAAGGAGGTTGTAGTTGTCCCAACCCTGGAAGTGTTTAAAGCCAGGTTGCATAAAGCCTTGAGCAGTCTGGTCTAGTGGGAGGTGTCCCTGCTTGTGGCAAGAGGGCTCGGGACAGAATGATCTTTAAGGTCTATTCCAACTTCTTAACATTGTATGATTCTATAAAGGAAAAAAAAAAAAAAAAAAACAGCAAAGAACACACACTTGGACCTGGATATTTCTGTGTTAGGGAGGAAGCTCTTGACCCACTTGTCCCTCCTCCCACCAAGCTCCTCCAAATGTTCATGGCCCCAGTCTAACAGTCCTGTTTGAACCCCAGAGGGGTCTAAGCCTCCTCGAACCTTCCCGGGGCTGTTCTGTAGCTGGCCTTACCCTGTCTCGATTTGGGAGCAGAGATTCCCCTGCAAGGAGGAAGAGAGCAGCAACATGATGGAAGGAGGGCAAGTGAGAGGGAGAGAGGACAGACTGCTGACAGGAGGCAGGAGCCCTCCGCCCTGCCTGTCTGAAGGGGAAGCTGCTCATCTCCTTCAGGAGGCACATTGTTATTGCTGCTGATGGCATGGAATCACACCGTTTCCTGCCTGCCGGTGCTCTCCAGCCCTGGTGCCAGGGAGGGGAGGTGCCCACCCCAGCTGGAACCAGCTCACAGCGTGTCAGTCACATGCTGCTTCCTGGTGCTTCCTCTTTCTCCAGCCCACACTGGGAACAAAGGGTCCCTGGTACCGCAGCTGTGATCCACATCACACCACCTCCTCACTGTGCCCCGTGTCCTACCTGCTCTGTGTTCCTGCCTGGCATCCTTGCTGTAGGCATTCCCTGAGGTTCACTCCTCTAATTGCCAGCTCTGGATGTTCCATGGCAGACTGCTCCTATCCCTGTCAAACCAGCCCTTCCCAGGGGCATATATAGAGCCTTCTCAGTGCTCTGGATCTGCAGTCAGCAGAGTTGGCTCTCGACTCCCCTAGGGAGAAGACCCTGACCCCAAACTGATCTTTGCCCACTGCAGAGTGACTTGAATATCAGCCTGAAGCCTGGCAGAGCTGCTGGAGGACTGAGATATTTCTCCTTTGCTACCAGCTGGGCAAGGCTAGAGGGCCACAAAGCAGGTCTCTTCTGTATCTGGGGAAACTGTCAGACCTGAGCAGGTTGTCATTCACCCGTTGGAAATGCCAGTTGGATTAAAAGTACTTTGAGAAGCACCTGGAGGACTCACAGAGGGACTGCTTGCGTTCAGTGGGCAACACAGCCCAGCTGTGACAGGCACCATGACAGCTGGTCCCAGGGAACGCCCATGCAGCTCTCTAAGGCACTGACTGGACCTGGAGATGCATCTTGGGGCTATTGCTCTGCCCCAGGGAGTGCTGAGCTAACTCAGCTGCCTGTCTGATCTGGAGAAGCAAACTGTAGGCAGGTGAGAGCTTTCCTTCTCTCTGGAGATATTCTGCCATGGGAGAATGGTTTGCAAGATCTGTCGGGATCTGCTGGGTAGAAGCTCTGCAAATGCTGGCTGTAAGTGTGGGGTTTGGGAGGGTTGGAAGGGCTGGATGGGAGCTTGACAGGGTGTGCACCCAGGGGAGTAGCAGTTCTGGGGATCAAAGTTCCTGGATCAGAGTCCCTGACTGTCACCCCAGGTAGGACCTGGGAGCTTGCCCTGGCTCTGCAAACTGTGGAGCAGAGACTGCCAGTGGTTGGAGAGGGGGTCCTTGCTTCCCTGGTTAGAGCTGCCAGCCCTGCCTCCTAGCAGGGCACAGTTGGATTTAGGTTGGTTTTGGGAAGAGAAGGGATGGGTCTCCAGATCAGAAGAGTGTCCCAGCCCTTGTTTGGTAATGGTTGGTGCTCAGTGGCATCCTCCAAGGGGTGTACCCACTTCTCTTGGTGCAGGCTGGGCAGGTGTCTCATGGGTGCTGGTTGCTCAGGCATGAGCTGGGCACAGAGCAGGGACACAAGTGGGGGGCTGCTGGTGGCGTGGAGCCATGGTGGGGAGTGTCTGTCTGTCACCACAACACTTACTCTGCCAAGCAGACCTGGAAAGAGGAGCAGGCCCTGGCAGCTGTGACCGAGGATGGAATTTGCAGTAGTGTGTGATCCTGTGTCCCACGACTCCCTTGTCTGCGGGAGAGGGGCCGGGGCAGGAAGGGTGTGGGTGCCCACTGGCACGTCTAGCTCAGAGGTGAGCGTGCTGTCTCACAGAGTACAGTAAACATGTGCTGTGGGGCTAAATGGCATGCAACTTCACTGCCAGGAGGGAAGGTAAACAAATGACTCTTCTGTGTCATTAAATACCTGGGATCTGGAGAGAGATGGGTTGCTTTTAGGCTGCTCTTCAGAAAAAGCTGACCTATTCTTCTGTTCCTAGACTGTGGGGAGTTTTGAAACAGCAGTCCTGAAGCCACAGCTGGATTTCTAAGCCAAGAGCACTTTGTTCTCAGGAAATGCAGGCACTGCCTAAACTCTTGGGAGACAGACAAGTAGCTCCTCTTAAACCATTTAAGCTCTCTTGACTCCACATTCACAGAGGTTTGTCCCTGCCTGGCTCTGTGTCCTACAGGCTCTTGTGGGGGGTTGGGATATTTTCTCCAGTATGGTCACATCCTGCCAACCAGTGCACTCGCCTAGTACTCAAAGCACCAGAATGCTGAGACCCAGCACCCAAGAGGGGAGTCCAGTGCAATGGGGAAACACCCTCAGGGTGTGGGTGCACTGGGATGGTGTCTGATTGTGCAGGAGGCCAAGTTTCCATCCAAGCCCTGCTCCTACCTGTGTTGGCTGTGTTCATGGCTTCAAATTCTGGAGACTGTTGTAGCAGCATTAACCCAAGAGTGGTGTGTAGCACGGCCACTTCATAAGGCCTAGGTGCACCTCTGTGCGTCCCCTCCCTGGCCCAAAGTTAAAGGAGCCCAAAGCTGCTCAGATTGAGATGGGTGTCTTGGATGAGTGCAGAAGCAGAACTTTGTCCTGTGGACTCTGGCAATGACTGATGCCAGCTGAGCCAAAACCCTGGGCACTTGGGGATGCCCGGAGCTAGTCTAACCAACAAGTACTCTGCATGTATTAAGTCCAGCTGGCTTGTCTGGGAAGACACTATGTGTCATCAAGGTGTGCCTTCATATCTAGGCAGAGACTGTAAGGCTGGTATTGCCCTGCTTGCACTGCTTCTCTCTGAGACTGCACAATGTGAGCTTGGACTTAGAATCATAGAATGGTTTGGTTTGTAAGGGAGCTCAAGGTTCAAACCCCCTGCCACAGGCAGGAATGCCACTCACTAGAGGAGGTTGCTCAAAGCCCTGTCCAACTGTGCCTTGAATACTTCCAGGGATGGGACATCCACAGCTTTTCTGGGCAACCTGAGCCAGTGCCTCACTGTCCTTTGAGTAAAGAATTTCTTCCTAACACCTAATCTAAATCTCTCCTTTTTTAGCTTAAAACCACTCCCCCTTGTCCTATCACTCTCTGCCTACATAAAAACTTATTTCTTTTTTTTTTATAAGCTTCCTTTAAGTACTGGAAGGGGCTCTAAGATAGCTCCAAAGCCTTCTCTGCTGCAGGCTGAAGAGTTCTCTCTCAGACTGTCCACATAGAAGAGGTGCTCCAGCCGTAGGATCATCTTTATGGCCTCCTCTGGACCTGTTCTGACAGGTCCATGTCATTCCTGTGCTGAGGACCCCAGACCTGGATGCAGTGCTCCAAGGCAGGTCTCATGAGGGCAGAGGGGGAGAATCACCGCTCTCAATATGTGCTGCAGCCAGCCTGATGTGTGAATTTAAAAAACCATTTTATTCCTCTCCCTTCTTTCCCTTGTGGCACACATGGGTATTTGAGCCCCCCTAAGTGGGACCTTCCTGATTTCTGTCCCTACAAAATACCTCCTGTAAGACTTCCTGGTGGTTAACTGCAGGCCACAGTTGCACGTGGCACTGAACAACATCTTAAATTGTAGCTGGAGACCTGGTAATTGAGTTGCTTCTGTTCCTTCAGATGGTGAGCGTGACCAGCTGTTGTTATGTAGTCTCTCCTTCAGTCCTTCTGGGAAATCACACTGTGATTATATTTCTGGCTTAAGAAATTTTTCCCTAATCAGAGTGGGCCTCACAAAGAGGTTGCCACTTAGTGGTAATTACTTGCTTTAGAAGCTGAATGTCTCCTGAGGATTGCAAATAGCAGATTATCAAATTAATTAGTTAAACCAAGATGTGCTTTTGTGAAGCCAAGACCTGCTTTACTTGTGATCTGAAATAAAGGTTTAAATGTTATTAAACTGCATACAAGCTGTTCTTGTCTCCCTAATGGGGGGAGAGAGCTAGTTCTTTCCTGAAGTGTAGTTGGTACAAAGGGCTGCTTGCTCCTCTACTTACTGCATCCCTTGTTGCCTTTCTTTCACAAACCCTGTTTTGAGCAACATCTATCCCTGGTTTTAGGGTTTGTTCTGAGTGGGGTCTAATGCTGCTTCTTGGTGGCTTCCTCTGTTTTTGTGGGCTGCCAAGTTGAAGGGGTATAGGGTTGGAGCTGGACTTCAATGATCCTTGTGGATCCCTTCCAAGTTAGGATATTCTATGAGGGTTCATTTTGGATAGCTTGATGGGATGGTAACATACCTTTCCTTTCAGCATACAGCTTAATCCACAGGATATCTGCATTGCCATGTCTGTGGATATGGGAGCTGGTGGAGAACCCCAGTCTGGTGATGAGATGCCTGGAAGTAGATTCAGAGACATCCACTTATCAATGGGTTAGCAGGAGCCATTTACCCTGGGGCAGTGCTCTACCACAGCCCATTCCCAGGATCTTCATTCCCTCAGCAGTCTGTGTGGCCACAGGAGGTTCCCTGTGCTGAGGACTGCACCAGTGATCACTCTAAGCTAACATGGAGCTCATGGAGGTATTTTCCTAAGAGCTGTTGGCCACAGTAATGTAATCATCCTGCTAACATCCATATTGCACAACTTCCCCTAGGTCAGGAGATGTCCTTATCTGGCATCTAAAACATCTGTCTTGTGTTGTTTCCAGCACAGCTGAATTCTATTCATAAAAGAATTGAGCATTTCCTGATTTGCACAACCGAAAATAAGCAGAACTCTGCTAAGTGTTGACCCAAAGGCAGAGGTCCTTTCCCTGCCTCCTGCCTCTGTCTGTGCTCTCTCCCAGCTCTAGGTTGTGGTACTGCTTTAGGCACTTGAGAAATACTGCAACTCCAGAAACCAGATCCAGGAAAGAAGAAAGGAATAGAGAGGAAAGAGATGAGAGTCTGAAATTAGAACCTCAGAAATTTTCAGAACAGTTATACTGATCCCTCTTCTATCTCCTTTTCTTTCAACTCTGGGGAGGCCCCACAGCCTTCAAAGGTTCCCATCCTTCCTAATGTCAGCCTTTTGCTGTAATTCACCTCTAGGACAAGCTGTGCTTAGCAATGGTCAGCTGCTGCTGAAGGTGGGTTGCAAAGCAGACCCTTGGAGTAAAATTGCCCCTCATTCCATGCAAAGGACCTGGGTCTGCTGGATGGGAAGCTGGGGCACTCAGATCTCTGCCAGCATGGATGACAGCAGCCTTTTGCAGTGACTTCAGCAATTAAAGCAACCCTGAGGAACGCGCAGGCCTTGTGCGAGAGCGAGGAGCTGCTCCTGCAGGGAGACAGAGTGAGACTGTGCTGGGAACAAGCATGGCATTGTTGTCAGCCTTAGTCAAGAGGGGCTTTTTAACACCCACTGAAGTGCTGGCTACAGCTGTCTCCCATGTGCTTGTGTGGGAAATGGATCTACAATGCAGAAGAGGGAAAGGCTACTTTGCAATTAAAAAAAAAAAAAAAAAAAAAAAAAGGAAACTATATTAGGAACCAGCCATGAGTTCCAGCAATGTTCCCCTTAGCACCGTGCCATGGCAGAGGAAGTCACATCACTGCCTCTGACTGGGCTGGAGGTGAGCTGAACTCAAGTTCTTCAGCCTAGAAATCCATGGGGGAAGGTGCTCCTGAGCTTTAAGTGCAGTGTAGGAAAAGGAGGAGGTGTGAGACTGGGCTCTAAGCTGCTCTTGTGTTTGGCAGCCTCTATAAATGGTGCTGCCAACTTCCCTGCATCCTTCTGAGTGGTGTTGACTTGAGAGCTTGTGGAGAGCTTTCTTTTGTCATGGGAAATGGGGTAGGAACAAGGCTCTGAGTACCTCTATTGTGCCTTCCTTCTCTGTTTATGGGGATGCTGCAAGGTCCTCTACCACTTTTCTCTTTCTATGAGAAAAGTATCACTTTTTCTGGCCATCAGAGAGCTGAAATTAGGTGACTTGACAGTACCTTAGCAGGTAACAGAACTAAAGGAGATGACAACCTTGTGCTCCCAGGCCCGTGCAAGCCACCTGAAGAAGACAGGAAAGCCAAAAGCTGCTCACCCTGGATGTCCTGCCAAAGGTCTGAGTGTAGGAGACCTGACCAGTTCAGTAACAGCATGGGAGCAGGTTCTCTGCTCCATCCCCTTCCTCCCCATGGGCTGTGGGGATGTCCCAGCCCTACTTGGCTCTGCTTTGCCCTTTGTGCTGCCTGGGGAGCACTTGTCTCTGTTTCAAAGCTGAGCTAGCTCCTGGCTTGTGCAGTAGCCCCCCTGAAGGAGCAGAAGCTTTGGCCTGCAGCTGGAATAGCCCCGAAGTGCCCAGGCTTGTTACCCAGGCTGCTGATTACCAGACTTTTTTGAGACTCTAGATCTCTATTTGGAGACTGGTTCCTCTGCAGAACCCAGGATAATTGCAGTGACCTGTTTGCTGGATAAAAATAGTTGTGTGCAAGGCTGGTGCAGTCACACATGGTATAATTTTTGAGGTTGTCCTGTGCAGAACAATGAAGAGCATCTGATCCTTGTGGGTCCCTCCCAGCTCAGGATTTCTCTATGATTCCGCAATTTGGGTTAGCCCTGGGCAGCCATGGCCTTTGGAAAGGAAACATACATGTAATGATGCAGTTGTAGAAACAATACATAAAACTGTTTCTACAGTTTTCCATAAAACATCTGGGTGTGAGGGGCATGTTGGATCTCTTCTAGCTCCTTTTATTCTGTGATGGGGATATGCCTCCAGCAAAAATAGCCTGGTACTTCTGATAGCACAGGGCTTGTCACGGCCAGTCACGTGTGTGCTGCAGAGACATCGCTCCTGGTGCGCCCTCCTCTCTGGGAGTGGGCCAGTCCCTAGGGAGACTCCCAGCAAGCACCTGCAGGAAGATATTGCAAAGGTTAGCCAAATGTAGCCATGCTCTTTGCGTGGGAGATGTGCTGGAGGTATAGATGAAGGACAAAGCTACACTGCAAATGTAGCCTTGTACAGACCCTGAAAGCTGTGGTCAGAGGCTCCGCTGGGGAGGTATACCAGGCTCCTCATCCTCCTGATATGAATATGAAGGGGAAAGAGGCTCTCTTGCATGCACAGACAGGATCTCCGATCTGAAATTAGTTGTTGCAGATGACAACAACTAGGTTGTGCCTGTGCTGGGTTGTTAATACTTGAGGTGGCAGGGATGCTTTCCTTCACCCAGTTTGGCATTAGCAACTGCTGTCACCTGACATGGACACTGCCTACAGATGGAGTGCTGCTGTGGGGAGAAGGTGACAGGCTGTTCCAGGCCATGGGGGAGCCTCTGAAAGCATGGGCTTTTTGAGAGCCAAGTGCTGAACAGTGAGGTAGCTGCTCAGCTCTGGTCACTGTCAGTGTCACAGCCCCTTTTAGCAGGACATCTCTTTGGATTAAGGAAATGTAGCAGCACACCAAGCAGCTGGTGGATTGAATGGTTGGCTTTGGGGCTGCTCAAACTCCTGGTTGCTGGTTGGGTCTGGAAACATGTGATGAGGCCATCATATGCAAAGGGGTTTTAGGGCAAACTGTTGTCAGTCCTCCCTGGGAGAGGAGTATCTGAAGGTGGTCTTGAGCTGGACTAGCTGGCATGGCCTCTGCTGCTGGCCCTGTGGAGCAGGGTTTGGGAAGGCTGTGGGACTCTGCCCCTTGAGCCAAGGCAACAGAGGTATTGGCAGCAGTTGCTCAGTCTTCAGCAGACAAGTAGCCTGTGCTGTTCTGCTTGTCCATGCAGGAGAAGGAGATGTCTTCCCTTCTGGTGTAGGCTCTCACATCCTGCCTGAGTCACCCTGTCTCTTGGGAATGGATTAGTTCGTGTGACCTCTCCCCATAAGTGGGGACAATCAAGTTCCACCACTGTGAACTCCTTGATGGAGGGGTCAGTCCCAACCGAGGCTGCTGAGACCATGCACTGCTCAGGCTGGGGAGGCACTTTCTGGTCCCAGGCCCTGCATCTCGTGCCCAGGTTTTGCCTGTGTGTCACTTCCCGCCCTGCTTCCCGTTACACAAAGCCTTTGTGTGTCAGCAGATCCTGGGATGCCCCGCGGCACCTGCCTCTCTCCACTCTCTCTGCCTCTGTGGCTCTGCCCTTTCCCGTTGTCACTTCTGGAGGCTGCTGCCTGCCTGTTTGATGACCTTCCCCACTGCTCGGGCAGTATTTTGGCCCCTGGCCATCTTAAACAATTAATGGAGGGGTGGAGAAACTTGCCGTGTTAAATTACTTACTCCTTTGGGAGGGGGTGAGGTCTACATCTCTTGCCTGATCCCAATGCAGTTTGTTGCTGTTGCCTGAAGCGGTCACTGCTCTCTGTTTTCCTCCTAGAAGTTAGAAAAACAGTATTTCAGAAAACTCTCCCTGTATTTCTCGGCATTTTACTTAACCTGCGGCGGCGCCTCACGATCTCGTGGAGTGGAGAAACTTCCCTGGACTTAGAGAAAAACAAGCCGGGAGGAGGCAAGGGGGGAGGATTTTGCTGGAAACCTCTTTGGGAAGCTGGAGACCTTCTCGGGATGCCTGTCTTATTCTCTAGCAGCTATTCAGATCTTCCCGGGCGAAGGCAGCTCCCTGCCACGACGCGTCTGCATTAAGCCGGTCTGTGCGGCGGGCCAGGCGCTCTGAGGGACGCGGAGAGCCGCGATGCCGTAAGGAGCAGCCCGGGAGTGCTTCTGGCTCTGCCCGTGTCCGTAAGGTCTCCGCAGGGCTGGGGGATGCGGCACCTTGCTCTCGCTATGCCCCTCTGCCGTCTAACGCTGGAGTTGGCTGTCAGAGAAACCTTCGAGGTCCCCTGCTCAGCCCCGGTAGTGTCATGAGTTAGATTAGTTGGAGCTGTGCTGGGGGCGGTGAGGGCTTGGATTACAGTCCAGAACTCAAAGTGCTTCGGTGGTTCACGTCGGAGGAGAGAGGAGACGCCCCGTCGCACACATGGAGGAAAAAGAGAAAAAACGCTGTCTTTGGAAGTGAGGGGGAATAAAGGAGGCCGGGAACATGGTAAGGAAATCTCTGCGAGGGGCTCTTGCCCTGGGCACGAGCAGGGCTGTGCGGGACGAAGCTGCTCTCGGGGCAGCCTGCCTGGAGCCAGCGCACGGCGCTAATGCCGGGAGTGGGAACAGCTCTTTTGGCATTTCCCGTTACTCGAGTGGCACACTGTACTCTTGGTGCCAGTCCTGGGCGGTGGCTGCAGGGACACAGACTTCTTGTTGGCACTGACCCCTGCGAGGTGCCTATTGGACTACAGAGCTGGAGCGAGAAGCTGGGATGGGTCAGTTCGGGCAGAGCCTTGTCTTTTGTGCTGCCTGGATGCTGAGCTTTCCTCCTGCCCTTACTCTGCCAATCCTGCTCTGTGGCTCTGGGCATTGCCCTCTTGCAGAGCCTTTTCTCCTGCCCAGGGTGGGCATCCAGAGAACCCCTGGAGCTGGGCAGGGATGTTCCTTTTCAGTGTCAAGTTCTGCACGTGGGGATCTTTGTTTGGAGAGAGGAAAGGATGGTGAGCCCAGTGGGCAGCAGAGCACCCAGACTCCTTGGGAGTGGCTGCAGGGCTGTCCCCTGCCCAGCCACACTGGCACTGGCACACTGGCACAAACAGAGGTGCCCAGCTCTGGGCTGTCAGTAGCTGTCAGGGCTGTCAGTAGCTGGAGGGATCGCTGGCCCTGTGGTAACATCCCACTGAGAATCAGTCTAGCTTCTGATGGTTTGATCCTAGGCTTAGGCTGAGATCCATGTGCCCAGCAACCCCAAATCTCCTGGAGGTGTCCTGCTATGTTATGGGCTGCTTCTCCACAGCAGAGGGAACAAAATCCATGAGGAGGACAAGCAGCTTGCATTGCTGCTGTGCCTGGCAGTGACTTGCCCTTTAAAAGTTCAGTTTCTGAGCCTGCAGAAATTTGGCTTTGAGGGCTGAGTTGAATTCTGACTTCTGCAAGTTGAGTTAAGTTTATAGACCCATATATTTTCCCTTTACCACCCTCCAGCTCCTTTGCAGAGAATCCTGTGGTGCTCTTTGCCCTCACATGCCTGTCAGAGCTGTGGTGTGCTCTCCCCTGCTATTCTTCTGTGGAGGCATGTCATTTCTACTTCTCCATCCCAATCAGAAGACCTCTTTCCCTCACCCCATGCCTAGTGTGTTCCTGGCAATTTTTGGTCTATACAGGTTATATTACGAAGTTGAAATCAAAGGAGAGCACTGCTTGGGGTTGTGCAGGGTTGGGGTCATCCCTTGCAGTCTCATGAGCTGCATTTTGCCATATGGGCTGGAGCAGTGCTTGTGAAATTCTGCCATTGGAGGTCAAAGGCAGAGACTGGCTGCTACTACTCTGCTCCTTCAAGTTGGAGGTGTCTTTCTGATGATTCCCAAGTGCTTTGGCCCCCCTCCTTGATGTTGTTTTAATGTGTGATGCAAAAGCTGTCTGAAGCAGGGGCCTTTGTGTGGAGCAGTGCCATGTCTGGATGGTTGGGCATTCAAGGACTGTGTATCACTGCTGAGGAGGGATTGTGTGCCTCTCAGGGGCTGAGTGCACTGGAAGGAATAGGAACCAGAGGCCAAGCTGCACCAGACCCAGCAATGAGTGCTGGCCACATTGTGGACACCTCTGGTCCATGGCAGGTATCTGTTCTCAATGTTGTGGTAGACCAATCTACATTTTGGGAGGTGCATTCCTGTGAGCAACCAAGTTGTGACTGTAGCTCTAAGCTGTTCTGATTAACTTGAGTTTTTTGTGTCCTGGTAAATCAAACAAACCCTGCAGGCAAAATATCTGGATTTCAGTGAATGTGTGTCAGTCTGCTGGCCTGTAGGAGACTTTCCATGGCCTCCAGCAGCCTGCAGGACTCTTGGAGACTTGGCTCCTGATGGAGGTCTGTCAAGGCACCACTGCTGGCTGCCCTGCTCTATGAGGCAAGTGATTTATTTTCATGGGGTTTCAGTGTTAGAGCTGATGTGTGTGTACGGGTACATAATGTTGTAGCGGCTGGGAGATGCCCAAAGCACCAAATGGGTGAGACAGTTTGGGCCAAAGTAGCCCACTTCCACTAGAAGTGACTTCTGGAGCTGTGGAAACCCCATGGTGAGAGCAGTGCAGGAATCTGGCTGGGCTCTGTCTACCTTGCTCACCCATCATGGCTTTTGTGACTTGGGATCTATCTTCATTCCCTGGTATTCCCATGATTCACCATTCCTGGTGCTTCCTGCAGAGCAGTTCTGGTGGCACCTCTATGCTGGTAATAGAGAGGATGGATTTCAACAGGAAATAGGGTCTTTCTTCCTCCAGTTATGTCTTCTCCCAGGGTGGGAAGGAAATGAGTCTGGGAATCACAAAGACCTTTAAGCATTGGGGATCTTCTTTCTTTATTTCTGTGCCAAAACCATGAGCAACATGTTGGAACACAGACAAAGTCCAGAGACATAATCCTGAGCACATGGAAGCAGTTTGAAAGCACCTCCTCTGGGGTAACAAGGTTGACAACTTGCATTTTGCCCAGCTTCTTTTCAAAAGGTCTGGGTAGGTGAACATGCCGTTCATTGTAACAATAAAAATAATGGCTGAATGCAAGTGACAGGCCAGCTGCATCCAGGTATCTTCTTGTAGAAATTGCCAAATGTATTCTAGCACCACATGGGAATGGAAGACAGTAGATGCTTACAGTGAGACAATGCAGGTATCCAAGGAGGACCCCAAGCTGAGTGCCAGCACTTATTTTCTGAAAACCAGCATCCTGTAGCATAGCCCCTTCTGGTAGTGCTGCTGGCCACCTGCCCCCATGGGCAGTTGGCTCTGAAGGCATACCTTGCTATAGCAGAAGAGATCATAACATGACAGCTTTGTCAGCATCTCGTGGCTGGTCACTTCAGACAAGAAAACCAGCATGTCTGCCTCCAAATTCTAGAGCACAGTGCTCAGCTCAGAGAGCCTCATTTTCTAATTGCATCTCCAATGTAACCCTGTCTGCAACCAATCTATGTAAAATTTGAACCATCCTACAGGCTGTGCACAACCTTAACCAGAGCATTGGTGCTGAGTGTGGGTGGAAGTCACATCACAGGGGCTACAGCCTCCTTCAGCACTGAAGTGTTGAAAAAATCTCTGTTGAAACAATCAAGGTGTCCTAAAGAAACTATAAACTGAACCCACCCGTAGGCATTTGTATTCATAGCACTTTTTGTTCCTGTTCTTGGCTGTTTAGACATGATGGAACCCCCTGTTCTAGTCCTGCAGAGCTCAGTGTCACCAAGGTCTGAAAAAGTGAGTAGTAGCACTGGGACCAGATGTGTTGCTGACTGAAGAGCAGTAAAAAGCAAGGAGAGCTTGCCAGGGTAAAGCTGCCCACTTCTGGCCATGGGATGCTCTATGTTTTTTGCACCACTCATAGTACCTGGTTTGCAGCTCAGAGAAGTGAGTAGACATGCCCTTGTTGATTCTGAAGGCTTGGCCATGCTTATACCTCTCTGCCACACCAGGTGTCTCATCCCTGTTGGCTGGCTTAATCTTTCATTAAAATATTAACAAAAAATGGGGCCTTTCTTGTGGTAAGTGCTGGTTTCATATGTATCCTATTTTTTGCATCACTGGACACCAAGCTGAAACTTCCAAGATCAAAGCAGCACAGAATGAATCTGAAAATCTTTCTGTCTGCTCAGATTTGCCATCCTGCCATCAGCCTGGGAAGCCCAGGATGAACCCTTGCTTCAGCTGATGCAACCAGCCATTGATTTGAATGGAATCAAATGGCTCAGCTGAAGAGACTTGCATATGCTCCTCCTGGACACTGGTGGATGTGGTAAGGGGGAGTCTTTATGGGGCCTTATGGTCCCCTGCAATGGCACACACTGCTGTGGCTGGAGAGTGGTTTGCATGCTGCAGAGAAGGAAAGCTGCTGGAGTTCTGATGACCTTAGCTAGGTGTCCACCTTGAGCTTTGCAGCTTGTGTTAGGTGCGGCAGATGCTTCCTGAGCAGGTTCCTTCAGGAGGATACCTTCCCTGAGGCTGCTTGTCAAATCTCAGTGCCTCCCAACAAAACCCCAGCATTGCTGAGCCTCCAACATGGTTAAAGGATGTGGGTTATTTGCTGTCTGTTGTCATCTTGCTGAATACATTTACCTTTTGAACAAGGTCCCTCTCATATGCTCAGAAGGCTGGTATGCAGGCCCGTTAATGGATCAAGGGGAAAAATGCCTGTGGATGTATTCTCCTTTGTGTTTGGGCTTATAACCACCCACGTTTTGGCATACATCCCTTCTGTGCACAAAGATCTTTTAGAAATTGCTAGTTAAATCTCCACCCTCCTTTGATATGTATGGAAATAATGGGACACGTGAGACTGTTTTCTGTTTGGAAAAAAAAAATCTATAAAGGGAGTAGCTTTAAAAGCCTGTGTTCACCCTTTTCTAACTTGGGAGTTTAATGAAAGAAATGCCCTGAATTTATGACTGATTTACTTATCTTTCTGGGAGGCATGCATTTAGTGCTGTATCCAAATATAGGGGAAGTGTTTTCATCTGAATCTGTCCCAGGTTTGCTGCTTAGGGGCAGGAGGAGGACTTGAGCTCAGAGAGTCTTGGAACAAATCTTGGTCCCTCTGATAAGAAACACTTCTCCCTTCTTCAGCACAGACTGATGCTTCTTGGAGTGGCCCATGGCTGAGCTGGCATAACCATGCACATCTCTGAGCTGCCTGCTCTGTCCTTCTGGCTCATCCTTCCTCACAGCCTCTTCCTAAGAGGCATCTGATGACTGCTGCCAGGTGCTTTCTCCTATCAGTGGTGTGCAGGGATGTGCTCCTCCAAGGAAGGTCCTTCTACACTTACTGTGTTCTCATGTGCTGAGCCATCCCCTCCTGGAATTGCATCTCTGCTTCAGAACAGTTTCTCTCCCCCTCTGACACAGCAGGACTTGTATTTCATGAGCACATGGTAACACAGTGTGTTTAAGGCCAAAAGGAACTATGGCTCATCTCTTATGGGATATTGGGACTGTAGAGTGTTACCTAGCTTCCATATGGAGTCTGGGAGCTCTTTAACTAAAAGAGGATATTTTTTATGTGGCATCCACCCTCAGTTATGGAGGTTGCAAGACATGGAGAATCCACCAGTCCCCATGGGAGTCTGTCCAGCAGCTCATGCACCTTGCAAAGGGAAGGGGTGAGATCTGAACGTGAGCCCAGAATGTGTGCAACACTGGCACAGAACTAATACTCTAAGTACTGACCACATGAAGATCGATTTTGGCACTCATCAGCTGGCCTGATGAAGGATTATCGTTTTCTTTTTGAGCACAGGCGGCTGCCCATCTGTTGTAAGATGCCCCCACATGGGTGTCTGAACACAAGGGGTTGGCTATGGCCTAATGCCTCTGACTAAAAGGTGTTAAAATGAGCTGACCTGTTTGGTGAAGAATTTACTTAGGGTATTTTATAGCTGGCTGGTATAAAGAAATCTTTCATCTGCCTGGAGTGCCTTGTTAGTTAGTACCCATTAGGCAGAAATAAGAAGGGGCACAACAAATGCTGCTGCTTGGGTTGGTTTGCCAGATGGATGCCAATGCCTGAAGTTGAGAGCAGAGCAAATCCTATCACTAATAATGGGGCTCATGAACTGAAGCAATTTCTTTTGTTCCATAGCAGAGAAAAGGGTTTTTAGCACATTTGTAGAAAGAGCTGTGTAAAGAATGGAAGTCGGTTGCAATGTCTCAGGACTTGTATAGAAGTGGCCTGTGAAATTCTTGGCTCTGACTGTGATATCTAACAGAATTTAGCAAGCCTTGTCTGGGCCTGTTGTAGGAACATGACACTTGGAATGTGGACGTCCCTGGCTGGACTGTGGCATACGGTGCCACGGGCAGAGTGTCGGTGCCCAAGGCAGGGCAGCCTGTGCAGGCTGGCAGCAGGAGTGAAGAGGAGAGCTCCAGGCAGCTTCGAGGAGGTGGAAAGGTGCACATGGCTAACAGTGGGCAATGAAACCATGGCTGCCAGTGCTCATGCTCTTCCAGCATGAGTCTGTTGCTGGGAAGGTTGTTCTAAAAGTACCCAAAGCTTTGCAGCACACAGTACAACCTGTTTAATTAATCACATTGTTAGAGCTATGCCAGTGATATTTAAAAAAAAAAAAAAATCTGTGCTTAGACAGTTATTTCAGATTAAGGACTTAATCCCTTGATTAAACTAAACCAAAATAAGCCAGTGTCCAGCTGTAGGATGGTGTTTTATACACAGCTCTTCTCATCCACTTGCAGGCCCTTGTTTCAGTTGGAAGATGTCTGTTTAAGGACAGGGCTTTCATCTGTTCACTCAGCTGCCCTTTAAACACCTATATCATCTCCTTGATCTATTTCTGATAGAAAGTAACTGGTCCTTGAGAGCAGGGCTCATTTGTTGCTAGGGATAAAATACCTACCTCCTGCTTAGTACATTGAAAACTCGTTAGGGAGCAAGACACGTCCCTGTGAGGAAATACTTATCTTCATTTCCCAGTTCTTCCCTACTCTGACTAAAAGTCAACTTTCTTGGATTGTGCATTACCCCCACTTTGGCCTCTTTAATCTTCACCAGTTGTCAGCAGCTCTTCTGATGTGTTGGATGTTGCACAGACAAAGGAGAAAGTTACAATCTCTTCTCCAGAAAAGCTGGAGTACAAAAACCTGAAGGGTAGAGAGAAGTAAGGTGAATTAAGGGGAAGGTGCTCTATTAGACCCAAGTAAACAGGGGTCTTGGGCTGGGGAGCAGGCTCGGGTGACTGGTCCTGTTGTCATATAATAATACCTGTCTTAGGCCACCTGCAGTGTGGTGCAGAGCCAGGGATGTACCTGAACCAGGCTACCTCTGCTGCCTGCTATTCCCTGCCTTTTGCTCCAGCACAAGGACAGCTTTGGTGTAGTTGTGCACTCCAAAAGTGAAGCATGCAGGCGGTCATGCTTCACTTTCAAAGGAACCTGGGGTGTCCCCACCTTGAGTGAAAACAAACCAAGCCTGAGCTTGGAGAGATCACCCAGCTTTGGGCCTTTCCCCAGCTGCGCATGCCCAGACCTACAGCATGCGCAGAACAAGGACGTCGGAGCTGAAAAGCAAATACATCATTTTTCCCTTTGTTTAATTAAATGAGAGATCATGAGTTAATCGCTTCCAAGCGCTTGTTTTCCTGCAGTGCCTGGAATGATAATCCTGTGTGCTGCCCAGTAGGAGCTGCTTTGGCTGCCGCAGCCGCGTCAACACGGAATAGGGCTGGGAGAACAGAGGGAGGCATCTGGAAATGATTCTCTGAGCTCTGTCTGCAGAGCACCACTCCCTGCAAAGCTGTAGGAGCTGGTTTATCCACAGGCTATGGAGCAGTCCTGCCTGCCTCAGTATAGGGGAGCTGAGCCAGGCTACAGCCATGCCCTCTGCAAGGGATGCCATGGTGACATGCAGAAAGCAGCTTGCTTTTGGAGGTACAGCCCTTCAGCAAAGCTGGCCTGGGTGAGACTGCAAACACTTGCCTCCCAAGTAGAACTGGGTGCTGTACTTTTCTCCCTGAAAAGCCTAAAACAATAGCCCAAAGAGCAGGTAGAGCCGTTCCTGGTTATCTCACAGGAAGGTGGTGTAATTACAGGAGTGGGAATGCCTACCTCTATAGCTGCAACTCTTAATAATACATTATTTTATCCAGAGGAAGGCAGGGTGCTGAAGGCAGGCGCCCTCTTCTCAGCCTCCCTCTGAGCCTCAGAGTAAGCAGTAGAGGGGGGAGCTGGCACTTGCCCTGGGAAGATTTTTCTCTCTTGAACTCATTGCCGCTGTGATTAGAACAGCTCAGGAAATGGGGCTGGGAGGGTTCTCCTCTCTGCAGCAGTGGAGTGGGAAATCTCAAATTTTGTCAGAAAAACAAGCCTTCTTTTTAGCCAGAGACCTTTCTGAACACAGAAATGTCTCTTTTATTTAAGGGGAAAGCAGTCTGTCTTTCGGCTCTGTGTCAGAAAGTGGAAAGGCTTCATGGAAAGCCCAGAGGTCTGTTTTTACTGGAAATGAGGTTTCTCACGTCAGCTGAGATCTGAGCAGCCCCAGCCAAGTGGTGCAGCACAGCAGCCTTTGCTGGCGGTGGGACCAGCTAACCTGGCCCTGCTCAGCGCCTGCTGTGAGCTCCTTTTCCCCCAGTCCCAAAGCTGGCTGGGAGCCATGGGCAGGAGCTGTGTTGTGCTGCTTGGAGCTCTGCCTCTCCCCAGTTTTGCTATTATTTCTACTTTCCAGTCTGGGATGTGGGAGGGTTGGGTCATTTCTTCCCCTCATCTTTGCACACTCTGGTCTCTCCTGTCCTGCCTTTGCACTGTGTCTTGGCACCTGGGCCAGAGGGTCCTGGGTGCGTGCAGGACGTGGCCATGCCCTGGGCAGCTGGCAGAAGAAGGACAAAGCTGTGGGAGCTCTGGCAAGGTCTCCCTGCTAGGCGGGAGCCCAGACGCTCCATGACTCAGAGCTGGGTGTACCACGGGCACCACTCGCTGTGCTCACAGCCTCGCCAGGCTCTGCTCCACTGCCCAGCTATGCTCCTTGCTCTGCCAAGCCATGCAAGCTCTGGATTTAACTGGGGCACTTTGGGAGATGTAGTTTCATTCTCTGGCAGCTCAAATGAGAGTGTAGGTTTGTGAAAGCAGAGCTGTAAGTTCTTTAACTAAATTCCTGTTGCGGGATGAATCCTCAGCATGTTACAAGGGCCAGTCCAGCCTGCTGGAAAGGAGCGTTGTCTGCATAAGTCATGGGTTAGTCAAACTGTTAGTCTTGTCTCACCAAAACAATCTTTTTTAGTAGTCTGCAGACAGCATCTGGGCTGTCATCAGGGATAATCTGTGCCTCTTCATGTTAGCCTTGACCAAAATGCAGTACTTTGTAGGCAAAATGAGCAAAGTGCTTGGGTGAGTTGTAGGGAAAATGCTGCCAAGGCTTTGTTGTCCCAGTTGGGTCCAGAAGCATTGCAGGTCTCCCCTGCACTGATTTACATTGTCTTAGCCATTTGGGTTGCTATCTCTTGCTTGAACACCACAGATATTCTGATGCTGTGTGAAGTGCGTGTGTAGCTCTGGGGATGACCTCTCTGTTCCCCAGGCAGATTACGTTTTGTTCTCCAAACCTGGAGGAGGTTCTCCAGGGTTCAGACTTAATTGGTGAGCAGCAGGTCCCAAAGAGGAAGAAGTTTGATCCTGACTAAGAAAGAAATGTAGAATGACTGGAGTTCCCAGTGGCTGGAGCTCCTATATTGTTCTCCTTATGCCCACAAACGTAGGCAGAAAATTCAATCAGTGCACCTAGAAAAGCCTAAGAAACTCCTGGTTACTCCACGTGCCTCATGACAAACTCCCCTTCCAACCTGCAGTGTCTGCTTGCACCAGGAGAAGAAGTTGCATCCCCTAAGCAGGGCTGCAACAGCTGCTGTGCTCCTCTTCTGCCCAGGCACCCGTAGCTTCATTTCTGATTGACTCCTGGTTCTTGCTGCAGTTTGTGATGGAGTGGAGCTCTAAGGGCTGAGCAGCAGAACTTTGCCACAACAGTCTTTATTGTTCTATTTGTCACAGCATCCGTGGCTCCTGTGATATGCAGGGGAAAGAGAGCAGCCCACCTACCCACTGCTCAGACTGAAGCCCTCTGCTAGTTGCGAAGTCCCCCTGGGTTCTCACTGCTCCCCTGGCCTCCTGGGTGGGACCATGCTAGGTTGCTCCTGTCACAGGGCTCAGCCCATGGAGCCCAGCCCATGGAGCCCATCCCATCCCTGTGTGGTGCTTTCCTCTTCTGTCCCGGTGCTGCAGCCCCTGCACCGGCAGCTGGCTCTCAGCTGAGCAGCAGTGAAAGCCAGTTTGGCCGGACATGACCTTAACCTGGGCTTTATTTAGCGCCTTGATTTATAGAGGAGTTATTTTAAATGCATGTTTCTCTTTTGGGAGGTGTGGTGGAGTGGTGGCAGTGAGCTGGAGTTTATAGGTCCTTCCATGCTATTGACAAAGAATCATTTAAATCCCTAGACTCATTTTGCTTGCAGAAATGCTCTCTGGCTTGCTTGGAAAGTGCTTCTGTTGGTGTTTGTGCCCAGTGGCTGAAAAGGAGCACATGTCCAGGACCTTTCTTGTGAGAGGGATGTGGCAACAATGTTGGAAGTAGGGAATCTTGAAATGTGCAGTCCCAGAAGGAGGCTGTTTTTTTTCAGCAGGCTCCTGTGCCAGGCTCTGCCAGCTCTTGGGGACCACTGTGGGCTGGTTGTAGTGGGAATATGCTGGGGCAGGAGTGCCCCCTCCATGGATTCTTTTAGCTTTTGCATAGATCCTTTAGCTTGTTCCTTCTCTCCAGGTGCTGTTCACTTATCTTGGGTCACAAAAGTTTCTCCTTGTGCCTGCTGGGGGTTACATTGCCTGCTTGAGATAAGGGATGGAACCTCTGGAACAAGTTGCCCAGAAATTGTGGAGGCTCCTTCTCTGGAGATATTCAAAAGCTGTCTGGAGTAACATGCTCTAGGGGACCCTGCAGGGGTCTAGGGGGTTCCTAGTATGGTCTAGGGCACTCTGGAGCAGTGAAGTTGGGCTAGACGACCTCCAGTAGTCCCTGCATTACTCATTCTAGGATTCTATGATGTAGGTGAGATGGGCTCTAGACTTCAGCTTTATCAGCCTCAGGACCACAGGGCACTATTCTTTTCTCTGGTTTGTATGAGTTCCCTGTGCCTGCAAACCACATCTCCTGCATGTCCATGGCAGCCAGCCCTGCTGCCAGGCTGGATGTGTAAGGCTGCCCATCTGTGCTCTGGCATTCCACAGCAGGACCATGAGGCCTCTTGTAGTCCTGGCTAAGGTGCTTTCCTCCAGCCCCACTGCAGTCTGAGAAGTTAATTAGTGCAAATAAGCAGCCCCATCCCTAGGATTGTGAGCTGGGTTAATGAGTCCCTTACTGAAGGAGAATCTGTTGCTGTTGGAGGCTCCAAGCTCTGCCATGTTCTACCCTCTGTATTTTCAAGGTGGCTTCTGAGGCACTGCCATGTTTCACCCTCCTTCCAGGCAGGAGCTATCCCTGGGTGACCATCCTGGGTGGAAGCACTGAAGAGCAGCGTCACCTCAACATTCATCTGTGGCACACGGAGGCTGCTGTGTTTTGTAGCCTCATTCTGTACCTTGTTCTGTAGCCTCCCAAGGATGCTGGTGCTGCAATCCAATGCAGCACACTGGGATGTGGGAATCTAATTCCTGTTTGGGGCTTTTCCTGCAGAATTAGCAGAGATTGGTGCAAACATCTCTTTCTACCAAAAGGTAGTGGTTGAAACCTTCTCCGTATCCTTTAGAAATCTACACAGCTATCATGGCTTTGTGGTATAATCTAGCCAGAGGGAGATAAAGCCTCTGTGCTTGGGAGTGCAGTTAGCACTGCACTCTGCAATGGCTACAGGCTATGGTATTCTGTATTTTACTAAAGGAAGGATAGTGTGTGACCTGGTTTATTTTAACCATATAAAGGATTTTTGATTTGGTGCCAAAGTTAATAATTGTTTTGTGAAGGCTAAGGCAGCAGGAATGGTGTGAGAACCTTAGAGCGATGCACTGACTCATGTGCAAATATTTTGACTTCTTTGTTTTATTTGCAACAGTGAACTTTACAACTTTATTTTGTGGAGGGATTAATATCTGAAAGAATTTTGCTCAAGCAGGGGATGGGGACAGAAAATGGTGCAGAACCAACCCCAGCTGGTTTTGACTGATGTTTTGAACTTGTGGGCTGTGGAGGGTCAGAGGGAGATTGTTGTCAAATGCTGCCAGCAGCAATGCTACTGTGACAGTGCCCAAGAAGGTGACTGGTGGGGTGGGAGAGCACCTGTGTGAAGGCCAGTTTTATCTGACAAGGTCACAGGCACTTGCTGGGACAGGCTGGTATCAACAGAGGTTATTATTTTTCTGAGTGGAAGGTAAATTGTTTAAAACAGCCTTCTCCTCCTATTTAGAATTGGGGTTAAATGCTCATTCCCTAGAATTCAGCACTTGGGAGTGTGCACATAGGGCTCTTGCTTTTGGAATTCTTGGTTTAAGAATATTGGATTAAGTATTCCAACTCAGGATAATCTATGATTCTATGCATATGAAAAATAGCTCCTTAACCTCTGTTTATCTAGTTGCATTGGCCTTGAGTATTGCAGGAGGCAGCTGCTCTCTCAGAAAAGGTGTGGACACTTTAGGAGCTCGCTGCCATCCATCTAGCCTTGCTTATGCTGACATCAGGAGAAACAGCAGAAAAGGTAAGGAAGCAGTACTGTCCCACAGGCAGTGTGTGGTTTGCCTGTCACTGTAGTTCTGCCAGCTCATTGCAAGCAGGGATTGTGGAGGCATCACCTGGGTGTCCTCACCTCTCCCGTGCAGTCCCACAGGCTGTCCTACAAGGTGGCTTTGCATCAGAGCAGGGAGTTTATATTGTGCTTAAACACCCAACCCTCTAAAGGAGGAACTCGGAGATTGGTAAGCTGCGAGAGATGGGAAGGCTTGTGTGAGGAGCATCATCTCTGCTGGGCTGCAGGTCAGTTCAGGCTTGCTCTGAGACTGTTGAACTTTCACAGGCTGGTGAAGGCATCTTCAGTGATGTGCTGCAATGGAGTGGAAGCAGTGAAACCCTTTGTTTCCTTCTGATCCCCTCGTTCTACTGTTCCCCGGTTGTGGCGTAAGCTGTTGTGGCACTGCTTTGTTTAACTTTCTCTCCCAGTCTTGCTGTGGGACTGAAGTGTATTTTCAGGCATGTTCATGTAGTTGTTCCTGTTCTACAGGAGGCTGTAGGGCTTCTGCGTAAGCAGCTGAAGTGCTTTTCTTGTCTCTAGTGAAAGGACGGGGATTTGGATCAGATGAGGATCTGGCCAGACACCTGAGTAAACTTTATTTTGGTTTTGGAGCAAAACTTAATCCCACTGGCTGTAAGCTAGCCCAAGGGATCCCCTCTAAAATAGAAAAGAAAGGATCCTGATCCTCTCTCCAGATATGTACAGCCTTATATTTTTTTAAATTGTTACTTTTTGGCAAGCTCTCTTGATTTACACCCATGCAATAACTCAGAATTTGGCCTCCAGCACTGGAATTGGTCCTGACACTATGGGCAGGCTCTGGCTGGCAGGTTCTCCTAAAATGAAGGTGGATGCAGGCAAGCCATTGCCTCTGATCCCCGTGAACAGGCATCCTAGATATCAACGGGTGTGCTCAGGGACCACAGGCAGCCCTGCCCACACGCATTGTGTGAATCCTCATGTGAGGCATCTCGCACTGCAGAAAACTCCTGGCTCCTGGAGTAGAGTCTTTCATGGGAGGCAAACAGCTTTGAATAACGAGGAGTCGCTCTGGTGAATGGCTTTCCACAGAACCAAACAGCTCTGGCACCTTATCCTGTGCTGGGACTCCAGAGCACAGGAGGCTGAGGAGCTTCAGCCCACTGCAACTGCCCTTAGCCCACCAAGGAGTGTACCCAAAACACGGGGCTGGTGATGCGCCCACGCCATGGCTGTCCCGCTCGCACGCGCTCACGTGCTGCGGTGTGGTCTAACAGCCGCCCCACCCCGCGCAGGCAGGAGAAGGACTTGCTGCGTAAGCAAAAGCTGGCAATTCTCGCTGCTGTGTGCAGCACTCTGCAAGCACTCCACTCCTGTTTTGGGAGAGCTTTTTTGTGTTTACCTGCCATCGCTAGTGCCAAAAGAAGCTAGAAAGGACAGCACTTGGCTCCTTTGATCTTCGCTCCTCCTGCGTTTGGAGATGGCTGTGCTCCTGGGCGTTGGGCAGATCGTGCTCTGGTACCAATAACACTTTCTTTCTCGGCAGGACTCAGAATCGCTGGACGGCTGCATTCAGAGTACGTTATCAGCACTCTACCCTCCATTTGAGGCTACTGCAGCCACTGTTCTGTGCCAAGTTTTTGATGTGGTGGAGAAGACGTACCGTGGGGATGGACTGCACTACCTCATAGACTTCCTGATTCCAGCCAAGCACATCCTACAGTGCATTCAGCAGGATGCCTGTGTGAGTACATCATGCTCTCTAAGGCCTGTGAAGGCTTTCTTGGAGAGTTTTCTTTCTGCTCCTGTATGCAAAACAGCTGGCAAAAAGTGCTTGAGTATGTATGGCAGTCTAGGTGGGAGGGCAGGCAGACCATTAGGAAATAGTTGAGAAATTGTTGTTGAAGCTTAACCCTTCAGAGATCAGCAATCAGGTGTGGAGCAGTGCTCTCCCTTTCCATAATCAGGAATACCAAGGGCTTAAGGGATTCACAGGAAGAGGTTTAGCAAAGTGTTTGCTAGATGTGTCTGACTGGGGTGGCCTCTGACCCCAGATGTCCCCTGGCCCTGTGGATGAAGCTGTCAGGCTCCCGCCACTGGCACTATGATGTGCAGGGCGAAATGCTTCCAGTTGGTGTTTTTCCAAAACTCCAGCTCCCCTTTGATAGTTGCTGGAATGGTCACAAGGCTCAGTAGCCCCGAGGAGTCATGTTACATTTACTGCCAGAACGAGTCCAAGATTAACGTGCTTTACTGTTGGGAGTCTAAAATGTTAGAAACGATGAGTCAAACACCTCCATCACAAAACTTGGCTCGAAGTCTGCAAGATGAAAAAAACCCAACCAGCCCAAACAACCTAAAATGTGGGTTTATTCTAACATATTTGTCTCTGAATGCAAAGGGGGTGTGTGGCCAGTCTTTCAATTCAAATCCTCATGGTAGAGGGCAAGGAATTTCTAGGAGGAGGAAAAATATGGAATAGAGGCTGAAATAGTCAATTACTCATTTATTTCAAGGAAGTGAAATATTGGGGGCACAGACCCATCACATAGGATGGATCCATGTGAGCTAGGCATCTTCAAAGTGTGTTTTGGTGCAGTGTTTGTTGCCCCATATTGTCACCAGCCTCCAGCTTGGTGCCAGCCGTCTTTGTGAGTCGAGGAGGATCCAAGGCGGTGCATGACCTTGCTGCTCTCTCCCACCCTGAACACTGGAATAGATGTTATTCCATCAGTATCTGTAATTGGAGCTTCTAATTCTATGGTGCATAGCGTGTTTTTCTCCTTTAAAGAAACAAAAGGCTTTTCGTTTGTACAAACTGGTAATTATTTCAAGACGTTTCAGGGCTTTCCCCAAAACACCGCCCTCGCTGAAGGAGCCAAGGTAGCAATTTCCCCACTTCTCGAGATCCCGGCAGCTTCCCAGCGGCCAGCGGTGCCTTGGGCAGGTGAGGCGGTGAAGGGGAGGGAGGGAAAGCAGCAGTGAGCTGGGCGCACAGTGCTGCTGTCCCACAGGGGAGGTGTTGGGGCCGCGCGCCGAGTAACGCACAGGAAAGGCCGCGCACCCACCGCGGCCCCGCGGCCCTCAGGGCGCGACGGGGGAACACCGGTGTGGCGGCAGGGCGGGCCTCGGCCGCCCGACAGCCAATGGGAGGACAGCGGGGGCTGCAGCAGCCAATAGCAGCGCGGGGTCGCATTGACGGGCACGGTGGCCTCGGGTGCTGTTGGAGGGCCGTTGGAACACGAGGCGCTGCAGTGCTCGGCCGTGAGGCGGGAGAGGTGTGAGGGCAATGGGTGCTGGGCGTCCCCAGGAGGGAGAGGTGTGAGGGCAATGGGTGCTGGGCGTCCCCAGGAGGGAGAGGTGTGAGGGCAATGGGTGCTGGGCGTCCCCAGGAGGGAGAGGTGTGAGGGCAGTGGGTGCTGGGCGTCCCCAGGAGGGAGAGGTGTGAGGGCAATGGGTGCTGGGCGTCCCGAGGAGGGAGAGGTGATGGCACTTGGAGCTCAGGCTCCTGATGAGGGAAGTACGAGGCCAGTGGGCACTGGAGAAGCCCAGGATGCTGGTGGCCCATTCGGCTGACCTGGAGCATGGGCTCAGGTGACATGGAGGCACGGGGATGTCTGAGGTGGCCTGTGGGCGGGGGGAACCTGCACAATGGGGCTGTCCTATTTGTGCAGCACGGTTTGGGGAGGTGATGCAGAGACAGGAGCCGTGCTTGGAGGCCTGCCTCACACTCCTTGGCCTGCTAAGTAGCCACAAGATGTGGGGTTGGTTGGGCAACTGCCTTTAGGGAGGGCTGCACAAGGCTTAGCATTAGGTATTGGCGGCTTTTGTTGCAGTGTAAAATGTCTAGGAAAGTGGTCAGCAAGATCCTTTCTTTCTTGGTTGTGATCCTTTCTGGCCATGACTCATGATTTTTTACTTACAGTGTGATAGTATAGGGAGATCAAGAGAAGCTCTAGGTACCTTGTACTTTTTTTAGAGTTGGGCCCAGGCTATTCCATATTTTATTTAGGAGTCTGCTTGTTTGATCTTTTAAATTTATTATTTCTTATTTATGAAATTTATTTAATTTGCTGTGGTCTCTTCTTCCCCAAAACTCCGCTGTATGCCCCTTCATCTTTACAGTCTGAAATCACAGAGGACTCTTTCTTACTAATTGCTTTTTGAAAGTCTTGCCTGCCTTTTAGAGAGTCTAAACAAAAACAATACTTCCTCCTTAGTCTGTAGTTCAGCTGTCCTGTGTGAGCATTTCCTAAACACACTAGAAGGAAAAGAATTAACTCATGTCTGAATGACTACTGTAGAAAATCTTGAGAGCACTAGATCTTTTGTCAGCCTCTGCAGTGACAAAAGTGTAAATGGCTTAATGAAGTACTAGACAAGTTCATGGGCTTCAGCTGGGTGTATTAAAATCATCAGCCTGTGTTTGATTCCTCAGGGACTGGAAGGGTATTCCAAGGAGGTCTGTCTCTGCTTAGCACAAAGGTAAAAACCAGATTTTTCCCCTGGCTTTGAGGTGACATCCTGAGCTAAATGATCTGTTCCAGCTTAACCATCCCTGTAGCTTTAGAAGATTCCACCTTTGTGCCATTTTTTGTCATTGGTGCCCAGCTCTTTCCTCAGCCAGCTTTATTCCTGGGTGTGGAGGGTGTTCCTGGCACTCCTCTGGTGGGCCTGGTTTGTCTCTGTAGTGTTTGGACATGAGAAAAGCAAATCCTTGAGCCTCAAAATGAGATGTTAAAGGTACTGTAATAAGCCACTTCACATAATCTTCCCTTTGAAGGTGTGTTTTGGAGCAGGAGCAGCATGAGGATGCTCCACTTCTAAGGTTCTAAAGCTCTGTAATGTTTAGGCTATTGTGGGACTTGCATTCCTGTTTTGGATGTTACTCTGGCTCTTGATGCAGTTTAGATTGTGGCTTTGTAGGGCTTTTCAGGAACTTCAGTGCATTCTGCGTTTTGGTGATTTTATTACTGAGTTTTCTCCTTATGAGTCAGTAGGCAGACAAGTAAGCATCTAAGCAGTGAGGCTGAGTTTTTGAATTTCTTAATATATGAATGGCCCTCCAGTGGATTACTCTGCATCCAAAGTTTAACAGAATCTCTATGTCAAGTATGTGCTGATGGAATTCAGCTTTATGTATATGCTGCTGATGATTGTGTCTTTTACTTTTTGGTCCTATAAACTATTAATAGTTTGGGAACTGATCTTCATGTGCCTCTTCTTCCCCTCAAAGACCCTTGGTACAGACCCTTGGCCTTTTTATAAGTACTAGGAGGTACTATAATGGGAGAAGAGGGGTTGGTGTGCTGCAGTGGTACAGTCTCTTCTAAAAAACTGCAAATTGCTCTAGTTTAAAACTTATGTACAAAATACTCAATTTGGGCACTTTGGTAGGAGCCACTTTGGCTGAGGTGCTGTGTTAGTCTTGAGCTTGATTTAAAAGTCCATGAAGTACATTTAGCCTATGACCTACTGGAGCCAGAAGCAGCTTGTGCAAACTGCTGCAAGAGGTGCTCTTGGTTTGCTGAGTTTAACTGTATTGTGGATGAAAGGAACTTACTGGCAGAGGCATCTGTGTCTTGCAGATCAGAAAGCCTGAGAACATCAGACTGCCCAGCTTAGCTGTACCTTTGAGGAAAGTACAAGCAACTGTGTGTTAGGTTATAGGGCTTTTTGGTTCTAACTTAATAGAAAGAGGAAAGAAGGGGAGATGTGTCTGCTCTGAGTCAAGGTTAGAATAGAAAGGTAATATTAATATGATCCTTCAAGTAAATGAAAAGTAAAGTAAGGTTCCTTTTTGTAGTGATACAGTGTGTAAGTACATCAGTAGGGCAGTAGCAGTAAGTGAACAGAAGTAAAACTACTGTGGCTGAACTTGACTATTTCGAAGAAATAGGACTGGCAGGTCTCCATCCTGGAATATGGAAGAAGTTACCATATAATGCTGAATGTCTGGTAACAGGGATTTTATTGAATCTGTTAAGTCAGGACTAGTAACAAAATACAGAGAACAAGCTGAGCCTACAACATTGTGCACTGAGCAAGGACTGAATTAACTGACCCATGAAAAACTGAACAACGTTTTCATGTGGTTTGCTCCACGGCAGGTAGTGTCACACCAGCCTTTTTAATAAACCAGCTCTCTCTAGAGAGATAGGTTTCATTGTTTAATCTCTGCCAAAAAAGATTTATTATGGATTCATATGGAAAGGGAATTACTGTGTCAAAGGGGTTGAGGTTTATGCAAGAATTGCAAGATGGCTACAAACTGGTGGAAGGGAGGGAGGATGTTTGTACTGCAGGGAAAATGGAGGCAGGAGTCATGAAACACACAGTACTTCTCATCCATAACCTTGGCATAAAAAGTAAGAGTATGTATGGCATGTTTGTGGTGAAACCAGCCTGGGATACACAAACAATAACCTGGAAGAGGAGAGTGATAAATGGATTGCACAAGATGAGCTCTAAAACTTTGTACTTAAATTTTGTAATGGTAGACTCAGAGGGCAAGCATGTGCCTCCACAAAGTGGCAGGCAGAACTTCTGTTGTGAATTGGAGTTCATCAGCTGGAAAAGAAAAACCAGTAGGTGACTGGGTTACTGTAGAAGCCTGACTGGAAGATAAGTGGGATCTTAGCTTTAAGAGATGCTTCTAGCACATTTGGGAAGTGCTGGTGCCGTTACAGGCAGTGTTTTGCAATGCTTTGCACAATGAACAAATGGTTTTTAAGAAAAAGAAATGGGCATTACAAAGGAGATATTTCAGGCACACTGAGGAGATGAAGGTAGACATGCTAAGGTCATGTGACATGGGTTAATAAGTCAAAGCAGTGGGAACACATCCAGAAAATACAGGGTTGAGGAGGGGGAATTACTGAATCTGAAGGATGATTTGGGTTTCTAAACCTGTGGGCAACTTTGCTTCATGTGCAAGGAGGGTTAGAAATCTGGCGGGGCTGAAGCTAAGGCTTGATGAACATAAGAAAGAAATTGCTTTATGCCAATACCTGTTGTTTCAAGGTGTGTGAGGATCCAGGAAGTTCCTTTCTGTTCTCTGGTTTCTCTGCTGTATGGCAAAATACTTGAATTAATTTAATCCAAAGCCTTGTTGTACAGAAAAAGATGAAATTAATTGTGGAATTGATGGCTTATATAATGGCGTTATTTAAATCTTACCCAAATGGACTCAAGTTCAAAGCACTGACATTATTTTTTGAAGTTGTGATAAAGCTGTAAATAATTGAGTCAAGTCAGTTCAGCCATGAAACTTCAGTTCTTTTACTTGGGTGGGATTTGTCTAAGGCATGGCCTGAGTGCTGCTATGTTTTGGGAATGAGGAAATTGCTGGTATGTTAAGTGTGGTTCCTCACAGCTTGCTGATGACACTTGCTGCCTTCTTTCTCAGTGGCTTTGCTGTGCTTTCTCATTTGCTGCTTTCTATCTCCTGTTTTGTCTTTGCACTGTCTTCTTCCCTTCACTGGGAGGTTGCAGCCTCCCAGTGTAACTTGTGCCCACCTGTCCTGCACAGCTGGTCTGTGTTGGTTGCTTTTCTTATTTCTGCTTTTTAAAGAGAAGACCATAGTGTGGAAAACTTGCCTACACCTATAACCAAAGACCCTAAATTCATCTGTTTTCTTGATCTCTCTTACTGAAAACCTTGAGCTGAGATATTTTGCTGGTGCTGAAAACACTTTCTCTTGTCTCCATAGGCTCCGTACTGCGGATTGCTGTTTCGCCATGCAGGCTGGCCCCTGTGTATTCAAGAGAAGATTGTAATTCAGCTAGCTTCCATTGACTGGCGAATCTTGAAGCCTGGTGACTTCTACCTGCAGGTGGTCCCCACTCTGAAAAAGCCTCCACGAATTGTATTGAAATGTTTGGCAAAAGATAAGCATAATGTAGAAGAAGTGGTGATTCCAGAAGTTTCATATACCTCTATTTTTACTCTGGAATGGTTGAGTACGTTCAATGGAGAGCGGATGGGCATAGCACTGGAAAATTGTTTACTAACCACTGATGACAAAATATTTCGTGTCCCCTGGGATAAAGTGGTTAATCCTGAATTTATAAACAAACCAAAAATAATTGAAGACAATATCATCTCTCCAGAAATAACAGAGGAACGTTCAATTTTGTGCCTCCCCACGGACCGTACTGAGTGCGGTTCACCAGACCTGAGGTCTCAGTATCTGCAGGAACTAAGTGCAAATCGAGACAACCCTGTCATTAGCAGCACAGCTCCACAGTTAAATGAAGCTCTGGTCAATGGTGTCTGTATAAGTCCTGTGACTCAAGAGAACTTGGGAAGTGACCTTGAAGGGGAATACGTTGAGCTGGCAGAAGTTTCACTGCCCAGATTTGGGCCACAAACAGGATCTTTAACACCGTCGCTGGCATTAAGTTATCTAACTCAGCCCAGGGCACGAGTGAATGAGTCTAAAGGCAAGCACAGTTTTATTGTCATACAAGACAGCACCTACTCCAAGAACTTAATTCAGTCAGCACTTATGCAGAAGGAGCACTGTCAAATGGACACTCTGAGCACTTCTACAGAAGTTCTCAAAAATGTTACTCCACTGGAAGACCACAAAGTGATGGCACATGGAGAACTGTCCCTGGAAGGTCAGCTGATACCAGCTGATCCTGGAAGTATGGGTGATAACTTTCCTGTGGCTCAGCCTCCTGCTTGCCGCGCAGAAGATTCATCTGCAGAGCAGGAGACTCACAGTGAACACTCACTGGATTGGCGATACGCACTGTGCAGCTACAGTGATGTGTGTGCTGGAGATGCTGTCAGCTGCAAGGCACGAGTGCCTCGTGCCCCCGGGAACATGGAGGGAGAAAGTGATGGACCTAGTGAAAATGCTGGTGTTGAAACATTGGAGCAGAGCCCAGAAGTGATTCTAGATGCTACTGCTGCTAAAGAGGAAATGATGCTGGGAGAACACACAGAACCACTGACTGAGGGTCAAAAGGAAGTGACACTGATGGATGCTTCTTCTGTATCTGTCCTAGGGCCTTTGGGACCATGTTGCACACTAAACGCAGCTTCTGATGTCTCTTGCCAGGGTTTCAGTGGAAGTGTTGAGCCAGTTCAGGTCACTACATTGCCTGAGAATTCAGATGTAGGTGGGGAGAGAGGCTCTCCTTCAGGGAGCATAGCAGATGTAAGCACTTGCTGCAGCAATAATGAAGCAAATAGCTGTTCTCCATTAAGTCCTCCAGAAGAGAGCCAAGGAGATGTAGATGAATTTGAGGTGGAAAGAAGGGACAGCCAAGAGGAAGTGAAAGATTCTAAAGAAATGTTGATTGTAAATGAAAATTGGACTAGTCATAGTCACTGTTCTGTGAAAGCTCCAGCAGATGGAACCTTGCCAGATGGTGAAGAGCAAGAGCATAAAAAGGCTGAAGAAGCCATACCACTCAAAACTACCCAGTCAGCAGAGGGGAATCAGATGGCAGAACAAATAAATGGAGTCTTGTTGGCTCCCAGTGCACAAGAAGAAGACTCAAGTCTGTTCAAAACCCGGAGGTCTGGAGGGAGGTTTGAGGAACCTCAAAGACTGGCGGAAAACCATGGCTGTGAAAGTGAAGAGAGCTCTGTGCTGAACCTGGAGCGTGTTGCAATACAGGACTTGCAGGGACAGGTGGAGAACCAGGAAAGTTGTTCTTGCAGGGAAAGGTTGAAGACTACAGCCTCAAAAACACTGGAATCCATTGAAGAGGAATTGGAGGGTGGACCACTGTCCTCAGGACCTGCTGAGGGGCATACAGAGCCTACCACTCTGCACTCCCAGCCAGAGGCATCGTCTGGGGCATCACCTCCTAAAGGTACAGCCATTGGATGTTTGTGTGGTTGTGTTTGGTAGCATGGATTGAAAGCAAAGTCCTCAAGGAATACTGCTTGAATACTACTTATCAGGCAGGATTTGATAAATACATCTGGGAGGTTTTGGGGTAATAGCACAAAATACTGGGAAGTGATTAAATTTTCATTTTTTGTGGCGTGAAACTAGCTTTCTCTTCACAGGTGGGTTTATTTTGATATTTTGTTTAATAATTCTTTGCAATTTTACGTTGGTACAGAACAAAGTTCCTTTGGAAGAAGCTTTTAATTTCAGTTAATCTGATTGCTGCTGACCTCCTCCCGCTTGCATTCATGATCTGCAGAATGTGTGAGGAGGGACTTGTCTAACTGTACAAGTCTTTCATAGTTGAAAACTGTCTTTAGGAAGATGGCTGTGGCAAGAGGAAGCAGCAGTGGATGCCACAGTAAAATACTAGCTGTGTAACGTGACCTGAAGATCAACAAATGTATGTGCTGATAACTGATTTAGGCAGCAAACTGCAGAGCAGAGGGATTCCCCCCTCTTCCGTGCCTTCCCCTCCGGCATGCTTTCTTCAGCTTGATTATGTTTCAAGTAGGAGCTGTTTAACTTGAGTGGGAGAGCACAGAAATTAAGCATCTAACGTCAACTCAGATGGAATGTTCAAGCAGGTATTACCCAGATTTCTCCATGCTTGGATTCCTGAGCTGGAGTTGAGCTACTTCAGAAGGAGTTGAGAGGGCAATCCAGGTGTCTGCCTTTTGCACCAGACTGTAGGCAGGCAGTGTGTAACCACACAGGCCCCATGTGGGCTTTGCCCAGCTCTGCTGAGTCTGGAAAGCTGCAGCTCGATATGCAGATCACACAGAGGAGCGGGTGTGTGGCGGGGGCGGGTGGAACATGTCATTCCAGTTCAGCAGCTCTCATTCCCTGAGACCCCTGGCTAGGAAAATTACCCAGCTTGAAATGTTGGAGTGAGGACTCTTGAAAGGGTTGGCATATGGACCCATGTTGCTAGAGCATGTTTGACCCTCTGGGGCAACAAATCCAGAGCTGGTTGTCTTGGGACATGCTGCCACTGTAATGCTTGCCCTGGTCCCAAATTATGTGGCCAAGAGCTGCAGCATAATTCCATTTGACTGCGCACACAGCTGCTTCTCAAAAGTGCCAAAAAGTAACATTTTACCTGATGTCTTAGTGACCTTCTAATAGAGCTAAATTAGTGTCCATTGATTAAAATAAAATTTCATTAACATGAGCAGGAAAAAAAAAAAAATCTGCCTTCTGCCTACCTGTGGGTCTTGGTGGATATATGCCAGGAAGTAACCATGCTGTGGGTACCCATTCCCATATCCATTCCCAACCTGAACCTGGCCTGACTTCATACTTGCTCAGGACCAGGCCTTGGAACACCTAGTCTGTGTTTAGTGCTGGGTGGACACTTTGCTCATGAGTGCTGTGGCTGCTTGTTCAGTGTTCCCATCTCTTCTCTTTTAAAATTAACCAGGTCTAGTTCATTATGAGATAAGTGTGATGTTCTCGCTGGTCCAAAGAATAAATCTTGGCCACTGCTGGAGATTTCAGCAGTAATGAACCCCTCTGTGGTACACACAAAGTTTGTTTTTAATGAAAGACAGTACAAATGCAGAAAGGTAGCACAGGCATCTCCCAGGTGGTGCTGGGTCTGCAAGACCCATTTTGACCTCAGTTGTGTAAAGGGGAGGAGACAACTCTGGGGATTTGGCTGAAATAAGTGACATTTATGGCGCAAGTCTGCTGGTGTTAAACTTGGGCAATGTAGTTGAAGAAAAATGCAAACCTTATTATCTCAGTGTTTGTAAAGCAAAAGAAACAACCTAAATTGCCAGGAAAACTATCCAAACTATCCAAATAAACTTTTTATGGTAAAGGGCAGCTCAAGTATCTGTTAATGCTGACAGTATTTCTTGAACACTATAGCTGTCACTATAAAAAGCTTAATCCATTCAATTACATTTGATTGCTGTGATATCCAAACAAGCCATCTCCTTATCTAGCCCCATTAAAACCTCAGAGATGTACTTACAAGATAATTCTGAGATAAAATTACAAAGCAAAGCAAATGTCCTACAAATGGACTTTACTTTTCCAGCAAGGCAGTTCTGTAGGTTAAATTCTCTGTGTCTTGTTGAGGTCATTTTGCTGCTATGATTGGAAACTGTGGGTATCTTGCCTAAACTATAAATAACAACAAAGCCTAAGCTTTACTGGGTCAATTCAGATCTGAAATTCACACCTCAGCAGCAGTGGGCAGAGGCACAATTTGCTCTGTGTGAGGTGGAGGAGCTTGCTTGTTACAGCAGATATTGTAGATGATGTCAAAAAACATGTTCAGAAGTGGGGCATCTGAGTTTGCTGTATCTGCAGGTTTTTCCTTGTCCCTTAACTCTCTCCCTTTACTTCCATTCTCAGTGAGCTTATTTAGTGCACAGAGTCTAACTTAGAAAGACTTAGATATAAATAGAAAAAAGTCTGAAGTCAAATGTGAACTGTTTTGAATTGGTGGCTTAAAATTTACACTGGTTCCATTCACAGATAATGTGACTGCTGTTTTTTTCTAATGACTAACATCTAAATGAAAGTGGATTTTGAAACTTTGCAGCTCTGGAAAGAATTCCTCTATTTTGTGGGTGGAAAATATCTTGATATTCAAGAAATAGTCTGAGAAACCACACTGGGGCATATTCAGCAGCACCTGTTAGGGCGTTCCGTTCCTGGTCCCGGTTACTACCTGATGTTAGCATAGGTGATACTGGTGCTGGGGCAGTTTGCAGGGAAAATGCTAATTAATGTCTCTTTGAAATGCACACAAGCAAATCCTCCTCTACCACTTCCTTAACCTCGGGGAAAGGTGGAACCTGCAAACACGGCAAATTCAGATGTCCCTATTCTCAATTTGCTTTTAGATGTAATCCTCCGCATTCTACAATTTCCGCTTTAGTGAGTGCCTCCGCCCCAGATTGCAAATAACAAACAGTGTGCTTGGGCCTGTTTGGGAGAGCTGGCATCTGCAGATCTGAGCTGGCCTTCAGAAGCTCGGGGAAGAGTTTTGTTTGGGCAAGATGTGCATAGTCTGGAGGTTGCACAGCTTTAGTGAAGTTTCCCCAGGGCTGGAAAGCCCCAGTACTGTGACTGTGTGTGGTGGGCTTAGCAAAATGCTTCTCTACTATCATTTGGGAGCTGCTGCCTCATTCCTAAGAGATATCCAAGGCAGGACTGTCACATACATTTATGTATTTCTCTTGCCCTAGTGTGTAACCTCTGTGGAACACAGCTATGTTCTTTTTCTTGTCCTCTTTAAATCTCACATTTTGGTGCTCTTTGCAGGCTTTTGTCATTTAATGCAGACCCCTTTACTACAAACTATAGTTCTTATTGCCAGGCCTTACAGCTCATTGGTAAAGTGATTCTGTGCTCTCCTAGAAAGTCTACCAGCTCTTAATGTGAAACCTTTGGGCACAACTTCCATGACTCTGTGATGTTCAAAATGTCAGTGCCCCTCTGAATGCTGCCCTGGAAGATGTAGCAGTGTTGTCTGAAGTGGATGACCTCTTGCACCACTGGGAAGTGGAGGCTGAGGTAGCCCTAGGAACAGAGTGGGGTTCTGGTACAGCCCAGAACTGGGCAGAGCCCTGAAGCCATCACAGCAGCTTATGTGGCCAAATGCAGATGCCAGGTTGGATCCCAGGGATGCTTCTCAAGCAGAGGTGTTGCCAAAGAGGAATGAGCAGCTATTCTATCATGCCCTTGATGGTGCAGAGCCTGGGAGCTCCTCCTAGTTCCCCCCACTGCTGCATGATTTGTTGCAGTGAGCCATGCTGCTTAGGGCACTTCTCTCACCCATTTTAGCAATTTTGAAAGCAGTTCAGGCTAAGCCTCAACCTGTAAATCTCCTTCACTGCTAAAACTTGTATTGAAAGCCACTTCAAGGACTGCTTTGTTCCTGGTCCTGCTCTTTAATGAAGTATTGGAATCTGTTAGTAAATAAACTGAGTCAAGTGTCAGCATTGTTGATGCAGCAGGAAGGTAGGATGGTTGAAGTAAATTTTAAATAGCAATTAAAATGTCTGACTTCAGAGCAAGCAAATAAATATTCCGCTCTTATTTTCCTGAAGAAAGGTTGATATTTTTGTTGGTAGATATTGAAGTATCAGGTTTTGTAGTGAAGTAGAGTCTTTTATTTAGTATAGCTTTCTGCAAATACAGGGCCTAGTTGTGTACTTAGGATGCTAAAGATCTATTATTGAAGATGTACTGTTGGCTTCTAATTCTTGTGATGTTGGGAAATGGGGAATAATACTTCTTGCACAGTGGGTAGATACTTTTTTCTTCTTTCTAGATAATTTTACATAAAAATTGCAACTTGATAGAACTAGCCTTAGTTTCCATGGAGTAGCCAAGATATTTAATTTTAGAATTAACTGATTCTTATAACTTGTACTTTAGAGCTGAGGTGTCAGACAAAAGAAGCATTTTCTGCAGTTATGGAGCAGGAGTTGATTGGTGTAATCATCCTGTTCTTCAGTGTTTTTAAATGTGTTTCTGACTTTCACATTAAATCTTAATTAAAAAAGGCTGGACAAGAAGAACAAAGTCTCTTTGGCTAATTTCCAATTGATTTGTCAGCCTCCAGTTGACTTCATATTTTCAGAAGCTAATCTGAAAGTGGTGTTGGGGGAGTAATTCTGTCCTGATGGAGTAGCCCTCCCTGTCAGAAGCTGGTTTATCACTTCAGCATGCTCAGGCTGCTGGAGCTCAGCCAGGGATTTGCAGTGTGCCAGACTTCCAGGCTGTGAGCAGACATGTACTGCTTGATATGTTACCTTTAAAAAGGACTTTGACTACAGTAATCCCCATCTGAATTGGGCTTTTATACTTTGCAAACTTCACAATAAATTGGTTTCTTTTTTTAGAATTACAGTAGTATTAATGTTATAACCAGTTTTAGAACATGCTACTGGCTAAAGGTCTGGAAGAGCTGCAGAGTGCTGGAGCTGGGAGCATATCCCTCCCCAATCTGGTACTTAGCTGGGATCTTTTGGGTAGAACTCTGCTCGAGCTTCTGTTTGTTGCTTGTCTTACAGGGATGATGTCAGAAGAGACAGAGATGAGAAAAGAGGCAACTGGCACAGGTGTGTTGAAACCAGTGAGTAAAAGCAGTGCCCTGGAGGAAACTTCACCTCCTGTTACTCCCCCGACATCCCCAACTTCTGGAACTGCCTGGGGTGGTCAGTTTGCACCTACCATAGTCAAGGATGTGAACCCAGAAGTGCTCAGGAGTGGAGTTGCCTACCTGCCTGGTGAGTAGCTGAGCCAGAATGTGTCTTGGGAATGTGGTTTGTAGGAGGGCAAGGGAGATAAACCTCCTTCTGCAGCACTGGAGACTGGTGCCAATTCAATTTCTTTCACCCCACATCTCTTCAGAAGTTCCACTTCTTGAATCCTCTGAAGTTTCCGAATGGGCAAGACAGGAAATAGAACTTCCCTCCCATTATGTTAATTTGCTCTCAGGAGTCTCAAAATGTTAACCAAGCATATATTAGTCAGAAATGCCAAATCTGTGGGCTCATACCAGGAGTTCAAAAAGAGCAGAGTGAGGGTGCAGCTAATGATGGGCTGGTGGGCCTGACATCAGACCTGGTCAGAAGAATAGGAACTTGATTCACTTGCTAAGTAATTAAAGGATAGGAATGTAGAAGATGCTCTTTGACCGGATTCTTGAAAACCAGTTTTATTCTTGGTAATTAGAAGTTTAGTTGATTAAATGTAGCCACGTGGATATAATAGATTTTTAGAAAACATTTGATTTCATGACACATGGTGTTGAAAGGAATATCCCAGTGAAGTGGATGAGCAACATGTAGGGTGAATGATAGTGTAGCTAAATAGCAGATGACAAAACCAGTTATCAAGGGAGAACTTCCCAGAATTATTCTGCCAGAATCAGGTTGTAGGTCAAATGTTATTTAGTGTTTGCATCTGATAGAGAAATGAATATCAAATAGCTGCAGATAAAATGTCTGCATGGGATGAATACTGGCAGAGGAGTGAACAAAGCTGAGGCTGTTGGACAGAGCAGCCAGGATTACTTGGTGTACAGGGCCCACACAAGACATCTTTGTGTTTAACCAAACATGAAGTAAAGCAGAGGAAGTAAGATCTGCCTCTCTAGTGAGAAGCAGCATTTGCAGCTCTGCAAGGAGCCCCTGTGGGCTTGTCCATTCAGAGCCAGTGAGAGGGTTGTTCAGTGTGGGGCAGGAGGAGCTGCATTTGATCAGCTCAGGGGCCACATACGAGTTGAAAATTGGGCAGAGAGCTTAAACTCAGAGAAGAGGTGAGGCAGACTGTGCGGTGTGGAGGAGTAGGGAAGGAGAGCAGAAAGGTAGCACAGGCATCTCCCAGGTGGTGCTGGGTCTGCAAGACCCATTTTGACCTCAGTTGTGTAAAGGGGAGGAGACAACTAGACAGATTAAGAGACTGATTTTTTACCACTGTATACTTGTTGGTGATGCCTCTGAAATTGTTTGGGCTGTATTGTAAAAGGAAATGGTAAATATTAGAGGTGGTGCAGAGAAGGGTTACAGCCCTGTCTTGTAACTTAACTGGGTGTCTTAAAAACAAGAGACTGGAAGGTTATCTCATAGGATGATTGAGAAAGAGGTGAAATCACCTTTGTGCCAGGAAGGAAGAAGGGAGTTAAAACTTTTCCAGTTTCTGGAAGAAGGTGAAATGGAAAACCAAGGCCAGGGCAGAGTAATGGTACATTCATACATGTAACGTTACATTAGGGGATGAATTGTTACAACAAATTCCAAAGGAGGATTTTTAATCTTCTGGTCTGCTGATAGTTTGGACATTTTTATGCTGTATGTAACAGCCCGAAAAATTACAGGATTAGAGAGGGTTTTTCAGAGAAGCTCTCAGTCCATGCTGTTGCAGGAGCCTGACCATGTTACCTAACGCTCCCTTTGTCACAGATTCCTATCATAATGTATCACTGTTAAATGAGACAAAAGCATTTGAATATGTGATGAAGGGATATCAAATACCCTTCAAATACACACAAGAAGCAGGGATTGGGCTTGATACTGCTTCCAAGCAAGTTTTTCTTTAAGGAGGGATTTATGTTTCCTGTAAAAGCACAATCAGATTTGAATGACCTCTCTGCCTCTTTGGGGTTTCAGTGGGCAATCCTCACACCTGAGGGAATGTACTCACCACACAGTTAAATGGTTTATGTTAGTCACTGATAATGATACAGTAATTACATTAGAGAGAATAATTTTTGTAATGAATGGTGAGTAAGAGCTAAGTAATAAACTCGTAGCTGATGTAGTTAGCTGAAACTTCCAGGATAGTTTCAGTTTTGGATTATGCCACTATTGAAGACCCTGGTGGCCCTGGTTGCTTTTTTGACCTGGTCAGGCAATTCCCAGACTACTAGGTGGAAGTTCAAGGTTTAATCAAATTCTGGTGATGCCCAACCTGCTTGATGGACAGATGTTGCTTCAAAATTAAAAAGCTTTTATTGAGCCATTTTTCCAGTAATTGAGTGCTTTGATTTTTTATTTTATTTTGTGATGGTCCCTTCAGATTATGAAACAAATTATATTAATGAGCTTTTTCTAATTTCTTTCCATCTCTTTGATTATGCAGCATCCAGGCTACAGTATTTCAGGAGTAATAAAAGTCCTCGTGAATCACACTGATGATGAAAGATTTTTGTTAGCAGGAGAAAGCCTGTGTCACAGTTTTGGTCCCTGGAGGTAGAAAACCCTGCTTCAAAATGGTGTCCATCTGTGTCTGTGGCCCTTGCTCAAGTCATGTCCTAGTGACAGATTGAGATCACACTGGGGCAGCTTTCCATGCTTGTGGCTGTCCATCTGTGTCTGTTTTACCTGACAACTCACATGCTTGTCCCTGGGATGGGGGAGAGAGGTGGTCCAGGACAGTATCTCATGTGGTAGTGACAGAGTTAAGGAGAGAATGAAACAGGTTTCTCTAAGTCTCTGGTTTTGTCTTGTGCTTAGGATTTCTGCCTACCCCCCCCCCCCCCCCTCCTTCTTATACTGTTTGTATGACAGAAAATGGCTCCCGTTCTTCTCACACAAAAGAGGTGTTGTCCCTCCTGTTCCCCAAATCACCTACTTTCCCAGTTGCTTGAGCAGGCTCACTGCAGGTACTGCCTGATTTTGAGTCTCAGAAGCAGTTCTGGCTTTCCACAGTGCTGTGTCCACCTGCTCTTTACTCTGCTTTTGCATCTGGAGAGGAGGCTGGACATAATCCCAAAGCTGGCACTGTTAGGTCCTTCTCCTCCTGTGATAAGCTGTGACTTTGGACTTTTGGAAAATGAGTGGCAGAGAAGCATTGTCCTTCCTGGCTAACTGAAGCAGAGGGATTTCTCCTTCTTGAGTGTATCACAACTCAGCTGGGTTGCCCATACTGTGCTGTATCTATTCCCTGGGCACTGAGCAAACTCTGCACCTAATGAAAGCCTAGCACTGCCTCTGCCCTTTGTCAGAGCTGTAGGCAGGCAGGAGAGTGCTCCTGGACTGTCCTCTCTGCAGCCTCTGAAGAGGAGCTCTGGGCTCCTGCTTCAGGGATTTGCTTGCAGGAGTGACTGGTTATATTCTGGGCTCAGCCTGCAGCATGTGCCCAGTCTCGTTACAGAGTGCATGTTCTGCAAACCTGTCTGCATTCTCTCATCTGACAGCAATGTGAAGGTGAGATTCTGTATCTTGAATTGATGAGATTTCTGCTTTTCTTAAGATTGTCATTAGGCAACTTCAGCCATGTTTATGAAGAAGGTCTGTTTGGGTGGAAGACAAATTTAACACTACCACGAGAGAAAGACAAGCTGAGCTCATCTGCTTCACTCTGGGGCAGCATTTGGGTACTTTGGAAGTGTGTTCATAGCCTCCTACCATCTGCAACATACACTATATTGAGTTCTGTGGAGGATTGCTAGGAATGTGGTGGGGTCTTAGTGGGAGAATATGAGGCATACAGACCTGAAACCAGGCTCTGTTGAATGACTTGAGTGATTTCCACCCCTCCTCTCTTTTTTACAGGCACGAGAGACAAATCAGGACGTGCAGTGGCCATAATAACGACGAGGAACACAGCTTGGTTAAACCCCCACTGCAATACCACTGAGCTTGTACGCCTTCTTCTGTACTTGCACAGCATCCCAAGGTTTGTGATGCTCTTGGACTGACAGGGCAGACAGCTGCTGCCCTGTCTGTTTTGCCTTCCCAGGAAGTGGGAATTGAGGCAGGAATGGAAGGAAGTTGACTTTATTGGCCTAGGAACTTGGTCCAGACAGTCCTGAAATCACACAGGTGGGAACTCCTGCTAGGGTGAACAAGCTTGTGTTCAGCAAGCACTTTGGCTGTTCTGTGTATGCTATGTGCACATGGTGTGATATAATTGGGTATGTACTGAATGTCTTCATGTGTTGCCATGAATCCAAGCCATTCTTGCTATCCTTCATTAGTTCAGAAAATGGGATTTGGGAGCTATCATGGGGCAATCATACAGCAGCTCTGTGATAGTGTTATGACATGATATTTTAGGGCCAGGCCTCCAAGGTGAGAGGGAGGGAGGATCTGCAAGGGTTGAGAGGCTGCCTTGATGTGTGGCTGAAAATGGTGTTTGGAGTCTACAGGCTGGAGTTTGCTGGAGCTTCTCTTCCTTTCACTATGACAGACTTTTCTTCCCCAGCTCATCACTATGTTTCACTTCTAGATGATTAAATAAGAAGAGGTAAAGCAACTCTGATAGTGATTTTTTTGAGGCCTTTAAACCATTAATAAGGAGAGCAGGCTTAATCTATGAGGAACTCATGCTTTGTTTCTTATGCTTCTCCCTTCAAATCTGATTCTGGATGAGGTAGGCATTGGATCTGCTCCAGACTGGCTGCTCTCCTGAAACAGTGAGGCTGAAACTAAGCTTTTCTCTGAACACAATTAGGAAGAATTGGTTTTCCTGTGCAGATTGTCCAGTGGGCATCAGCACCTCTGCCATCAGTGACACATATTCTAGGAATAGGAGAAACGGGAAATTGGGTGGAAGACATAGAGTCATATGGCAAAGGTGAAAACTGAGCAATTATTTGGTGGTTTCTGTGTATATATTTTTTTTAGGAGAAGGTGGCCAGTTAGTTCCTGTTACTATGAAGCCATAATGTACTGGTTTTTTCACCCTGCCCTGACTACAGGTTCTGTTTCTATAGTCTTGTTAATTTTCATTGGTGACAAGGGTGACCTTTTTATCTTTGTCCTTGCAGACCAGAATGTCAGGCTTTGGGTCTGACTGTTCTTGTGGATGCTCGTCGCTGTTCGCCCGTTCCTGCTCTCTTCAAGGCGTTCAGCACGTTGCAGGTGAGCCTCGAGCTTGGGCAGAGGAGCACTGGCTGGCTTGCTGTTATGGTTGGGTGTTACATGTCCATCTGCTGCTTATGTCTCCATCTGCCACCTGGCTTTCAGTTGGCCCTGGGAGGTGGAGATATGCACCCAGCCCTGCTTTAGGAGGATGACCTGGACTTGCCAGACTGCAGACAAAGCAAAAACCCTAAGCAAGTCTGAGTTAGGGTAGAACACCCCTCCCCACCCCTCCAAATTTGCTTTCATCTCAGTGCTGGGAACAGCCCATACCCAAGTCTCAATGCTGTCATGAATTATCTTGCTTGTAAGGGTTGTCCCCTGCACTGAGGGGCTGTGTGAAATGTACAGGGATTTTTGCCTGCCACAGAGAAGGGAGGGAGAGAGGCCTCTGCCTGCAGTTATGGCAAGGGAAGGACACTGCTTGCTATGCCAGGTGGAAAAGCACGTGCAGCTGTTGATGTGGCTGTCATTGAATGATTAGAATCGGATGTGCTGTAACTCTATATTGCTTCAGGTCAAAGGCTTTCATATCAGTCACTTGGGAAGCCAGTGGGTTGTGTTGCCCCCCCTCCCAGATAGAAACTATCTGCTGCTCTTAGAAAGACAGGGAGATGATGGGTTGTAGCCATGACTAATCTTGTTTAAGCAGGTGTTCCTTTTAAATCAGAGCTTAGGTCTCCTAGGACTCAAACTCTGCAAACTGGAACAGGGCAATGTTTTAATGAAGCTGATGTCTGTGGTTTATGTGCTTCAGTGCCACATCTGAGAGTCGAGTCTGACTCAGAGGTCTGTCCTCCTGCTTCCTGGGCTGGGTGGAGCTGTGAGCTCTATCAGCATGCTCATTCTCTGTGGTGAAGGAGTAATCTGTGCCCTGCTCAGTTCTGCAGAGGTAACAAGCAAATACATTCTCTTTATGCTGTGCCCACATGGCAGTGGGCTTGCTAAAGCTTTTGAGCATTTCACTGTCCATGTAAGTTGCATGGCAGTCTTAGTTGCCTGATTTGGAAATCAATAACATGTTCTAGCTGTCTCAGTTCTCATACAAGCATGGTAATAATGCCATTTTAACCTTAAGTTTCCCCTCTGAAACGAGGCGGGGGGGAAGCTTTTTGCTGTGCTATGATGGCTGTTTGGCGCTGAGCGCCTCTTATCAGGGTGGTGCTACAGTTACTTAACAGTTTAATGTGCTGCAAGAGAGATTGCTGGACTTAAGTGTGTGCTCCAGGTAACAGTGACTGATTACTCTGTCTATTTACAGAGGCTGATTACTCTGCTTATGTTTTTTTGATCTTTACACTGACTCTTCTGAAGACTGTAAAGGAGACCTGTTCAGGTAGCTCATCACCTAGTTATGGCACAGGAGTAATCCCTGGCCCCACTAAGATCCTCAGCATTTACTCTGTAATCCCATGGCAACGTTCTCCTCTGCTCTGGAGCAAGGATAGAGTAATACAGAAAACTGACTGTAACTACAGTGAGGCAAGCTAAGTGTTCCAGAGTGCAGCAGGATTAGCTTGGCCAGTGACTGCACCGAGGTACAGACTGTATGTTGTATCTCTTAAGGTTACAGTGCAGATCACCTCCTTGGGGTCCTTTCTGAAATCCCTTACACATCTCAGTGTCTCTTGTCTCTACCAGACTGTCTCTAGAGCTCATTTCTCTGCTGTCCACCACTCCCCTTACACAGGATTTTACTTGCATAGTTTCTGTGAAGCCTACTGTGATAATGTGCTGGAATCTGTTAAATGTTGATGTCCAGCCCTGCTTATTTGATTCTGAGGGGCTGTTTTCCTCTTAACCCAGCACTGCTTCACAGTGGGGAAGCACAGATCAGATGCCCTAATGCAGAATCCCTTCCTGCTGTGGTCTGTTAATCCTAGAGAGACTCCTGGGGAGCAAAGGTTCCTGGGTCAAGATATGTCAGCCTGAGGAAATCTTTCTTCCATTTCTCCATCTTTCCAGAATGAATGCATGATTGGAATTAAGTGCTAGTAGACAACTTTGGGTGCTTGTAGGTTAGTTTTCCCTACAGCACTGGTAGTCTGTCAGTTGCTCTGTCCAGAACCACCTGGTAAAGTGGTGGGAGCTTGTCCTCTCTGCCTTCAGGGTAGGGCCAGTTGTATTCTGTGAGAATTTTTTTTCCCCCCCTTCTTTTTAGAATATTGGGTGTCTGGGAAATCTTTCTGTCCCAGCCAGCAGCTGGAGCAGAGGGAGTGGGGCAGAATAAAAAGCTGCTGCAGAGCTATCTCAGGAAGAAGCAGGAGGAACTCTGTAAGCTCTGTGCAAAGGTGAAGGGAAGTGCACAGTGCGTGCATGTTGCAGGAATAGATCAGGCTTGTTCCTGTGGGAAACTGCGTAATGATGCTTTGGAGCAAAGATTTTTGCAGGGATAAATGCTGTAATGTTTGGTTACAGGTTGTCACCAGTAAGCTCTGTGCTATGGAGGGCAGCTCTTAAGAGGAACTTTGCTACTCAGAAGTCCCAGACTGATCCCTTGCTCAGTGAGCAGGCAGGGCATGGACAGTGGAATGTGTGCTCTGCCTTCAGTGAGCAAGTATCTGTGGGATTTCCCTCTGCCTGAGTCTTAATAGAGTGAGATTCTTTTAAATTTCCCATATCAGTGTGAAGGCTTAATCCTGTAATTGCCTGTGTTTGTGTGTTGGGTTGGGAAGAGTCAAGTTTAGCATTTGAAAGCAGAGAAGTTCTGTGCAAACCTTTCTGTTCAAGAGATGTATTTGCATTCTCACTTAGTGCAGAAGTACAGAGGAACTTGGTGTGACGTTAAAGACTGGGAACCCCTGCTACTCCATTAGAGTGGTCACTTTGAGACTGACTGAGGTGTCTGGGGACTCTTCCCTCTGCACAAACATTCCTGGCAGCCTGTGCTTCAGACTGTGCCAGCATTGTTAAGTCTGGCCATGGGTTTCCATCTGGGGCAGGAAGCCAGAAAACTGGAACTTCAGTCTGAGAAACATTGAAAAAAAATCTTAATTCTCTTTAAGAGGAATAATAATAAAAGGCTATTTACCCTGGTGATTTCTGAATGCCTATTGATGTCCCTCTAGTCTATGCTGTCCAAACTATGCCTGTTCTGGGAGGTGAAGAGTTCATTTATATGTATGGAACTCTTGTTTCTTTGCTTCCATAAAGTTGGTTTTGTTAGCAAAGGTGGTAAAAGATTGTGCATAAAGCTGTAGGAAAGCTTCCTCAAGTGGCATTCTGCTGTTCCCAGCTCTGCCTGTCTCCTGAGATGCTCCTGGTAAACAGTTTTAGTCTTTGGATTGCTCCATCAGTGCTAGATGAGACTTGACTTCTCTTCAGCAGTTTAAATTAAAAATGTGGTGAAAAGTTATTGATTTCTTTGGAAATAAGATTTCTTCATGAGTTGGAAAACCTTGAACTTTTCCCTTGACAGCTTTATTTGTGAATGGTTTTTCAGTTTCTATTTTCAGGAGTAACAAACAAATTAGTGTTTTGGCTATTGTGGTAACCTCTTGTTACACCATCACTACCTTTATCCCTCACTCATATTGCACATCTTGTGACTGTTGGGGTAGAAGAGGGATTGTGTAAAAAAAAATTTGTTTAGTACCATAATCAGTCTTGAAGCTGTGTCCAGTCTTCATCCTTCAGTACTTTCTAGCAGATAAATTCAGAGCTGGTGATACAGCTGTAATATCTCCCTATCCTCTCTTCGGTATTCACCTAATGCAGCCTAATTATGCAATAAATCCTTTTTGGCCTTTTAAGCAGTGTACGAATAACAGTGAAAGTGTGAATAATTCACTTTGGAGAAATTTACAATTTAGAAACCTCTCATGGTTTTGGAAGGTGTTTCAGTTGGGATTTTTTGCTGTCTGTTTAAAAGGATCGTGGTTTAGGACTGGATGAGAGAAAGGTCTTTTTCCTCTGTTCTGGGATCTCTGCTGCTACTTTCACTTGCAGAATTTGGGCTCCTTGTTTTGGCTTTGTTTCTTAATTGCTGAACTGTGCCCAGTGTCAAGTTAGGTCATTCAGTCTCTGTTGGTCCACTTCTCTCTGTACTCTGGCTCTGCTGCTCCTGGCAGATATTTAACCCTACTCACTGTTTAAATGAACAGCTGGAGCTCCTTCCAGCTCGAGCAACACCAGAAAGGATTTGTTGCTTGACAATTCCTGAGATCTTTGCAGAGGCAAAGTCTGTGTAGGAGACATCAAAATGGGATGGCTCTTGTTCAATCATGTGGCACAAGAGCTTAAATGGCTCTTCTCCTTGCTTTCCTGGTCCAGGCATCACAAAAGTAGGGAGCCCTGTCTCCGTGGTCTGGATCTTTCTATCATGTTTCCCTCTTCCTACTGTTGCTCTCTCTGCCTGTTTCTCACTTCCCTGTAGAATGCTTCTATAATTGGAGAGCTGTTCCTGGATCACTGAGTTTGAACTACAGCTGCCAAACATCCCTCGTATTTGGAATTTTTGTCAGTTTAACAGTAGAAACAGGATGCAAGTACTTGACTGTAAATTGGCAGTAAGTAGAGACAAGATGATGTTTTTGGCACTGGGTTGGGGGTGGAGGGGGAAAAGCCACTTCCTCTCAGTTAGGTGAAGTTACCAGGAAAATTATCAGGAAAAAACTTGGACAGGGAACATGGTTTTTTGGTTTTTGGTTTGGTTTTTGTTGTTGTTTTTTTTTTTTTTTTTTTTTTTAGTTCTGTTTTTTTTTCTTGATTCACTTCCTGTGCAGATGGCACAGGAATATATATTAAAGAGTTTCTTTAATATAGCCAACACCTGACCTTTTCCATTGCTTTCTTAAATATTGCAGTACTAGTTGATCTGAAGCAAACTACCTTAAATACATCACCTTGGTATGCTGTAGACTGGCCTTCCTTAAATTTTGGTGACAGCCTTCCAGGCTTTGTAGATGCCTTTGAAGGATAAATTGCAAACTTGTGTATGAACTTGGTGTGGTACATTCTCTTTAGTATCCAAGGCAGATCAGTAATGGATTTGTGCTCTGTTCTATTGTAGGAGATGAATCCTCACTGTATTCATGGAGTACTGCTTCTGGTTGAAAGAGATCTGACTTTTCGGATGGAGAAGCCACCAGCAGGACAGGTAATGGAACCATTTTTCTGGGGTTTGCCTGGCCACTCTTGAGATCTCTTATTTAACTCTCCAGACAGCAAATTCCCTGTCACTGATGTATGTTTATTCTCACATGAAATTTCTGTAGGTGTCCTCTGTGTTTTGTGGCTGTGGTCTCTACAGGTGTGGTGTTTATTGAATTGTAGTGTTTCTGTGAGCTGAACAGATCCCTGTCGTGCTCTGTTTATTGCCACGTCTGTCAGTGACATTTGCACCACAATTACATCAGTCTCCTAGGGACTCAGAGCAGGGGTTTGTTGGGAACATGGATAACTGTATGGAGGAGCCCTGCACAATTAGCTAGAGATGCTTTTCATGTTCTCCCATTAACAAGGGGGGAAATGCGTGGTCAGGAAGAGATCACATTATGCTAAATCCTGAACTCCAGCTTTGAAGGTGCCTATTGCTTTCCCGGATTTTGCATCTCCTCTGTTTCCTCTCCTCATACCTGCTGCTGCCAGTGGCTGAGAGACTTCTGCAAGAAGGGGAAAATGAGATGGGCATTTGTGTGAGGTTCTCTTTGTAGCTGAAATCTCTGGATTTCAGCTACTGGATTTCAGCTTCCTCCTCCAAGAGGAGGGAAAGTTATCACAACATCAGTGAACTCCCCCACTAGAAGTAAAACTGTGTTGGTATTCTATTGCTGTAGAAGAAATGTAGGCTCCCAGCCACTCTGTGGTGAGTGAACAGAGGATCAGACTTCATCTTAGTCCTCTTTGTGTTCTCCAAGGCTGTTGCAAGCTACAGGAATGAACTGAAATTCTGTGCCTGCTGAAACTCTGTAGGCTTCAGAGTAGGCCAGGAGCTCCCTTTTGGCTCCTGTGGATGAAGATGTTGTGACAGGCGTCAGGTTTGCTGTGCATGTGGTGTGGTGTCCCAAAAAGCTAAAGAATAACAAATGCTATTAGTCCATTTCCTTATTGCCTCCATGCGGAAGAATTTGGAGTCAGAATGGGGGCTGCAGGCATGTGCATGCAGGGAGAGCTACAGAAGACATTAAACACATTGAACAAACACAAAGACAGTAGGAGGGAACAGAGGAAAGGCTTATAAACACATGGGCATGCAGGAAGAATTGGAAACATCATCACAATTTTGTAAGGAGGTAGAAACTTCACACTGTGTGTGTGGGGGAGTTAAATGTCTGCACCTGAGTTTGTGTCTGGGCTGGTTTCCATGTACCTGCAGGAGCACTTGTTGCTCTGGTGAGTGTAGAAATGCTCTGAGGTCTTGCAGACTCAGAGAAGGCAAGTTACCTATGCCAAGCTCCCAGAAACTCTTGGAGCAAAAATAGCTGCTGTGATGAGTGGAGAGTTGAGGGCAGGGTGGAGTCTGCTCTGTTAGACTCTTTTACAGGAAGTGAGATGGGGAATCTGGGCGCTGAATTTAACCTCCCAGATTCTCCAAACAGATGCAAATTGCAGCACAATTGTGGGAACATATGAGGGAGTTGCTCTGCTTACACCAGGAGGTGCTGGCTCTGGAGAATGCTGGCTGCTGCCAGACTTCCATCACAGATGTTCTGCCTGGTAAAACAGCGTGTTGTGGCCTGCATTCCTTCAGGGTTTGCCCACTGAGCTTTTCAACAGGCTGCTCTAAGATTGAATGATTGGGGTATTTTTCCATTCATATTGTAGTGATATTGCAGCTACACACTGCATGCTGTGCTTCTGTGCAAGGTAGATAAAGAAATAACAGATTCTGCTTTTTGTTAACCTTCTCCTCTTCCTCTAGTACTCACACCCTAATACAAGTGAGCTTTTTTTCTTTTCCTTTCTGTTCCTGTGCAGTTTGAACTTCTCACCTCCATGAAATCCCTCCATAAGCACATAGACAGCTCACAGCTGCCTCTAGAACTGGATGGGACCTTCCCGTACTGCCACCAGAACTGGCTAAGCTTCCGCAGGGTGAGTAGAATGTCTTGTGTACTTTGGTGTCTGAGAGAAGCAATGGCATGGTAACAGATGGGAACAAGAGGAGCCTGTCAACAGCTGAACCTACAAGCATTAAAAGACAATTTTCCTGTAAAGCTGTGAATGCAAATGAATCTCTGGTATAAAAAAAATGCCAATACTGTCTTCATGAGATGGGTACACACTGTGGTCTCTTGGCATCACTGCAGGAACTAAAGTTTTAGTTTTTTACTCATCTGCTTGAACTGCATTAATTCTTTCTATTCTTTCTTGTCTTCAAAATATGGTCAAATCTTGTGATACACAAGTGGCTCTTGAGTTAGACAGGAGGACGAAGGACAGACATCTGAAACTAATCTCAGCAGAAGGTGTTAGTATCATGTTGCCATTGGACTAAAGATTAAGAACTTGAGTGTAATAACGAGTTAAATCTTTTTGGGTTTGGAGCAAGTTCCTCAGATCAAGCTATTATCTCCTTGGTAATATCTGCAGTCCTTGCATGAATGAGACTTGGAAGTTCTGGATAATCAGTTCAGAATTCTTCTAGGAATATCTTATACTTGCAAGCAGCAGGGTATGTGCAGACTGCCAGAAGCCTGCTGAGGTGGCATCCATGGTACCGATACCCAGCTCTGTGTGCATTTGTGCTGTGGAGGGAGCCTGAGTGCTGTCAACCATGTGCTTGTTGAATCTTTAAAAGCTCTATTGAGTTATTTGGCACACCAAGACTAGACAAGATTAAATCTCTGTAAATCTGCACACGAGCTGGCTGTCTTCATGTTGAGTTTGCTGACCCTGGTGATTGACAGAATTGTCACCTCAGCTTCCAGAGGATCCAGTGGTCTTTTGGCTCTGACCTTGCTACCCAGAGTGTGTGTGGCACAGTGCAACACTTGAAGCAGATTAAGATGTCACTGATAACACCACAGTGGTGCTGGTGGCAGGCTTCAGAAGATAGGCTTGGCATGTGCCAAATGTTAACTTATTTTTTCCAGCTTACATATAAAAGTATTTGTATGAACCTGTGCTGATGCAGTAGACATACAGAGGCCTAATCTTGGTGTCCAGGACTGACTTGGAGAAGTTGAAGTTTATTTGGCAGTGATGAAGCAGAGAAATTTTGCAAGAAGTTATGGATTAGTTTAATGGACAGAGTTGAAAATACCTTGAGAGCTGAGGAGCTCTATGTGTGAAGAAGGGTAGTTCTTGAAGGAAGGACCATAATATCAGGCTACTTCTTGTCTTAGATTGTAAAACATTAACAAAGGGAGTTAGTATGGGAATAATTCTGTATGGAATGCCTGTTTATACTGTGTGTGATAATGACCCATGTGCTCAGCTCCTTTAGCTCTGCAGCTATGTGGCAAACAGCATTTATTTCCTGTCTCAGTGATCTCACCTGCATCCTGCCTGCTAATCTGTCACTGCTGGCGGTGTTCCAGCACTCCAGGGGAGGAGGAGTTCAATTCAGTAAAGATTCAAACAGCTGCGTTTTTGTTTTGTTTTAAACACAATTATTTTGGAATAACTGTTTCTCCCTTCTCTTGATTTTAGTGGCTAGAGGGTGGCATCTGGCAGTCTTTAGGCTTTATATCATTAACTTTTCTAAAAAATAGTGCCTCTTGAATCCTTATGAAACATTTGGACCTTTTTTTGTTTGTTTTTCTCCCTGCCTCCCCCCCACCCTGAAGAATGGAAGGATTTCAAATTTGTCCATAGGTTAAGGTGCTTAATTTTAGAAGCTTTCCAGTTTCCTAATCTTTAATTTACACTACTTTTAATATGAAGAGAAATTATTTAAAGTAGAAAAATTCCAAGTACTTGTTTTATGTTTTGTTTCTCTGAAATTCATGCAGTGTGATTCATCTTCATGGAAAGCTACAAGAAATGCTAATAGAAGAATGTGAGACATAAGTGGACTGTTTATATTCTGTAAAGCATGACCCATCCAAGCCATGAGTATGCAGGTTTCTAAGGCCTGCACAGAGGCCTTGGTCTAGTGTGATGCATCTGAAGCTTCTTATGGGCCTCTCTTTGATACAGTCTCACTGAATGATATAATTGAACCCTTGGATTATTGTGTTTGATCCTCTCTTGATTTTTGTACTCTGAGGCTTCTGCAAGCTCAGAAGACCTTTCTTGTCAACCATGAGACAATAATCTCTGCCTTGGTCTTTTCTTGTAGAAACTGGAATATTTGCTACAACAATGCCAGGGTGTTTGTGCCTTCCTTCAGGGAGCTATTAATAAAGTGGAATCCACAAAATTACCAGTAAAGGCTGAGGTAAGCATGTCACTCACCTCAGATCAGGGGTGGACCTGAGACAGAAGAGAGCATGAGGCTGGATAACTGCAGAAAAGCTGTAGCTTTGAATTTGCAAGGTGTAGTAGCAGGGTTTCCCAGTACTAGTAGAAGCTAATCCAAATGAAGTGATAGAGGCTTCAGTGGGTTTGGAAGCTGATTGTCTGATTCCTCAGAGTCACTCAGGAGATGTTTCCAGCTGGGCTTGTTTCTGATGGGTGCTTGCCCCAGCACTGGGGTGCATTCACAGCAGCTCCAGAGCTCTGTATCTGGTACAAACTTTGGCATGCCAGGTACACAGCAGCTGCCTTGGGCTGTGCCACATCAGGTTGGCTTGAATGGCTCGGAATAAAATTAGGTGACAGCTTAGTTCTGTGCTGTGGTTTCAGCTTTGATGCCTCCAGTAAACAAGTTTGGAAAGGGGCAAGAGGGGGAAGGGACAAAGACCTATGTGGTCACAATCTTTCTATTTCTCTTCTTGAGAAGCTGCTGTATCCCTGACATGGTATGGAATTGCTGCCAGCTCTGCACTGAGGGTGCCAGTAGTAAATGATGGTGCATATGGTAGTGGCCTTCCTGCACTCATCTGTATATCCACAAACACTTCATGTGCATCTTGTCCCAAGGCTTGGAGCCATGCAGATCCAGGCTCCCAGAGCAGTAGGAGCTAAGTATGAGTGGGAAGCAAGGCTGGAAAGCTTATTTCTTCTATGCCCAGCAAATGAATGGAAAAACAATGATGGGGATTGGGTCACAATTTTAGCCTGGTGGGGAAGGTATCAGGAGCATAAGGAGCACTGTTTATCACTTTAGACTTAACAGGGTGGAGAGGAACACCAATGGGAACCAATCTCCCCTTTTCTTAGAGTGGGCCCAGGTGAGATGTGGTTTTGGTGTGTTTTGGTTTAGGTTCTGGTTTTTGCCTGTTCCCTCATTGCCTGTAGGTTGCAATAACTGCTCACCTCACTCTTGTGATCCCTCCAGGATGCAGCTGTGCTGCTGAGGAATTCAAGGCAGTTGATGAAGAATGTTCTTGAAGATGCAAGTTTGGTCAAGGTGCAGCAGGAGGGTGGAGCGCTCCTTGCCAGACTGGGAAAGGAGGAGTCTTGTGTCACCCTTACCCAAGACTACAGGTGAGCCCTCAGAGTGGGAGAAGAAGAGATGGGCATTTGCCGGAGCCTTCCCCGGCTTGGGGAGACTCCGGATGGTGGTAAAGTCTCTCCTCCAACCCGTGCCTTCAAAGAAAGACTCAGTAGTCTTCAGTCGTCCGGTCTCAAGGCAGTTTATTGCATGTTATCTCAAGGCACACAGACTCCCTGGCATTGTCCCCGTCTCTGGCTGTCCCCGTCTCTGGCTGTCCCCGTCTCTGGCTGTCCCCGTCTCTGGCTGTCCCCGTCTCTGGCTGTCTCCCGTCTCCCCTCCCCGAGGGGCTGGTGCCATCTTTTATATCACACATTACGTATAAGGTGTTTATAGTTTTTCCCCAATGCCTACTACCTATGTTGAACAGTGACTTTCTACTCTAAACCAATCTGTGAGTGCCAACATCACCAAGAACATGGAGAATAGGAAGAAGAAAGAAGGAGGACAGGGCACGCCCAAATCCCTCCATCTTAGAACTTCTGACCCCCATGTACAAAACTCAGACCCCCCTGTACAAGGCCTAAAACCCCCCTGTACAGCACTCAAAAATCCTACCTTTCACTTTGTGACTACTTCTACTATAATATCTAAACTTTTGTGATTTCTTGTTCTTCCTGTAAGGTTGGTAAATTGTTCCATGGGTCAAGCTCAAGACCACAGGGGTCCCTGGCCGCCTGCCAGGGTCTCAGAGGCTTCTGCCCTGGGCCCAGAACATCCAAGAGTGTCTGAGGGACACCTTGGGTTCCGACAGGCATTAGCAAAAAGCAGGTGCTGGGAGTCTCCCTGAGGTGCACCATCATTTATGCTGGCTGGAGAACAGCTTTGTACATGCAGCAAGGAAGTATGTTGAAAACAGTAAAGGTGAAAAATGTAATGAATTTTACTCTTACCTTGATTACTTCTTCCCCTGTCCAAAAACTAGTCCAGATGGATTCACTTAGATGGTTCAACTTTGTTTTTCAAGCCAAATCAGACTTATCTTCTGTAGTGGAGAGACAACTGGATATTTTGGGTACCTGTAAAACACAAGCCTTAATTGATGATAGCAGTGATGAATGTTTAGGTGCAGGCCATTATTGCTGTGTGATTTCCTAAGGCACTCCTTGTGCAAGGGGATTTCCAAGGACCTTAGCTGGGAGGAATGCTTGCTGGCTGAGGCAGGCTCTGATCTCCTCACACATTGGTTCAGTTTGCACAAACAAATATTCACTGCCCGTTTGCAGGGTTGGTGTGAGAAGCGGGGACTGAGAGAGCCCAGCTGTTTGACATCCCCAGGGCATTGCACAACTTGTGTTTGTGCTGTTAAAACACCTGAAGCCTATCAGCATGAGAAGGCCTCTGTGCTATGTGCTGTGCAAACAGCAAGGTAGAAAGGCAGCCTTTGCAGCCAGGAGCTTCCAGCCCAGTGTGATAAGCACTGGCATGTGGGTGCAGGTGAGGGCACGGGGGGGGGTGGCAGGGTGGTGTGGAATAGCTCCGTGCATCCACAGCCTTGCTTTGATTCAACTCCGTGTTGCCATCACAAGCTGGGAGGTTTGAAGGGAGGGAATCAAGAGAAGATAACAAAGGAGTTATGGAGTATCTCAACCAAACACTGTGAAAATAACATTTCTGTTTTAAAATTCAGCAAGTGGATGGCAGTACAAGTTGCTACCTGTCACTGGAAGAAGAGGATCGACATTTTGGTGCAGAGAGAGGGCATGAAGGCAGGCTGTGTAACTGTTTCTGTTCCCTGCTTGCTGTGGCTCCTGTCAGGAGCTCTGGCAGACTATGCACACACAGTTCTCTTGCTGAGCTGGTGAAGTAATCTTGATGCAATTTTGGATTGAATTACTACAGTATAATCTTTTCATTCTCACATGACATGAGAAGCACAATAATGTGGGGTTTTGTGCTTTGTTTGGTTTAGGTTTTTTATTATTATTTATTTTATTTTAAGCAACACAGCAACTTTAGAGTCCTAGGAGAATGGGGTGAATGTGCATGAGTTTTATGTTTTGTTTTGGTTTTAAGCTAAGCCTATGTTTTTGCACAGGGAAATGATCAACTTTGAAACCTGATCTGATGGAGCCCCTAAGGATAATTTACTGCTTTGACTACTTTAGTAAGGGCAGGGGTGGGGGATACACACAGAATTCTTTGATTGTACAGTGTTTGAGTGCATGCTGAAGCTGTGTAGCATGTTCTCTGCTTAATTCAGGTTATATTTATTGTCTGCCTGTGTGAAAGGAGACTGTATGCCATGGCTCAAATGTATGTGGCTCTCCAGCTTAAGGAGCATAACTGAATATAGCAGGAGAAAGTTATTCTTTTCTAGGCTGTGGAGTAGTTGCAGAAACTAAAATCCATGCTGTATTTTAATTTTCATCTAACTTGGGACAGAGGACTAAAGAAGTCCACTCTTCTTTGTTTCAGGGTCCCTTCAAATGGGGAAAAGAGCTCTATCACTTTGCTAGACAGCTCTGCTTAAGGCACTGTTGGTTTGGGTCCTCCGTGGCTTTGCACTTACTCCTTCTTTTCTACCTGATGTGCAGATATTAAAGGTTCTAAGCTCTGCTAATACTGTAAAGTTTGATTTTCAAAGGCTTCTTTAATAGATATGATCAAAGCAGGGAGGGTAGAGACAAAATACTGCAATTGGCCAACTAAGCTAGCATGGAGTGGCTATTGATGTATGTAGGTCTAATATTTGATTTCCAACTGGTGATGTGGGAAAATGGAACAGAACTGCCTTTGTGTGTGCACTCAGCAAGTCTTGTGGTACTGCTGCTCAGAACTTTGAATCGTAAAATCTTGATCAATGCTTAGCAGCCTAATTCCACACCCATTCTCCCAATACTTGAAATAAATTATTTACAAAAGCAAGTCAAATGGCTTTAGTCTTCTAAGTCACCTTTTGTTCTTTTGTCTGTCACATGTCCATTTTTGTAATTTTTTATTGTCTCTTGTGGTACAAAAGTCTGATAAAATAGAGTCATGACTGCCAAGACTTCTTAATCATAAATTAAGGCCAGTTGTGAACAGGTGACTGTCTGAATGTACATGAATTACATATCAATAGAGAAGACAGTTTAAAGAGCAGTTTTCTGGACTTTTGGCTCCACTTAATTAAAATATGCCAACTAGAAATGGAGAACTAAAGTTAAAATTGTGATTTTTTTTTTTTAAGACTAGAGATGACAAGCCCATCTGCACCTTCACCTTGGGATTAACGAAGCAAGGCATTGACTTGGGGTTTTTTTCAGGCGATGTATTTTTCTAGCTGTCACAGATGTCTTTCTTGCTATTTTGTGGTTTCATGTGGAAAAAGAGCAGCAGGAGCTGGTAAGAATAGAGATGGATGAACCATTCTGAAAATGCCTGACCACAGGTTGGAGATAATAAGTTAAAACGGGCAAGGAAGCAGGCATGCACTCAGTGCAGTCAGATGTTATCTGCCAAATACCTTCGGCAAACAAGAATTGTTTTAGTCTTTCTTTAGTAATGAAACTCTTGTCGTGGAACCTTCTCTGCTTGCTCTGCTTTTCTGGAGAGCAGAGATGCACTTTGGAGTGTTTTGTGGCACAGAGCAGTGGAATCTTATTGCTGCTCACCTGGGATTTGTGAGGCTTTGCTAAGCCAGTGCCCCAGGTTCTTTCCTGAAAAAAGTTGAACTTATTCCGTCAGAGATGTGGGCATGCAGGAGGGGTGTGTTGTGCTCCATCCATTTGTTTCTCTAACAGATGATTTAAGAGCTTCCGGGACTCTTTCCTGGATGGTCTCATCCTGAGATGCTGTAGCACCACAGCAGTGGCTTTGATCAGTAACTGCTCCCATTGTGAGCTGACCAGGAGTCTTCATACTCATTTCACTGCCAAGTATCACTGCAAAAGATAGCCTTGCCCATCCAGCTGTTTATCCACAAAAGGAAAGACAGTCTTCTCCAAGCAGACTGTCTGGAGCTCTGCCTTTTCCCAGCTTAGGAAGGAGGAGCTCAGTTACCAGAATACACGTCCTGCAGGCAGCTCGTTGCAGGGAGTTGGTTTTGGAGCTGTGGTGTGCTCAGCTGTTCCCTTTGAGATCTCCCACCTCCAGCAAGACCAGGCTGAATTTGGCCTGGAGTTGGTGTGGGTGTGGCACTCATGAGCCAGTGTATCTTTATGGCACCTCTTTAAGTGCTGTAATGGTAGAGTTGGCCACCCAGAGGTGCCAGGGGACTGCTGGAGGGGGCATTGCCACTTGCTCACTGTTGACGGATTTGAAGCCAGCACATTTGCCTTCACACCATGCACTGCACTGAAGGCTCAGTGCTTCTCCAGGGTCTGTTAGCTGAACCCTTTGAGGTTTTGCTGTCCCAGTCTTTCTGGGGATTGAAATGCAGAGCTGTTAGCCTAGCTGGAGTTCCTCTTGGTAAGTGTGGCCAAGCGACACAGAGACCTCCATCACTTCAATGCTGTTAATACTTTTTTTTGCACTTCCAAACAGGAATTTTGTAATAACCAGAGTCATTTTAATAAGATATATAGAGTTGGTTAGCAGGTGTAGCTTTGGCTTCTGGCTATCTAATGTAGTGATCAACTAACCTGTAGCTTGCAGGCAACTCACTGAGCCAGCTGTGAAAAGTGGACTAATGTATTGCTGCTTCTGTAGTGGATGTCAAAAACTTACAGTTATGATGGCAGTGTAAGAGAAGCTGCCAGAAGCCAGGCAGCAGCAGTGGGAGCTCTTGCTGAAGTGAGGCTGTGATGTGGGACTGGGCAGCAAGGCCAGGATCCTTTTAAGTTGGTCTTTAGCCAGATGTTTTTCACTGTTGTTCTCATTATCGCTACTCTTCCAGCATATCCAAGAGCTGGAAATGTGTGCCTAGACAAGTACCCAGTGAATGCCTTTCGTCCTGCAGATGTGTTATGAGTCACAATAAGTGTAAAGAAGGTATAACCATTTTATATGAATATATAGATGGTTTATACTAGTTTAACCAGAAATGCACCTGTCTGGCTCTTCATGAACCCATGTTCTCACCGTGGCATGGGAGTGCTCTGCATGGTGATGGGCAAGATAGTCCCAAGGCTAGAGGTGAGAGCTGAAAGGAGAAAAACCTCAGATGGTGAAGGAATGATCATGTTGAGTGTTTGGCTCTGTGCACCAGGGAACCAGAATAAGCTTAATCTCTTCCCCCAAGCTCCTCATCTGAAAAGAATCTGTGCTTACAAGCTGTGAATAAGCAGCTTATAAATAGATGGAGGAGTGAATTCTCCTTTGTTTGCAGAAGGCAGTATAGTTAGTCTCTGTATTTTGAGGGTGGAGTGGCTAGAGCCAAGAGCTGGTTTTGTGAGCTGGCTATTTTTAGTGTGGCTTGGTGATCTAGTTGGAAGCTCTGGGTGGGGACCTGAGCTGAGCAGAGGGAATGGACAGTACAGAGCAGACTTCCTGAGCAGTGGGTGCCAGGTTCCTGGTGCTGGATGTGACTCAATTACAGTGACAGAGAGGGTGATCTTACAGCTAAAAGCCTCCATAGTTAATGTTCTGGCTTCCACACAGACTACTGAGACTCTGGGTCTACTTGAAGCTGTGGCTAGTTAATAATGAACTGGGGTGTAGCTGCGTGGTGCTGCAGACCTATTGTTTATGGATCTTCAGCAATGCTCTTATTAGTAGCAACTCCTGGGATGTTACAAGACCTGCATGTGCCATTCTGCAAAGTGGTGCATGAGCTCCCTGTAGTGGAAGTAAACTTGGATAATGTACAGGCTCTCTGCCCCTGCCAGGGGACTGTACAGCACTGTCTGAAGCTTCGGTAGAGTCAGAGAGACTAAGCTGTTCATCCAAAATGTGGAACAAGTTGGGAGCAAGGTTAGTGGGGAGATAGGTGTCTGGTGTGTAAGTCCCAGTTTGGGCAGACTGAGATGGCTGGACTTCTTGGTTTGTAAGGTAGAGCATGTGCACTATCAAACTGACAGCTGCTGCCATAGGCTGGTGGTCATAGCCAGGCAACTTATCCTGGGAAATCCTTCCTGGAGGCATTATTGTCTTCTGCCATCCCCTTTCTGCTTTAAAGATGTGTGTCTGCTGTGGCTCTCTGTGTTTGTACATGGTTCAGAAGATGCTAATGCTTTGTCCCTCTCGCTGATGGCAGTTGAACTACTGCCCGCTCATCTTCATTCCTCTCTGGGAGCTTTGGGAGCCTCTCACGCTACCACTTGCCACAGTGCACCCTTCTAACGTGATCTGCAAGAGGCACCTTTCATTGCAGGGTGCTTTCCATGTTCCTCCTATGGACCTAATCCTAAAACCTTGGGACAAGATGTATACTCAGTATACCTTTGAAGCCAGATGAAAAAATGTGCTTAAATTGTGACCTCAAAGGCTGCCACGAGACGCCTCTGCGCTGTTGCTGGTGACACAGAAGGTGCTGACGAGTGCTAAGCCTTTGGCCGAGCATGGGTGGCAGTGCTCTTCCTTGGCCTTATTTGTTTGTGTCAGGTGGAGGGAGGAGCGCAGGGTGACATTTCTACCCAAACACACACTGTGCTACTTGGTATTCATTTTGGTTACAGTCTAACCTGTTCCCTCTGTTGGCGTGGTGGTTTTAGCCTAGTAAAAAGCACTTACGCTCACATTAAACAAATCTCGCTGCTCCACACATAAAGGAGAGTGGAGTTGGGGCTGTTATCATTCTGAGTGCATGAAGTGCTGTGAGACGTCAATTGTGGCATTTGCAGAGACCTAAAAGATTGCAGAGTTCTGCCTAGGTAAGTTTTCATTGTCCTCTTGGGCTTTTTGTAAATTATTCCCCTCAGCTCCCTTTCTGTTTTTCATTTTCTGCTGTCTTATGTCCTAAATCTTGGACTCAGTGAGAATTTACCCAGAAGACTTCAGTTTTGCTTGTTTTTGTTTGCAGTGCTTGTCATGCCAACAGGGCATTAGGTAATTAATGACACACTGTGTTTTATCTGTTTAAAAATATTACGGAAAAAATTGCAAAAACTTTCCATTATAGGATGTTAACTGAACTGCCTGACATTCCTGCCTTAGCCCAGGCCATCCCACAAGCACCACTTTTTATATAACCGTGTTGGGATAGATACTTCTGTTGCTGGGCTGGTTAATAGCACAGTCACTACTATTATGTGGATCATAGCCCTGGAAGTGGGCAAAAGGATATATCAGTGAAATAGGGATACGGCTTTAATTGACAGTGTGTGTGTATTTGAGTAGGACATCTTGAAAGCCTGGTGGTCTCAGCTTCGGGAACACAGCTCTCAGACTGGTGCAGTTGACCAGGATACAAAGTATAAACATAAGCAGATTAATGTACATTAGACAAGGTTTGGAGGTAGAAATTGTTTACAGCTGGTAGAAAACCACATCTTGAGGCACAGTGTTCCCAGAATGCTGTTTTCAAATCCTATCCGAGGCTCCACTGCACAGGGAACTTTCCCCATAAGCAGGCTAATTTTTGGTGTGGGATTTTTTATAATTTTTTTTTCCCAGTCAGTTTTATGGATCTTACTGGGATTTTAAATCAACCAGAGTCTGAAGACAGTTTTATTGTAACTGAATGCAAGCCAGGCAGGAGAAAGAAACAAAGGTCACATCTTGGGACTGTGCTTGGACACTTGTTTAATTGTGTGCATTGGCCCCTTGGCTTTTAAAGGGATTTCTGAGTGTATTTCTGCTAAAAACACATTTAAACAAACTGAGCTTCAGAAGAGAATTCTCTTGGCAGCTGTGGTCTCCAGTGCATTGTATTAATTGGATTATTTGCTCCCAGGTCAGGTAACCTAGTGAGGAGGGATTCAGCCAGGTCTGTGGTCTCAGCTAGATCCACCGGTCTCATCCTCAGAGGGACCAGGCATCCCACAGGCAACTGCAGATCTGGTGTTTGACCTCTGTGCCTTTGTAAGGACACTTAAGGGTTCTAAAAACTGTACCCAGTTCCTCAGATACTTTAATCAGGGAATTGAAACCACCATGGCTATTTGTGTGCTGCAGAGAATAATTAGTTGTATTTATTTAGCCATATCTGCTTTAGCTTCACCATGGCTAGTTTGAATTTTAACCTCAGCTGCATGTGAAGCTCTCAGCTCAAAGAACAGGACTGTGCATTGGAGGTTAACCTCCTTTTATGGGATCATTATAAATATGGCACTTACGTAGGTTGCTACCAGAATGCAGTAATGACCAAGAATGACATTTCTCGTCCTGCAAAACATCCATCAGGCACACAGCACTGTCCCTGCAGACCTGGAAGGATTTCTTCCAGAAGCATTGCTCAGGATATTTTAAGTGATTTGTAGCCAAGGTATCAGCACACATGATCTGGGTGATGTCCTTGGACCTGTATGGACATCCACAAGGGAAGTTGAACACCAAGAGAATGGAAGACTAGATGAAGTTAATGTAACATCCGACTGTGTTTTTTCTAAATTACAGAACAAATCACATTAAGGATATCTGATTTTCCCAGGATAAGTTATATTTGCCCAAATCCCATGAAATACACTACCAACATGTAGTATTTCCTTCCATCCATGAATTTTTGCCATTTTAAAATTGGCCAAGGCTGGTCAGAGGATGAACTCTTTGATTTCAGCCCTTTTGTTAGATCTGCTGTTTTTACTGTTTGTCAAAGCAGTTATTGAAGGGGCAAACAGGAAGGTGCAGAATAGTGATGGTTCTGCTGCTCCCTTCCCTGTGCTCTCCTGTTTGCATCTCACTGACATTGGCAGGCATGGCTCAGGCAGCACCTGCTTTTGTGACTCTGCTGGATGCTTTTTCTGAGGCCATCTATTTTTTGAAAACAAAACAGGTATTTTGCTTTGAAAACTAAAGTGTAACTCTCCAAGACTGGCTTTTTTTGAAGAACGGATTCAAACAGAAATGGTCTTTCTAAATTATAGGTTTAAAATTACCCTACCATTATACAACAGCTTGGCACTTCTCCAGAAAGCTGAAGATGTTTGGAACCTTTTTCCACTGAAATGATAATTGCTCAATGAAAACAGGATTTGGGGAAACATAAACTGACATCAAGCTACTCCTTTTTGCTATAAATTATATTGACTCTGCACTATTGCAAAATTGCTTTTGATGATTTGACCGTGGAAGAATGTAGTAAAAGACTCTTAATACCACACTCCCATGTGCAGGGAAATTGCATTGCATCCACACAAATCTGACCTGAGACAAGACTTTCCACTGACTTCTGAGCCTTTCGTGCTCAGAGTTGCTCCGGCCACTATTAAAATATTTTTAAAGTCCTTAACAGCCAGGTGTTTTCTTTGTGTGCCAGGATGGAAGTCACTTTTTTCTTCAACCAAATTTTCACTATTTGGTTTGTTTACTCCAAGCTGCTGTGAAGGTACTGAAGGACAGGAATTAAAAACTTCTGAGTCTGAAGCTGAAAAAGAAACAGATATTTATGTGAAGTATCATTTTCCCCATAAAATTCCCTGTTTCAGGATATTGTGGAGTTTACTAGTGTACTGGAAATCATTTAGGAAGTTTTTAAGATCTAGATCAGCAAATGAGTGTGTGTGTAAATAGATAAACAGATGTACAGAGGTTTGGGAGACCAGGCTTAATGCCCAGTGGATCCTCTCTGTGAGCACTGAAGTGCCCAAGTGAATCAAAAAACCAAACTTTCCCATGGACTGTGAGTGATTTCTTTGTTGGGCTCAGTTTGCCTACCTACTTTATACTACAGCATGGAAAGGCTTATATTTTCCTCAGTGTAAGAGAGTAAAAGATGGATGTTAGTCAGAGAGCCTGTCCGGCTGGTAAAAGTGAACTGTCAGGGGCTGACAACGTATGAATGGAGTTACCTTGGAGATGCAACAGAAGACCAACAACTAGACATTGAGGTTTTAATGAATGCCTGCCAAGCGAGGCAGAACGTGTGAAAACAGCGTGGCTGGTCCTTGAAAGAAAGAGCTGAGGTGCTGGGATGCTGGAGGAACTCACAGAGGAGCAGGAATGATGTAAGGCCACACCTGAATTGTTTGGGCACTCTAAGCCCAGAGGAGCTGTTCGGAAACATTTTTTCTCTGCATGTTGTTTGCAGTTGCTCAGGAAACCATTGGCAGGACCATGAGAAGGGGGCAGTCTTAGAGTGTTGAATTGTGGCTGATAAGGGCATCAATAGCCTGCTGCAAGCATTCACAGAGGGAAAAAAGTCCTTTAAATGACAAGAGTAAGGGATTTTGGCTTATATAATCCCAACAGCCCAACTTACTGATAAGAGTTAATTTCCAGCCTTCTTTTGAACTGAATTCTCTGTCTAGTCTCTGCTTATAGCATAAACTCCCAAATACATCTTAGACTGACTTCAGGTAAGTTTGAGATGCTTGTGGATCAGTAAAGCAAAGGTTTTCTGTGTGTGTCTTCAGTTACAAGATGTCACTTTCAGTACCATTGAATCAGCTGAGATAGAAGGAGGATGACTGATTTGCATATATATGTAGATTCTGTACATCTGTAGCTGCCACATTATTTACTGAGACATGTATTTTATGATTACATCCAATGGGGCAAAGGGCTCACTTCTAAACTGGAGCTCCCTTCCACCTTCTGAAAATGTACATAAAGGCTTGGTTGGATTGAGATCTTCAGAGGTGGGATAACTCCTGTGGAAGGAATGTGTGGGGCCAGAAGTGTTTGGGGTGGATTTTTCTCAGTCCTGTAGTTGGATACCAAGAAGTTCACTCAAGCCCCTTCTCCAAAAATGGGTTCCTCAGACTGTGGTTGGTGGGCCAGCAGGAGTACTTTATTGCTGCGGTTTTGCACCTAACTTTCCCTGGAGGGGTTTTCTGGCCATAAGGCCAGCACTGGTCTCAAGTGGTCTCCCAACAGACTGGTCTTTTCCACAATGGCTCGGTGTAATTAGCCTCTTTACACAGTGACTTTGCGGTACACCTATTTCTGGTCAAAAAAACCTTGAAATGTGGGTTTTCTTAGCCTTTTTTTATAATCACTTCCTATCCCTCTACCTTGAGGGTGATTTTTCCCCCCTGTAGTTGCAGTGTTATCTTCAGGGAAGCCTGTGTTTTATGCCTTTGGGAAATGTGCAGTCTGCTCTGCTAGAATTTGTAGTATTTGTTAGTCCTTGCAGTCCAGGTTGCTGCTGACTCCTGTCAAGGAAAACTACTCAGACTTACGACAATGCGGGGGGTTGTTTCCTCTGTCATGTATGGAAAGGGGCAGAGTGGGACTCCCTGGCTCCTGTCCCCTAATCATATCATACTCTGTGCTAGGTCAGGCAATGCTAGAGCTGGAACCCTTGTCTCAGGTCCCTGTGTCATCAGGTTGCCGTCTGACAATACCACGTTAAGTGCTGAAGCCATGGATGCTCGCTTTGTCACTGGCTTGGGTGGACATAAGGAATCCTATTACAGAAAGGTCTAGCAGGTCAGTCTGGCTTGCTGATGAGTGCCATCAAAGAAGTAGCATCAACACCAAAGTGATTTCCATGGAAGCACAGGGAAAGGTTTGAAAAATATTTTGCCTCGTGGGGGGGTAATTGAAAATGTTTGCATATAGCAGCATGGAATGCCTAAAGTTATAGGTGCTTGATTGTCTGTGCCAGCGGGAGGAAGAATGTTTGCTGTATCCATTTCCTGAGTGGATGAGAGTATTCATGCCAGCAGGGAATTCAGGCCTGTGGGAGTAAGGCCAAAGGGTGTCTGCCTGTCTGGCCATCAGTATGCTGGCAACTTACTCAGAAAATGGGACTTGACAGATATGCTCTGCTGCACAAAACCAAACAGTGTTAATGGTGTTGCCAAATTTAACTTTCAGCCATCGTCCGAACTGTTTCTCATTAGCTGTCCCAGCTGTGTCACTGCTGCTGACGGGAACTGGCCTCCACAACCTGCTCTGTAAACACTTTCCAGAGCTCAGCTTGGACAATGGTTATGACTCTGCTGCTGTGAGTCTCCTGGGTTGGATCTGGGTCTGTGCATAGGAAAGGATTACAAAATAGAAGGCGCATATCATCACGGTTTGTTTATGGCAGTTTTGGGAAATGCCAGAGCAGTGCTACAGCTTGGATCTTTCCATTGAAAGATTCTCTGTAGAGAACCTGTCTGCTCTGTACTGCAGTAGCACTGATCTTAGTCCAGAAACTATTCGGGTATTTTTGGCTGCACTTTGGAGAAATTCATTCAGTCTAATGGCATTTCAAAGAGGAAAAACAAAAGTATCTAAGGGCCTGAGGTTTGAGAAGTTGGCTGTTGCACACTGGGTGGAATTCTGAATGGAAAAATAGTGTGGATTTCTGCTATGCAGAGCTGCTTGTCCAGACCTATGGCGCTACCTCGTGTCAATTAAAACTACAGGATGGCTGCTACTAAACACTCACATTTGGTTGCATTTAATAGGTTCAAGATTGCCTGTAAACCCAGACAGAAATAAACATGTATGCTGAATTGTTTTGAATTATATTCCATTAGCAATATTAGCTACCTGTTTTGCAAGTGCTTTAGATAATTTTAATAATATGATAAAAAAACATGCTCTAATAAGTCAGAAGGTTGTAAGACGATTAAATGAAAATTGGTTTAGGGTGAGTACAGGAGATGACCAGGCAGCTGAACATGCCAGTGTAGAGCACAGCTGAAGGAGGCTGTAATGTCTTCTTGTTGCTGTCTCTTGAGCCCATAATTGTAGGTGGGAAAATCTAGAAGCAAAAGAAATACAAGAATAAGCTTGAATGCTCTTCTGTCTCCTGGATCCCATCTGTGATTAATGCAAACCTGTGCTGGAGAGGTGTTGCACACATCTAAAAGGAGTTTGCTAATACTCACCATCTTACCAAGACTGTGGTTGCAGCATCTGAGGGCACTGGGCTGCATCCTGAACCCCTCCATGCTTGCCTGTGTGCTGTGGGCAGGCTGGAAGGGAGAGTGCCTCCTGGTGTTGCCTGCTGGGCTTTGGTCAGCATGGCTGCCTGTGGGAGGTAGGGAGCTCAGTCTATGAATCTCTTCAGCACAGCACTGTAAAATCTGATTTCTCCTGGCACTGAGTTGTTGTACACTTTGGGTATTTGTTTGGCTGGTGGAAATCCTGAGAGTAAGTGGGGCATCAGGCACTTAATATTGTTGTTGTCACTCAGGAGAGATTTGCTTACTAGTGGTGGCTTATTTACTTAATTAAATTCAAATGGTGGTTTTAGACGCTGAAACTGCTTGACCCTGTGTTTTGTGAAAATCCATTGATACAATGATCTGTGTGTATGAAAAGCTGAAAGTGTGAGAAATATGACAAATCTTGCAAGGAGCCTGGCTGGGAGGAGATGCTCTTGTCCTTCCTGCCAAGTTATCTGCATTAGGGTCAGAGTGGTGAATCATGGCAATGTGTTAGGAGCAGCAATATTCTCTTCTGTTCTCCATATGGAGATGGCCCATGTGGGTTCCACGGGGAGCATGACTGGAGTGCTGTTGTCAGCCAGGTTGTGTTTGCATGAGGCACTTAATGCAAAACGCTTGACCAGACCTGTGTCCCCTTGCAGAGATGCACTCGATGCTGCCAGCGTGCTTTATAATCAAGTTGATGAGGGCGTTCACCGCCTGGTGATGCTGTCAAACAAGCGCATCCAGGAACTGGAGCTGGTGATGGAGTTCGAGAAAGTGGAAGAGTGTTTTAAGGAGGTAAGGCCTACCTGTCAGTTCCAGTGGCTGCTGCTGTCTGACTGTGTGTTCCACAGCAGGTACTGTGCCTGTTGATCTGTTGTGTGAAAGTGTACAGTGATGCTTGATGCTTAAAAAGAACAACTGAACATAAGAATTTGAGATAGAGTTTCAGCAGTGCTGAGAATCAAGCCAGTTATTTCCCTGATATCTCTTGATGCCAAGTGAAAGTCCCCTGGCTTCTCTCTAGGTGTGGATTAGTCAAACCCCATAAACATCTGTGAAGTGGCTCATAGGTAAGCCATACACTTGGAGGTTGGATGTCCTTTTTGACCCTCTCAGTGAGGCTGTTGATGAGGTATTCTTCATACTTCACCTTGAGAAGCAGCAGAGAGATATAAACAAGCTGATAAGTCTGCGTGTCCCCTTTGGGCTGTAGCTCCTGCAGGGTTTGCTGACATCCTGTTGCAGAATATCCCTGCTCCACACTGGCTGCCCAACCCAGTCATGTAGTCTGTTTAGATTCCTGTGCTGTTCTCAGGTCCCTGATATCTGATAAGTCCAGATACACTCCTTTCCCTCTGGGTGCAGCACCAGGCATACTTGGTTTGCCTTTGGGTGCAGCCCTCTCTACAGGCTCCAGGAAGGGAACAGCTTCTTGTCCTTAGCCCAAGAGCCATGCTCAACCTCCCACCCTCTGCACTTTTGTGGGACCTTCAACTTGCCTTCATTTAGTGCTTGTTGAAACTCTTGACAGCCATGGGATAACTGAAACAAACAGACACTGGCTTTCAGAAAGACCTTTGAAACCTGTAGCCGTGTTGATAGAGGATCTCAAAAAGTCATAAAGCAGCTCAGGTCTGAGCATCCTATAAGAGCTGATCAGTCCTTTCAGTGTTGCAGATCCCAGATGTTCCATGTTGCAGATCCCTAAGCCTGAATTCAACCTTGAGATTATAGAGTTGCATGGTTTCCTTCTGCTGTAACTCATCAACAACGAGAAGTTTGTGTGTCCTTAAAAATCATGATTAAGATCAGTTTCACTTTTGTTGTTCTGGGATTCTGGGCTCCTCTCCTCTAGTGGGAACTGGATTTGCAAAGGAGGCTGTAGCTTACCTAGTGTTTTCACAGGCCAAAGTGGATCTGGGAGTTTTAATGACTTCCCATTTGGAGGTAGACACTTGGGCGCCATGCAGGATGTGCTCAGGACAAGAAGTGTGTTGCAAGAACCTGGTAGTAGACTCTTGTTAAACACACAGGTTCTTAATACCAAACAGAAATGAAGAAAGGCACAAAAGCAAGCACTGCAACCTGTTTCTCCTTTAAGCTGAACTTTATTTTTTTGTTGAATTGAGTAACAAAGTTGCTCCTGTGTTACTTTGCTTGTAGATCACCAATGATGGTAGGAGCTGCTCCTGCTTTTGAGCCTGCCTGGGAGCTCTAGGAAGGAACAGTGTGCCTCTCTGCACTACTGAAAGCCCACCACGATCTCTTCCTCTTGCCAGTGGGCTTGCTCTTTGTAACCTTCTCACAGTCCACAAAACTAGGAGTTTGTCCTTGACTATGGGGTTGAGTTGGGATATGGATTCAGGTGACATAGGAAAACAGGATGTGTGGGTGTTAGGAAGCACTTAGTCTGTCCCTTCCCCCAGGTGCACCTATGCCTGGAGCATTGCAGACAAGTTTACCAGCCTGTTTTTAAAACCTAGAGATGCTGTGTTATCCTGGCCTCCTATGACTGCTTTGCTCTTAGGGATGCTCTTGTTAGTCAGTCCTCTCCCCCTCTTTGAGGATATGGGCTGATAACTGCAGCAGTAGCTGGGCTCCAGTGAGGAACATGCAGTTGCTGCTCAGCTTTGTGGAGAGCTGCCTTCACAAAACCAGTAGCTGAGAGTCCCAGAGAACCATGAAACATTGCAGATGGGGAGAATCCATCAATACATTCACACTGACATGGTTCATGTCCTGCGAGTCAGAAAAGGGAAGTGATGTAGGAAATCTGGCAGCAAGGAGATTTGATCCCAGTTGGGGGTAACAGTAATGTCAGCAATGTCAGGCCAGTCTGCAAGTTGCAGAGCTTGCTTTAGACCATGGCTCACCCAAGACAGAGCCCAGGCAGCCACTTGCCCTGTTTATGCCTAAGGCTAGTGAGCAATAGCAGAGCTTTTCAATTACTCTGTAACCTGAAGTGGAAAAGCTCTGAGCAGGAGGCTCAGACTGAAATGCTGGAATGGGGGGTAGAAGTCTGCACACATTCTTTCCAGTAATGAGATGACCAGCATTATGAGAGCAGTTCCTTGCTCTTTCCACATAAAGGCCTATGTTGGTGAGTAGCACAGGGTGACTAACAAGCAGGGCTTATCCCTTTTCTTCTAGGTCAGCAGTTGGATTGAGAATGATGGCAGAAAACGACTAAAGGAAACTATCAACCTGGATGACTCTTTGGAGATGCTGCTTCTAGCACAAAAGCAGTTCAAGGAGTTTGATCTTGTTGCCAGTGTAAGTGTTGTCAGATTGGAAAATTATATTCTCCAGCATCTGAGTTGGTAGCATGTGTGTCTTGTATGTGCTCAGCCAAACACATGGTGCTAAGAGGGTTCATCACCAAAGTGTGTGTCATTCCATGTCACTACAGTCTCCCTGCTCTCCTTTTGCAGACAAAGCCACCAGCACAACACTTAGTAGATGGCATTTACCAGTCTTGGGGGAAATAACTACTGAGTTGAAAGATGGATTTTCTTGTTCCTCCTTTGATGTGCTTGTAACATTGTCTTTTTCTGATCCTGATTGAGACATGGTCTTGCTCTGTAGGCCTTTACAAGCTGTGTGACAAGTGTAAATCATAAGAGATCAGGCTTCAAAATTCTGCTGTAAACAAAGACACCCCTGCTCATGTGATTTGAACCTTAAAAACCGGTATAATTAGCCCTAGCTGTTAATGGCCCTGAAGACTACTTACTGTTGATTCCAGGTCTCTATCCTGATAAGCAATTCCTTTTTGTTTTCAGGAATATTGCAAAAGGGGACAGGAAGCATTAAAGAAGATGAAGCAATGGGAAGACTTTTCCTTTGTGGATGTGCATTCTTACAGGGTAAAGCTGCAGACCTACGAAGATGAGCTGGAGGAGTTCTGCACCCAGCTGGATGAAACGAGGCACCGAGTCTGTGAAACAGTCAGGCTGTATGAATTCTTTGACAAGGTAAGACAAGGCATCTGCTGCATGGAGGAAGGTGTAAGAAGTCTGCTTGGCCTCAGTCCAGTGCTAGATTGTTTATGAAAGGTGTGAAATACTACATTCTAGAAATGTAGTATTTGCTCCATCAGGGAGCTGGATCTATAACCTGCAGCAGTCCCCTCATGCTCATGTGTCTGGCAGTGATTTTTTTCAAATCAGTATGTGGGAGAAGGGGTGGGTGTGTCTTCCAGAAAATGTCCACATCTGTTAAGCATAGAGGTTTTCTGCTCTCTGAGCTGGAGCTTTTTAACCCCTTTCATGACAACAGTGGCAGAAGGATTATGGTAGTGCTGGCTCTGATGACAAGGGCTAAGAGATGGGCTGATTGTGTCCAGTTCTGGCCACCATGCCAGGGTAGGCTGCCTGCGTTTTCCTGCTATATCCTTACACACTGGCCAGTTCAGCCTGTTGACCCAGGAGTAGCACCCTCCCATGTGGAGGCCTGCATGAGGAAAGGGAGCACCAGAACGGAGAGCTGGGAAGTGTGGCTGAAGGAACAAGGGACCCCTGGATTATCACAGGGATCTGGGACGCAGGAGGAGAGGATGTGTGTGGTGACTGTGCTGAGTGCCTGACCTTCCCACCTGTTTGGTTTAGTGCAAATGCACCCATTTAGCAGATCTGCAGTTAGATTTGGTGCTCTTTAATTTCTAAGATTGCAGATGAAAAAGCAGTAGGATTTTCTAAGTGCATTTTAAAATACAACTTTGGCAAGAACAGAAAGCCAGGGAGCCTGTGCTCCATTTATTCCACACTTGTACAAACATTGGGTATTGAAGTTCTCAAATTCCAGAAAGAATAGACACTAAAAGTTAAGCTGTACCAGATGTAGGTGCCACTTAGTTGCTGTTTCTGAGCTGCCTTGGCAGCCAGAAGTGCTCAGGGGAGGAGGGAGGAAATTCAGCTAAACATGAAAACATGGAAAAGCATCCTGTGTGAGGCAGAAAAGTGGAGAAGGCAGCCCAGAACACTGCTGTCAGGGCAATGAGGATGGAGTTTGTTTGGTGACACTCTGCAGGTCTGCTCCAGCTCATCTCTGTGGTTTGCTGTGCAGGTGGGGGACCCTCTTGCTTTGGAAAGATGTAATTTTTTTTCACCCCAATGGAGAGAGAATTGCCTCTTGTGCCATAGGAGAATGGCAAGAGCCTGTGCTTTTCTACCTCACTGAACAGAGATGTTCATGGGCTGCTCTGGTACTTGAATGCTCCTTGCCATCATGGGGGATCATGGGAAGGATCCTGGGAAGGGTTTTCTCATGTTTCTTCTGATAAATTGAGGCACACAAAAGCACCAAGCCTTGCTTGGCATACTGACAATTCTGCAGCCAAGCCAAACATTGGTCGTATGTGAACCCTTCCAGCCAGAGCTGGAAGTCTCTGGAGCACAAATGTGGACTGTAGTACATGATCATAGACCCATACAATGGTTTGAGCTTGAAGGGATTTTAAAGGAATCATCCAGTTCCAACTTCCCTGCTACAGGCAGAGATGCCACCCACTAGACCAGGTTGCTACAAGCCCCCCAGCCTGGCCTTGAACACTTACAGGGATGGGGCAGCCACAACTTCTCTGTTGTTCAACCTGTGCCAGGGCCTCACCACCCTCACAGGGAAGAATTTCTTCCTAATATCCAATCTAATCCTGCCCTTTATCAGTTTGAAGCTATTTTCTCTTACCCTGTCACTCCATGCCCTTATCCAAAGTCCCTCTCCAGCTCTCTTGGAGCCTCTTCAGGTTCTGCAAGGTGTTCTAAGGTCTCCTTAAAGCTTCCAGGCTGCTCAGTGCTCTGTTCTGGCATGGAAGTTACATTGTGCTGGTAGCTCTTGGGCTGCCAGGATAGTTGGACATGACTCTATAGCAGTGTGTTCCTCCACAGCGTCAAAGCTTTTTCAGAGCCTGGGTCATTTCTAGAGACACAGTGCTACATAGACCCCAACAGTGGCCTATTAATTTTCTGAGGGCATTGCAGCTTTTTTGGTGGATGAAAACTCCAGGATGCAGTCTTTGGAAGCAGCAGCCCTCTTGGTTGTGCCTTTCATGCTGCATAGCCCCAGTGAAAACAAAATTATAGTGGCACAGTGTGTTTTCACACTGCTTTGTGTGGAGGAGAGGTAGCTGGCTCAGGGAGGAAGGAGGATTTTGATCTCACTGGTTTCAGTAGAGTTATAAACAATTTTGGTGGTGTAAATATACTATGTATGTATTGTGAACTAGTGGCCAACTGAAACTAGGAGTGTAGGGGGATACATCCTGCAGCTGTAGGATCCGTGCAGAAATTGCTGAACAGTGTGAAAGTTCTTTCAGTGCCTATGAGTTTGATCAAAGTTAGTGGTGTGGTCAGGGAGGTGGGGGATAAGCAGAAGATCTTATCTAAACTGATTTCAGTGTCTTCTGATACTGAGCTGCTTTTGCCTTCCTGTGTTGATTTTGTCAGTGCCTGCCTAACTCCCTTCTATCTTCCCTAATATCTGAGGGGATGTCTACAGCAGGAGTCTACAATAAGCAATGTCCTTGATAGTCCTTCTCGTAAAGAGCCTGCAGAGTGCCAAACCCCAGGATATGGGGAAGAAGCCCAAGGATGCGTAAGCAATGTACACTATGGTAATGAGCTGGCAAGCTCAGATCTTCAAACATCTCAGCATGCGCCAAGGGAGGGGAACACCCACCATGGGGATCATGGTGTTCATCCCTCACGTACCTCACTGCCTGCTGGGAATGGGAGGTTCCATTATACTGGCCCTCCTGCATGTGGTGGGCAAGTGTTCTGTAGGGCACTGCCTGTGGCTGCTGGACAGGCTGTGGGACAGAACAACATAACCCCATATGCCCCATCAAGATGCTGTACTGGTTTTTTTCACTGCTTGGCAGTTCTTGAAGGCCTGTCAGAGCTTCTTGCAATGAAACAGGCTGAGCTGGGCCAGACCACATGGAGTTTGCACATGGTCTGGCAGGATTCCCTCCCCAAAGACATGACTGATGCCAAGCTGGATGTTTCCATTTGTCCCCGCTTCCTTTGTGGCAGGAGCCCTTGGTGCCTGACAGGGGGGTGGATGATGATTGGGCTGAGGCAGGAGGAGCAGTGAAGTGAAGGAGGGTGCTTTCCCCACCTCTGACTGTGGGCTGGAGGATTGCTTTTCAATACCACAAAGTCAATGTGGGTATATTCGGGGTCCTGCCATTTCCCTGTGGCTTTAAGCCTGGTTTGGCCACTGTCCCTTGTTTACTCAGTTCCAAGACGGCGCTGGGATCTGGCACCACACAGTGCTTTGGGGAAAAACTGGGCAGCTGAACAAGCAAGGGTATGTATGGTACACCAAAAGCACTGATGTCTGTTTTGTTCTGGGGTTCCTGCAGGAAGGATACCCCTAGTATCCTTTTCTCCTTCTCTCTATCCTGGCTTCACAATAACACTGTCATAGGTACACCATCAAGACTAGGAGCTGCCACAGCAAGTTTTCCTCTCCTTGTTTATCTCATTAGCCTTCATATTTTTTCCTTCCTCAAGCTCTCTCTGGGTAAATTATTTCCCAGAACACTTCTATATCACATGTTGTTGACTTTACCAGAAGTGAAGTGCAGGTTACCTGGACTGCATGTTTGAAATGGCCCGTGTGACAGCCATGTGCCCTGTCAGGACTGAATGCCATACTTGCAGCAGCATGTCCAGTGAGCCAGAGCACACAGGACAGTCTCTACCAGGTCTGGGATGACAGCCAGCCCTGCTGAAGGTCGGGAGTGGAGGTGCATGATCCTTGCTGGCACCAGTGGAAGCAAGCACTGACCCAACCAGAACGGGCAGTGTCCCATCGCAGCACCTGCATACCCTGTGGCCGTGTGGTGATGTGGTGCCCAGAGCTGAACTGCCTGTATCATTACAGGAGGGCCTGAGGCAGCTCCGGGGGCTTTTTCCTGCTTCTCAAGATGTTGTGCAAGATGGTGCCTCACTGGTGTTCAGGGGAAGTATGGTCATTGCCCTGCCATAGCTTGTCAGTCTCTTGCAGCTTGAGCCCTTGCCTTATGTTTGCTTTCTGAGTGAAGTTGTTCAGCTTCAGTTCTCACTGCTGAGGATTAGTGGGGCAAGGTGGGTTGAGAAATGGTGGAGTTTCCCATTTCTTGGGATTTCTTGGGGTTCTGTTCCACAAGTGATTCCTTCAGTGGTGTTCTCTGTTTGTTTGCCTTGGATCTTTTCCCTCAAAGGACCCCTGACCATCAGCCTCTGCTGATTCTTGTTCCTCAGTTGTCTGTCTTTTTTTTGCTGCACTCAAGGAGCTGCTGCTTCTGACTTCTGCTTGGAGTGGGCGGAATATTGCACAGCCCCTCTCCATCTGTGTTTTCATCTCCAGGAATGGGTTACCTGTGCTTATGGGTGGATCTGCCCCCACAGTGGGTTCTCCTGTGCTCTCCTCCTCAGCCACTTTGTTCTTTGTGGCTTAGAAAACAAAGCCTTTGGCGAGTGAAGGAGGTGCCTGCCCTTCCTGGGGGAGGGCCAGCTGGCCTGCATTTGATTATGGCAGTGCCTCCTCATCCCTCCCTATTGTCCTTGCTGCTGTAGGAATGCCAGCCTTTTTGAGCTCCATCCCGTGAGCAAGTGTTGCTGCTCTGGGGCCCAAAGAGGGGCTGGGGCCCTTCTTCCCATTGCTCTCGCCTCTCTCACATCTCCATGCACCTTTCCCTCCAAGTCGCAATCGCCCCGTCCCGGCTCCGGCAGCAGACGGACACAGCAAACCCTCTTGTAAGTACCAAGTGTGCGGGGCCCGACTGACGTGTGAGCTGTATTGATATTGTTTGGAAACAATGTAGAGAAAGCTTTTCACTCAGTTGCTTGTGCGTGTCTGTGTGCATCCAGCATGAATCAGAGTGCTTTGTGTGCGGCTTTTGTGCGCTCAGTCAGAACCCCGTGGGCTGTGGGCATCTTTGCATGGTCCCTCTGAATCCCAGGGCTGTGCTGTCTGTTGTAGAGCAGTGCCCGTCCCCCTTTCTCTTTATTAGAAGTTATTGCATGATCATTACAGTGGGCATAATTTACCTGCAGCTAGCAGTTGCTGCGGGGGCTGAGTGCTGCAGACTGCCCTGTATGTGCAGGGCAGGTGGTACCTCTCAGCCTCCAGGACCTTCTGTCAAATGTTGTGGACAGCACAGGAAGGGGCTGCTCTCCTGGACTGTTCCAAGGTTTTCTGGGTTCCTGCCCCCCAGGTGGCTGAGACCTGCTGGCACAGCATTCCCAGCTTCCAGAGATGGATCTGGTCTTAGATTTGTCAGCAGAAATACAGAGTGTGCTAAATAAGTTGCCTTCCACAAATGTTTTCTCTAACTTCTCCCCAAAACTTTCAGAATACAGACCTGCTGATACCTTGTTTTCTGCTGTGTTTCATTTCTTATGTACCAGATACAATTTTGCAGATGATCTTTTTAAGGGAAAAATGTCCCTTCCAGGTGATAAATTATTGATGTTTCTTGTTTCTTAGCCTTTGATGAAAAAAGAAGGGTTGTGAATTTGTGAATGCTGATCTGTGGGAAGCTGGAAAGGATCCTGGTGTCTGCAGCCTGAAAGTGTGATTTTCTTCCTTTTTTTTTTTTTTTTTTTTTTTTTTTGGTAGCAGGCTGTTTGGCACAGTTTGAGAAGTAATTTTACTGAAAGGATGCTATGATTCCCTGCTCTGGGAATGTGCTTGGAGAAGCACAGAGTAGAACTTAGCACCAAAGTGGAAAAAAAGACATTTGCTGTATCCTTACTGTAGCATACTTACTGTAAACAGAGACATAGGTCCCTGTTCCATGATGCTGCCAGCAGTTCTGTAAAGGTCAGAACATGGTTTTGCCCCCCAGCACCTTGGAGCAAAAGAGAGTTTGCTGTGGTTTGTAATAAAGTCGCTGGGACTTAACATGCACTATTCTCTCTACACCTCTGTGCAGAGATTGTCTTTGCTTTTCTGGGGATGGTCTGCAGAACATTCCCAAATAACAGTTTTGATCTTGTTACTGATGCAAGTTCTCAGGATGATGAAAGGAGATCCAAAAGGCATGGGAGAGGAATATTTACTGTGATGTTTTAGGGGAAGCCACTGTTGTCTGGCTTCAGCATTGTCTGACAGCAGCTGTCTCATCTCTCTTTCTCTCTCCTTCCTCAGTTATGCCTGTAAAGTTGTGCCCCTAGACAGACATCTAGTCTGATTTGTTCTCCTATTTCAGGGGTGTCCTTTTTCATGCACAGCCTGAAGCAGTTGGGGGAATGAGCCTCAAGGAAAATCGATCCTCTGGCAGAGTTCATGCAAGGTTAATGCATGACATCTCTCCCCTCTCCTTCCTGCCAGGTTTTTGCTGGAGAAATCTTCTTGCAAGGTTAAAAAGCATCTAGTGTTTACTTTCCTATCAAAGTGTATTCATGCATTAGAAAGTTTCTGTTTTGCCTTGGAGATAGCCCTCTTATACAAACAAGAAGTCCTGAACACTTAAATCTGATCTGTTACAGATCAGATTTTTCTGTCTTGCAAAATTAGTGGTTTGGAAACTGTTCTGTCTTACGAATTTTTCAGTAAATCACTCCTAGCTCTACTGGTGCTAGATTTATTTTCTGCTATGTTTCACCAAAAACTGTATTTTTAAATGGGCAGCACAGCAGTGCCTGTAGCCCTGGCAAGGTCTGTGGCAGGAAGTAAAAGCTAAATAGTAGTTAGCACCAGCACTCAGTGCTCCTTTCTGGTTGCACAACATAGGTGTGAGACTCATTTGTCCCTCAGTGTTACAGGGCAGCAGCAGTGAATTAATTAGGTTTTTGTCATGTGCTAAATCCAAGCACAATTTGCAGTTGAAGGTGAGAGGTTCTTAGGTTAAGACGCTTTTGAGCACCTGTCCCAGCACCTCAGGCAATACTTTAGTGCAGTATGAGGTCTGTGATGTGTTTGTGACATGTGCAGAGAGGCAAAGCCTTGATTCATCTGGGGTCCTTCCCCTCGTAATCTGGGGTCCTTCTCCCTCCTACTGTGCTGGCCAAATTCCCCTCGGTGGAGGACACAGCAGGAAGAAGAGTCTGAGGGAGCCAGCCAGTGTGTAGTATATGTTGGGATGTAGGGTATTTGCCCTTCATGTGTCTTCCCTGATCCAAGGAGTGCCAGCATGTTCTGCCACTGCATGTATGCAGGGAGTAATGCCTGACATGCTGAAACCACCTTCAGTCTTGATTGTCAGAGCACCTCTGTGTGAAAATTCCTCGGTGTCCTTGGCTGCCATGAGCATAAATTGATAGTTATCTGAAAGACTTGGGCCTCTGTCAGGTGTATTCAAATCTCCTGCAGGATCACCACAATGGGAGCCAGTCAGTCCTGGCAGGGAAACAGCATTTCCACTCAGCAGGTTTAGGGATTTCCCAGCTCGCATTGCAGCTGAGGTGCGAGGGGAATGTGTGTTCTTAAGGTGTGAGATCTGATGCCAGCAGAGATCTCCCTTCAGCTGGGCTCAGCCTTGTGCATGTGTGGAGTGCAAAGTTTGGGTTCTCTTTTTCCCTCTAATCTTGGGATAGAAGCTGCACAGGGTGACAGATTTTCTGAATTTTTGTGTGTTGGCATCCATCTGGATGCTCGGATCCTCCTGGAGACTGGAATTCCCTTTAGTCATGGGAGTTAAAATAGATCTGTTCAAGCAATCCGGTCATGAACCTCCCCTCAGTGTACAGATGGAACTGAAGATCACAATGGCTCAATCTGCATATCAAAGCCCTGGACATATGGACAGGGTTCTCCCAAGCACCCGCTGGCTGCCTCTGAGGAGGCTCCTCCGTCTGCTCTGCAGGGCCTTCCACCCTTTAAGTACATCTTGGTGTGCTCTTAAAACAAGGAGCTGTTTCCAGCATTGTCAGTTCCCCTGTGGAGGAGAGACCCAGTAAACCTGCTGGGTGTCTAGATCCAGTTTCAGCTCCACATCTCCCAGGGCACAAGCACCCAAAGTGCAGTGCAGAGAGATCCCAGCACACCATGCAGTAGTTAAGCAGAGTTTGGCTTAGCTTGTCACAAGGGAAAGGATGTGAAATGAAGACTACAGAGAAAGCACCCATTTTCTCCATGCAGCCCCAAGGGCATACTGGAGGTTTTGCAATCCCCAGCATGGAGCATGAAGAAGCTCATTAAAAGAGAGCCAGGGCAGAGGGGAGACACCCACCACAGTCCAGTCTGTCCACACTTGCCTGTGGGGTGCTATTACAGTGGGGTATTTGAACAGCGTGATGATGTGACTGTCAGGACAGATGTAAAAGCAAAGCATGCAAAAAACCTTTGGAGGTGACATTAGTCTCTGAATGGGGTAATTTCTTGCTGTTGTGCAAGTTGCCAGCTCCAGCTTTGGTGACTCATACATCTCACTGTTGCTTGATCTTGAACTTGGCTGGTAACATGAGGCTCTTGGCTCATTGGTGAACAAAGCTGCTGAAAAAATGGGCAGTGCCTCAAATGTGAAGAGGCTGGTTTGCAGCAAACATTGAAGTTTCTGGTTTTACTGGGAGCAAACTTGGCCCCTGGTCTTCTGGACTTGGGAGCTTTTAAATGTTGAGAAAATCTCTATGGTGAGACAGAAAAGTCTGGGGAGAATAATCAGTGGAGAATCTACCCAAAGCTGCAGTCATGAGAAACTTTGGAGGTTTGAGGAAAGCAAATCTGCCACTTGCTGCCCAGCTACCTAGGGAGTAATTTTATACATACATACACAAGTAAATACACACATACATGTCATACATACGTACGTGTGTGTCTGTACATAGATATATGGTGAAACTGGCACAGGCTGCTCTTGTGGAATCTGAGTTGCTCTGAAGCAGGGGTTATTGTAGCTGCTTGTGAGTCATCAGGTGAGTCACCCTGTTTCTAATGGACACCGCTGGGTGCTGCCTTGCAGTGGCAGGAGTTAGAGAAAACAGGGGCAAGCACGCGTCCTGCACGACAGCTCCAGCACAGCGAGCCACATTTGCCCTTTGGGTCCTCGTGCTGTCGTCAAGAGAGCAGAAATAATGTGCAATCTTATTTTAGCCAATTATATTTGCCTGTAATTAGGCTCTCCTGGATTTGTCATGCCTGGCTGCCCAGAGGGCAAATGGAGGGGGTTTTGAGCTCTGCTGAAGAGTGCTGCTGCAAAAGGATGTCCAAGCACATTGCTCTAATGAGCAGCCTTTGATGGTACATGGACTGTGGCATGCCCAGACCAACCCTGACAGGTGCTACTTTCCTGACCCCTTGTTGTTTTTTCCTGCCCAGCTGTGAGTATCTGCTTGTTCTCCTTTCTTATGCTAAAATCCAAGGAGTTTCTAGTTTGTGCTCGTCTCTCATCCTTTGCCCTCCCACAGTGTTTGTACAGCAGCTGGCACTTGGTAACTGGAAGAAATGCAAATACAGGATTTAAAGTTTATTTTCCTTAACAGCTAGTTTTAGGCAAACTAAAGATTTCAGTGGTCTGTTTTCCCTTGGAGGAGGGGAGACTCTCTGAGCTACACAGCAACTCAGAAATAGTTTAGCTCTACATTTCAAGAGCATGAGTCTTTTTCTTAGTCTTTAAAGCTGAGCTTTTACCAGCTGCATCCCATGTAGGACACAGTTTTGATTAGTTTGGTTTGTGCTGCTAATGAGTCACAGACAGGGCTGCAAATGCAGTTTGGAAAAGTTGTCTGGTACAGAAGGGTAGGAGAGTAACAGTGAACCTCTGCATAGAGAAGGGATTGCTTCTAACTTGATGGCTTTGCTGAAATGCTTGTGCTCTGAAATTACGTGGTTTCTTGTGTCCAAGTGGAGCTGCCTGCTCATGGAGCCACAGATCTTGGTAGAAGTGAGCAGGGGCTTTGGCTCTTAGAGATGTGGAAAAAGTGTCGCAATGTCTAGGAGGGATCAGTGTTTCCTCCATAGCTTTTATATGTTAGGTAGCAGTTTACTTTGCGTTTTGCTTGAATTTGGGGTCAGTTGGAATGCTTTCTCTCCCTGTTTTTTGCACTGTGAAGGGGTATCTGGCTTGTGCCCAGTCAGGGTGTTCTCTGCACACTTCAGTAGCTCTCGTGTGAAGCGCGGCCCCTTCCCCCTCTGCCTTGTCTCTGGTTACCAGGCCCCCCAATCTGGTATTTAGGCTAGCAGCATTTGCTTGTGAATAATCAGAGCTGAGATGATGCACTGAAGCAGGGGCCCTGCCTCAGTCTGGCTGTAGGGGATAATGTACAGCACAGAGCTGGGCACAGCCAGGGTATGGACTCCCTCTGGACAGATGGGAAGGTAGGATGAAGTCTGCTTTTAATCAACAGATAGATTTGCCAAGGGAACATCTGCAAATCCTGAAGTCTTGCTCTTTCCCTGCTCCTTTCTTCATGGATGCTGTTAGTATTGGTAGGTGGGAGCCTGAGGAAAGCCTTAAGCAGATCCAACTAAGTGTGTGGTGAGCTGACCACTTTCTGCTGAAGCTGTTTGGTCTCTGACTTAGGCTTGTCACCATTTGCCAGCTGACAGCTCTTGTGGATAAGTAAGGTAAGCCTGGGTAATTTTGCTTTCAGTATATTTTGATGTAAAATAGCTTTTTAATCATGGTCCTTCTGAACTGTCAGCATGTTAGGCAGTCTCCAGCCATGGGTCTCTGCTAACACTGTGCATGCAGCAGCCTGTGACAAGGGACATACCAGTGTTATAATCAGGAGTCACTTCTCAAATCAACCTAAAGCCATGCTGGACTTCAGAGGGAATAAGCCCAAATGAGCATCTGTCATGCCAGTAGCATTTTCTTGCAATAGAGCTGCATTTACTTTGGAATGGTGTTCTGGTGAGTCCTTGTCACTCTTTACTCCTGTGCTGGGAGTGCTGCAATTGGTGTCTGAGCTCCACTTGGGTCAGTACCAAGGCTGTGGGTGGCCAGCAGAGCAGGGCACCTGCAGGACTCAGTGCCTGTGTGACACCCTGCATAGCTGTTGGGAAGTGCTGTGTTTAGTTCACAGCAGTACCTGTGATGTTTTTAATTTTTCTGGCTGCACCAGTTTTACCTCTTTTGCTGCAAGCTAACCTCATTTTGCTCTTAAAGCTCACGGTGAAGATAAGGGCTTTTAAAATGAGCACAGTGGTGGTGAGAGGAGGTCTGGTTAAATGGGGAGCTGTGTAGTTGTTTCTTTCCACAGACACTTACAGTCAGTTGTGTCTCACTGAGAAACAGCAGAGTGGAGCACAGCCTGGATGCGGGAGCTGCACCAAGCTGGATCAGGGCTTGTTTATATCAGTTTCTTTTTTGCTGTCCTTGGCAGTGTTCTCAGCTGCTGTGCTGCCTCCTCCTCTCTGAGCTGTAGAGAGCAAGGGAGATGGGGGCTTCCAGTCCTGGGACATTACCACAGAAGAGTGAGAAACTTGGTCTGTCTTGTTGCTGTGCTTCAGTCATCATACCCACAAGCATGATTCCATCCCTGCCTGTATTGTTGCTCCCACCAGGGCCAGTCTTGACTTTCCATCACCCTTGTCTCAAGATGCACTGTGCAGGCACTTGAGATTCCAAAGGAAACCTTCTCACAGCAGAGTTAGTTACCCACCTGGGTGCATTTTTCTTCTGCAGAGAGTTGATCTGCCTATCTCTGCCTATTTAGACACTCAGTTTCCTATTTGTAAAGAAATTATAGTTACTATCATCATCTCCCCACAGGAATGGATGAAGGAGGTTTGGACAAAGACAGGTCCTCTGAAATTGCCCCTTCTGGCATATGTGTGAGATGCACAGTGTCTGCTTCCTCTTTTGGCTACCCAGAACGTGTCTTAACCTTGAGTATGCAAGGAATCTGATAGGTTTGTGGTGATAGGTTTGGGTTGGGGAGGTGTAGTTTCTGAGTGGTGGCTCAGGTGAGAGTCCAGAACCCCTGGAAGGCTTTCAGTGCTGGCAGTGTGCCCTGAGCCAGGGCTGAGCAACTTCTCTGGGCCTGTGTTTGCAGATGGTACTTAAGTAGTGCCAAAACCAACTGACTCCAGGAGCTCCTGTCCTCAATGTGCTACAAGCCTTGTCCATGGTGAAATGATCAGAAGACCAGCAGAGGATGAGGGGTGAGGGTTGCACCATAATCCAGTGAAGTACCTGGCTTTTCCTTACAGCATGGCAGGTCCCTGAGAGCCCTGGGCAGCCTGGCAGGACCAACCTGTTGCTTGTGCCTGTTGTGGAATAGGTCAGTCCTGCGTATGCAGGAAGCACATTTGTCTTTAATCCTGTAATTGAGAGGTTCAGTAACAACTTGCCTGTAAAGATCAAAAGCTGAGGTACAAGCTCTTTCCTGCCTGGTTCCAGATGTGGTTGGGAAGATTTCAGCTTCCCTGTGCACAGGTGCCTCCTTTTATCTGAACAGCTCTTACAGCTCTGCAGGGAAAATGTAGGGCTCCCTGCTCCTCAAAAGCCCCTCATCCAGAGGGCTGTATCCTGGCTTGGCTGAGTGTTGTTTGCAGCCTTACTGGGGGACAGGTGACAGCAATACCCCTGCCTGCATGAGGATGGGGGCACACTTGGTCCCTGGAGAGGATTGCCATTTATGTGCAAAAAGGGGCAGTTGAAGCGGATGATGTGAGTGAATAAAGTCTTGGTGGTCACTTAGCATGTTACCAAGCAAAACTGCAGGATGTGGAGGGCTGCTCCATTGTGCAGGGAACAAAGCTGAACTATTTGCTGGCCTGTGACAGGCACTGGTGATGGAAGCAAATGCCATCGAGATTGAGAGTAATTTCTGCTCAGCCCTGGTGTCCTTGCCAAGAATGGACAGAGACCATATGAAGATGAGAGGTGGTGGGGCTGCTGTCCTGTGTGCTTTGCAGCCCTGATCCCTTCTCACAGTAATCACATGCAGATCTGCAGAGTTTCCAGGAAATAAGTCTCTTTTCTCTCTCTCCTATCTGTGCATGGAAATGAGTACCCCAGCCTTAGATAAGGCCTTCACAGGGCATCTGCCTTCCTGACTGGTTACTGTAGAGTCCAGGCAGGCCTGCTGGATGTCCCTCTCCTGCACATTGCTCTCAGCACCCTCTTTGACAGCCCTGTGTGTCTTTTGAGCTCAGCTTTTCCCATCACTGAGCAAAAGGCAGCCAGCATGCAGCCTTCAGTGGGAATCACCCATTGACCTCCACAGCCAGAGACGTGACATGTGCCCTTTCTTAGCCCAGACGGATGGCCAGCCCTTGCTCTGGGCAGAGCTGTCAGGGGCTGGTGTTGGTTTGTGTACAGCTGGGGGGGGCAGCTCAAAACCCCACAGCAGAATAGGCCATCTGTCACTACTGTGCAGATCTGCTGGGCTTGGGGATTCACCTTGCCTTGAAATGCTTCCACCTCCAGGAAATAGAAGAACCTCTGCATTGAGGATAAATGTGGATTCCCATCAGAATCTGACATGTCCTCTGCCTCTGCACACCCCTCCTGGCTGCCAGCAGTGGGCAAGTCTGGAGCATAAAGCCTGGATCAAGAGAGAGGCAGGTCAGGGGCCTGTTGCAGCTCTAGGCAGGGCAGTGGGAGGATAGGGGACTCTTGCTCTTTGGATTGTCCCGTGCTGCAGTTGTGTGGTGCTGAGAAGCGTTTTCCCTGAGCAGCTGCTGGTGTTTCTGAAGCAGCTCCTTGCTCCGCATGAGTAATGGGGCTGGCTGCACGCACGCCATGCAGCTGCAGCTCAGAGGAGAATGTGGATGGCTGTGGGAGCTCCTGTGGAATCTGCCTCTAGAGTGACTCTGCTCAGGCTGCAGGCTGTGCTGGCATTCTGCTCTCCTACAAACAGCAGCGTTTGGCTGTCAAAGCCATCCCCATCCAGCGACTGAACATCATGTGAATGAAATACCTTCTGCCCTGCCTGTCTCTGTCACCAACAGAGAGTGAGCCTGGCACCTGATCTGTTTGACCACTATGTCTCTGATGGGGATGTGATGTCCGCTTGCATAAAGCTTGGGTAGATTTTCTTGATGTCTAAAGCTGCATAAAAGTAAGTGATTTAAACTCTCTGAGTGAAGGTTGCTACAGTGAGGCTGCTCAGGAAATGGAAAACGGAAAAACCAGTCACTTTGTTCCTGGCACTAATAATAAATGTTGTTTCTCTGCAGGTACACAGGGCCTGACAGGTCAAGTGGTAGAGATGGTCTGGCTCACTTCTGGGCATCCAGTGGTGTTTCTGTGCATCCTCTGATGTTGGGCAGTTGGCAGAAGATGCCAGGCAGCCCTGTCCAGGGTGTTTTCCCAATTTGTGTATCTGATTTCAACAAATAACCCAGTGTGTTCACTGATGACCATTAAAATTCTTTAGCCAGACCTACAGCAGCTAATCACATCTTATTTACTCTATCATTAAATCTTACCATCTCTGCTTTATAGAGAAAATGGTGTCTTATGAGCCTAAGTCAGATGTTTGCCTTTCT